>NC_041406.2:64255239-64592739 GCF_900747795.2 Erpetoichthys calabaricus | reverse complement strand
AGGCTTCACATCCTTTAATGTACTGTATAAGTGTTTTACGAATCAAACATTTTGTATGATCATTTCTGCAATAAGTGTAATGCGCTACAGTCCATTTTATTAAAAAACATATATATCTATATATTTGTATATACTGAGTACATTTATATGTGAAACATTTAAAATATATTAATTAATTTTCTGATGTACTGTACATAGTTTTTAAATAGTAACATTAAATGATTTGTTTGTTTTGTGTTTTTTTATATTAAACACTATTGTAAAGGTACTGTTTTTGAGGGAAAGTACACAAGAAACAGAATGATTGCAGTATTATATACTGTATATGGATTGTATATACATTTATACATAGACCTACTGTACTTTAAGATAGATAGATAGATAGATAGATAGATAGATAGATAGATAGATAGATAGATAGATAGATAGATAGATAGATAGATAGATAGATTACTGATGATGTATTCCAGTCAGGGGTGGACTTAGTATGGAGGGGGTCCCTGGGTTTGAGCCGTTTTTGTTCCTCAACTCTCATGGGTGTTTTGAGGAAATTACAGAAAAACTAGCATGTAATGTCAAAGTGTATGAGTTGTGTAAACTTGAATAAGCACTACACTTGAACAGCAGGTAGTGTGGTATGGTAAAACAGAAAAAAATGAAGAGAAAAAAACTAAATAAATAAACTAAATTAAAAAATTAAAGCACATCAGCAGGCCTGGCTTTTTGCCAGTTTGCGGACTCTCTTGTCAACCACCAATAACCTTTGCCAGCTGTTCAGTAGAGATACATCCAACTCAGTCATTAAATGATGTTCATATCCCTTCATTGCCAAATGAACTTTCCAAACTATGAGTAACAAGTCACTAGACTCAGTTAATCCATAGGTGGTCACCTAGGGTGCTGTCACCCAAGGGGCAGCGTCTATGAAACTCAAGGGGCGAGTGCTCTGAAATCACCCTTTAACCTTCCACCACAATAAGGAATCTGAGGGGCATATTTTTGGTACCTCAAAGGGTACGTGGTCTGGAAACCAAGTGGGGTCCCACTGAGCCTCAAAGTCTAATAGTTCTGAATGTGTGTTATGGACACTGATGAGCGCTGTTTATGAAAATCAAGTACCGCTACAGAGACCTTTCCAAACTCTTCCCTCATGCTATGGACACCAAAGGGCAAAATTTTGGTAACTCAAGGGATGTGCACTCCAGATACAGACTGGTACCCCACCGACCCCCAAGAGCTCCATATGAGGTTCAACCAGCATTGCTAGTCAACATTAACATTATGCCCAGGTATGTTTACCTAGTTAAACTCTCTTTGAGTGCATCAAAGAACAATTTAATTTTCAAATGGTATTTCTCACTACTGTGTGAAGTTGCAGGTAAAAAATTCAAACACTTGTCAAGTTAGTTGACACATTTTCATGATTTGTTACCAATTAGGTGTTTCAAACAATGGTTTCGCTGACCAGTACATCTCAACCTCAGCCTTCTGAACTATACACTGAGTGCAGAGAAAGCTAGTGGCTCATCAAAACAGCTGACATCACACCTCATGTGTGCCCTATATTTTGCTTTTAATGTCTGCCGCTGGATCAGTTGCTGTGCCTGTCTGGGCTCAGACATAATTACGTCTAACATTAACAGAATGAAATTCTGTAATGATTGTCTATATCATATATGACTTTGAGATCTGTGAATGGCAGTTTTGAAAGATGCCCAAAGCTTTTGTTACTCCACACATATTCAGAAGTGGTATCAGAGTTTACAATTTGCACAGTCATTTTTTATTCTCAACCATCACTAGAACTGGAATCTATTGTATAATGCAGTCACTGTCCATTTCTGAAGAACTGTCACTAACATGACATGTGCTTCACGTTCTGACAGCCTGTATTACATCTGTCCGGCTGAAGCAAACCCCCTGTCAACAGCAGCGAGGTGAGTGAACTCAGGGACAACTGTGTGCATGCAATTAGCAGTGGACAAGTAATCTGAGAGAAAAAAGTAATGAGGTTAAAGAGTACACAATCGTCTAGTCCCGAGAAAGGAATATTTTATTGAAAAACAAAGAATAAATATGTTTTTGTTCAACCTGATGAATTTCAGGGCTCCTGTAGCCCAAAGTGACGTGGTCTGCAGCCCAGGTTGGCCCATGAAAAAATCTGGTAGTGATCCCAGTGCATCAGAAGATTTATAGTTTAACTAGTTTTAAATGCTCAAATCCGTGACTTCCAGGAATAGGCTGGATGATGACCTAGCAAAGCTGGTGACAACTTGAGAGACAGTGGATAGCACAGAGGGATGGCAGCCAGGGCAGAAGGGTTGACAGCATGACCTGCATCCTTCTCCCGAGGAGGAACCCAAGCATGCAACATAAAAACCTAAATGATTACACTTTTGGAGTGCCTGAGGGAAAGAAGAATGAGCACCCCAATAGGACAGACCTCAGGATAATAATTGGGCAGATAGACTTAGTATTACAAGTGCAACATATACTTATGGGAAGATCTGTATGGACAGACAGGGGAGGAGCATGGTGTGCTGAGAGCCTCCAAGTGTCACCTGCTCTAGCAGCAGGAAACAAGAATGAACATCACTGGATGAAGTGGCCATAGCGCTGAAAGTAGAATCTATGGCAGAAGTTTCACAAATATATAGATGGAATCCTGGAACTAATACCCATAGGGGGAATTCGCAAAGGACTACAGATCAGGTTATATAATAGTTAGGCTTGCAGCTGGCAGGTTTGGGCCCAAAGGGTGGAAGCCAGCCAAGTTTAAATATGCCAGGAATAGGAGACCTGCAAAAATGCATCAGCTGAATCAGGAGCTATGTGCTCTAAAGCAGCACTTTAAAAGGTAAAATGAAGAGGAGAAAATATTACTGGCAGATCTCAGGAATATTTTGAGGAAGGGGCTTGATACGAAGTGAGCAGCTTCTGTCTCTAACCCCTATGGATTTACAAAGTGGGTGCTTGTGGAGAGGAATAGTGGACAGCTGGTATGTCTAAAGGAAGAGGTCCATACATACAAACAGAACACCAATTGTATCCATAAATCTACGAAGAACTAAGGACACTGAAGGGCTTTAGTTATACTAGCAAGTCCCAATGTTAAGTTTAGTGTCAAGGAAACCAGATGAGAGAGGCTTGAGAAGTGGCCAGAACAGTGCATGTAAGCCCAGTCCCTGGACCAAACAGAGTGCACTATAAAGTGTACAAAGGTGTCTAAGGCTGACTCTAGAAGATCTTGAAGATAATATGGCGCAAGGTGACACACCAGTGGAGATTTTCACAAGAAATCTGGATCTTGAAGGAGCAAAAAGCAGTTTCAAATTATCTCACTACTGTGTGGAGTGGAAGATATTTTTCTGTATATTTCTAGGTAGCTGAAAGAATATTTCCTCAAGAATAAATACTTTGGCAAATTAGTGCAGTGGTCCCTAATGTATACGGGATGATTGGAACATTAAGAAGTTGTCACCCAGCATATGAAAAAGGCTAAGGAGGGCAAGAAAGACCTACTACCTCTTTGACTGGACTTTTCCAATGTTTATGAATCAGTACTCCATAAGCTGGTGGAAGACGTTGTAGATCAGCACTATGTTTTAGGCAGGATTAGAGACTTTATCCATGACTATTTTTGAAGTTTCATTTGAGAGTCACAACTGGGGGGACAATGTCAGAACAATAGTAACCTGAGAAATTTATCATAATGGGCTGTACCACTTAATCCATCCATCCATCCATTATCCACCACTTATGCGATGTCGGGTCGCGGGGGCAGCAGCCTAAGCAGGGAAGCCCAGACCTCCCTTTCCCCAGCCACCTCCTCCAGCTCCTCTGGGAGGACCCCGAGGCGCTCCAGGGCCAGCCGGGAGATATAATCCCTTAGGCGTGTCCTGGGTCTGCCCCGGTGTCTTCTCCCAGTGGGGCATGCCCAGAACACCCCCCCAGGGAGGCGTCCAGGGGCATCCTAACCAGATGCCCGAACCACCTCAACTGACTCCTCTCAATGCGGAGGAGCAGTGACTCTACTCAGAGTCTCTCCCAGATAACTGAACTCCTCACCCTATCTCTAAGGGAAAGTCCAGCCACCCCGCGAAGAAAACTCATTTTGGCCACTTGCATCCGTGATCTTGCTCTTTCAGTCACTACCCAAAGTTCGTGGCCATAGGTGAGGGTAGGAACGTAGATCGACTGGTAAATCGACAGCCTCGCCTTTTGGCTCAGCTCTCTCTTCACCACGACGGACCGTTGCAGAGCCCGCATTACTGCGGATGCCGCACCGATCCGTCTGTCAACCTCCTGCTCCATTCTTCCCTCACTCATGAACAAGACCCTGAGATACCTGAACTCCTCCACTTGAGGCAGTACTGTGCTCCCAACCCGGAGAGAGCATTCCACCCTTTTCCGGCTGAGAACCATGGCCTCAGATTTAGAGGTGCTGGCTCTTATCCTCACTGCTTTGCACTCGGCTGCGAACCGCTCCAGTGAGAGCTGGAGGTCAATGTCCGATGAATTCAACAGAACCACGTCATCCGCAAATAGCAGAGACGAGATTCTGAGGTCACCGAACAAGACCCCCTCCCCTCCTTGGCTGCGCCTAGAAATTCTGTCCATATAACTTATGAACAGAATCGGTGACAAAGGGCAGCCCTGGCGGAGTCCAACCTCAACAGGAAACGAGTCCGACTTATTACCGACAATGCGGACCAAGCTCCTGCTCCTCCTGTACAGGGACTGGATGGCTTGTAACAACGATCCTTGTACCCCATACTCTTGGAGCACACCCCACAGGATGCTTCGAGGGACACGGTCGAATGCCTTCTCCAAATCCACAAAACACATGTGGACTAGTTGGGCAAACTCCCATGCCCCCTTCAGGATCCTGGCCAGGGTATAGAGCTGGTCCAGTGTTCCACGGCCGGGACGGAATTCACATTGTTCCTCTTGAATCCGAGATTCGACCATCGACCGAACTCTCTTCTCCAGCACCCCTGAATAGACCTTACCGGGGAGGCTGAGGAGTGTGATTCCCCCTATAGTTGGAGCACATCCTCCGGTCACCCTTCTTAAAAAGGGGAACCACCACCCCGGTATGCCAATCCAGAGGCACTGCCCCCGATGTCCATGCAATGTTGCAGAGACATGTCAACCAGGACAGCCCCACAACATCCAGAGCCTTGAAGAACCCAGGGTGAACCTCGTCCACTCCAGGGGCCCTGCCACCTCAGAGCTTTTTAACTACCTCGGCGACCTCAGCCCCTGTTATGGATGGGCCCCCCCCCGGAGTCCTCCAGCTCTGCCACATGCTGGTGGGATTGAGAAGATCCTCGAAGTATTTCTTCCACCGGTCAATAACGTCTACAGTTGAAGTCAGCAGGGCCCCATCTCCACTGTACACAGTGTTGGTGGAGCACCGCTTTCCCCTCCTGAGGCGCCTGACGGTTTGCCAGAACATTCTTGGTGCCGACCGAAAGTCGTTTTCCATGGCTTCCCCAAACTCCTCCCATGCCCGAGTTTTTGCCTCTGCAACAGTCGATGCCGCCACACGCTTGGCTGCCTCTGGAGTCCCACTGGTCAACCAGACCTGAAAGGACTCTTTCTTCAGCTTGACGGCCTCTCGAACACTTAGGTGTCCACCACCGGGTTCGTGGATTGCTGCCACGAGAGGCACCGACAACCTTGCGGCCACAGCTCTGTTCTGCTGCTTCAACAATGGAGGCTCGGAACATGGCCCATTCAGACTCAATGTCCTTCGCCTCCCTCGGAATGAGGTTGAAGTTCTGCCGGAGGTGGCAGTTAAAGATCTTTCTGACCGGTTCCTCCACCAGACATTCCCAGCAGACCCTCATTATTCGTTTGGGTCTGCCTGGTCTGTCTGGCAGCCTCCCCCGCTATCTGATCCAGCTTACCACCAGGTGGTGATCAGTTGACAGCTCAGCCCCTCTCTTCACCCGAGTGTCCAAGACATAAGGTCACAGATCTGATGACACGATTACAAAGTCGATCATCAAGCTGCAACCTTGGGCATCCTGTACCACTTAACCTTTTGAATATTCTGATAAAGGCAGCAGAAGCTGAGTGCAGGGGACCCCTGGCAAAGTTGGGCTTCAGGCAACCACCAATAAGAGCATTCATCAATAACCTTACTGTGACTACTACTTTCAGTGTCAGGGAGCATAGGATTTTGTAGGTGTTGTTAGGATCATTGCATGGGGAAGAATGAATGTCAAGCCAGCTAAATTGAGATCCTTGGTGATGCAGAGGTACAGGGCCTTAGCAGCATCACCTTATATGGTCACACAACCAAGCTTAGGTTCTCCTTTGGAAACCTACTCAAGGAGTTTATACAGGTGTGTCCAAAGAAATCCAGTGACACAAAAGTTTCCAATTCTGGGGTAAGGATAGGGAGGAGGTAGAGAGCACAGAAAGTGATGGAGCTGTCTGAATCCTGCCTGTGGCACACAATGTTGGTGGGGGTGTTGCCACGGTGAGGGTTGGCCTCGGCAGTAGCATAGTAGTCCAGTATGTAAGGCAACATTGGAACTTAAGGTCTCTTGTTTAGGCAAAGAGGACTGCACCAGCCCTTGAAGTAGGCAGCTTCTGGGATCCCTGTATCTGCAAAGAACTGGCAGCAGATGGTTGATCTACGAAAGCAGGTCCATTTCCATGACCACCCTGAGCTTAACATTTTCCCACTGTCTGAATCAACTATGCAGGCGGTCATGTTGGAACTCACTGTTTCATGGGATGATAGAATGGAGGAGGCTAATGACAGGAAAAGGGCTACATACAAGGACTTTGTCGACCAGTGTCATAGCCAGGGATGTAAGGCTCTGTATGAGGCAGTGGAGGTGGGATACGGAGCTTTTGCAGGCAAATCTCTTAGCAGAGTCTACAGTTTTCTGGTTGTGGCTGATGTGAGCAAGAGAAAGGCCATCAAGAGTTTATTAGAAATGACACAATACTCCTCTAGATGTCCATAAATCAAGACGAGTGATCCATGAAGTACAAGTACCATTTGGGCACAGGCTAGGACCTTGATTGACTATATAAAGAGTTCAATGTAGTTTATATACAGTATATATAACTACAAATACAGTTAATAAAGAAAGAGTTCCAGTCTAATGTCATTCTTCAGATCCTGAAGACAAGAAAAGTGTAGCTCTAAAGGCAGGATAGCATAAAACCTGTGAAATAGCAATATTAATTAATTATCACCATACAGGACTAAGAATAGTGCACTAGGTGTGTTAGGAAATAATATG
Organism: Erpetoichthys calabaricus; assembly: GCF_900747795.2. Lineage (NCBI taxonomy): Eukaryota > Metazoa > Chordata > Cladistia > Polypteriformes > Polypteridae > Erpetoichthys > Erpetoichthys calabaricus. Next base: position 64,585,468 of record NC_041406.2, on the reverse strand, counting down.
TTTGTTTACAGACATGAAAAGAACATGATTTTAAAACCTTTTTTAAACATTGCTGAACAAGCTTTTACATTTTCAGAAGATCTTTGAACTAATGTACCCACTATTATTTTTGAGTTTTTCTACCTGCAAACCACAAAACAGTGAAGTTCATTGTGAATATTTCCCTCAATATTCAGAACATTCAAATAGAATGTAAAAAAGTACAGAAAGTTCACTTTCTGAATCTGTAGACTTAAATTAACACAATACAACTCCACACACTGTTGAGTGTGTGTATATATTATGCAACCTCACTCAATGCTGTCTGTTTTTTGTTTTAAGTGGTTAACACTTTGGACCTAAGACTTCAAACCCTGAAGTTGTGGCTACTGTGTGACCATGAGTAAATCTTTTCACCTGCCTGTGCAGGAAAAACAAAATGTATGTATGTAACAAAAACAGTATAATCAATTGTATCTAAAATGTTGTTCGTCGACTTGGATAAAGGCACAAGTCAAATAATAAGTTAATAATAATAATAATATTATTATTAGGTCACTGGAGCTGCTTACTCTGGAACATGCTATATACAACTATCTATAAGTGAAACATTTCGGCTGCGGTGACTTGGCATTTTTTGCAAACCATAATTTTAAAGGAAAGTGAATTTTGAATTGAAATTGTTTCCCTTTCTTTTTCATATTCATATCCATGATGCAGGCTTTATCAAATACATGAAAAGTAATGGTATATCATTTACAAATTTAAGGCCCTATATTGTAATCAATCTGTAACAATACAATGGTGCACAGAATGGCCAAACTATTCTAATTAATAGTTTGGCCAATTAATTAAAATGTCTTCTAACAATGCTCTAGCATTGTTAGAAGACATCACAAATGGAAGAATCAGAAGAGAGTGCATATTTACAGATCATACTGACTTCTTGTCCCATGATGATGACCGGCTTCTAAGTTGATTTAGATTTCCAAGCACTATCGTCTTGGAGCTGTGTGCTGTTAGACTACTAGGATGTATACAATATATAATTTGTATGATGAAATGCATTAAAGTATGTATATTATATTTTACAGATAAAGTGTTAACTTCATTTAAGTAATGTATACTGTCAAAAATTAAACACTTGGGGGCACAGTGGCGCAGCAGAAGTGCTGCTGCTTTGCAGTAAGGGGGTCAAGACCCGGGTGTATCTTGCCTGGAGTTTGTATGTTTTCCTGATGGGTTTTCTCTGCGTGCTTCAACTTCCTTCCAAAGTCATGCAGGTTAGGGGATTTGGTGATGCTAAATTGATGCTACTAGTGTATGTGTGTGCTCGTATTGACTCAGCGATGAGCTGGCATCCCGTCCTAGGATTGTTCCTGCCTCATGCTTGATGCTTGCTGGGACTGACGCAACCCTGGATGAAATAATTAAACATGTATAATGAAGATTTTTCAATGTTCCTTAAAATGAATACATGCTTTAATGCATTTCATCATGAAAATTATATCATATATACTGTACATCTTAGTATTCAGAGAGCTATAATATCCTGAATGTAATGTATTCTGTGTGGCGCTAGCTGCCTGCGCACTCTTGTTGTCATATAAGAAAGTCAATTAAAGAAGCACATAGTGATTAACAACTGGATCGGGGAACACAAACATTAGAACACTCTAGACGAGAACAGGCCATTCAGCCCAACAAAGCTCACCAGTACTATCCACTTATTTCTTCCAAGAAAACATTAAGTCGAGTTTTGAAAGACCCTAACATCTTACTGTCTACCACACTACTTGGTAGCTTATTCCAAGTTTCTATCGTTCTTTGTGTAAAGAAAAACTTCCTAATGTTTGTGCGAAATTTACCCTTAACAAGTTTCCAACTGTGTCCCCGTGTTCTTGATGAACTCATTTTACAATAACAGTCTCAATTCACTGCACTAATTCCCTTCATAATTTTAAACACTTCAATCATGTCACCTCCTAATCTTCTTTTGCTTAAACTGTAAAGGCTCAGCTCTTTTAATCTTTCCTCATAATTCAACCCCTGTAGCCCTGGAATCAGCCTAGTCGCTCTTCTCTGGACCTTTTCTAGTGCTGCTATGTCCTTTTTGTAGCCTGGAGACCAAAACTGCACACAGTACTCAAGATGAGGCCTCACTAGTGCATTATAAAGGTTGAGCATAACCTCCTTGGACTTGTGCTCCACACATCGTGCTATATAACCTAACATTCTGTTAGCCTTCTTAATGGCTTCTGAACACTGTCAGGAAGTCTAAAGCTTAGAGTCCACTTTGACTCCTTAATCCTTCTCATAAGGTGTACTCTCGATTTTCCGACCGCCCATTGTGTATTCAAACCTAACATTTTTACTTCCAATGTGTAATACTTTACATTTACTGACATTAAATTTCATCTGCCACAAATCTGCCCAAGCCTGTATGCTATCCAAGTCCTTCTGTAATGATATAACGGATTCCAAATTATCTGCTAATCCACCTATCTTGGTATCATCTGCAAACTTAACCAGCTTGTTACTTATATTCCTATCTAAATCATTTATATTTATTAAAAATAGCAGCGGCCCTAGCACTGACCCCTGTGGAACACCACTCTTAACATCGGCCAGTTCTGATGAAGTTCCTCGCACCATCACCCTCTGCTTCCTTTGTCTGAGCCAATTCTGCACCATCTACAAACATCACCCTGAACTCCCACCTCTTCTAATTTGATGCCCAACCTCTCATGTGGCACCTTATCAAATGCTTTCTGAAAGTCCAGATAAATAATATCATAAGCTCCACTTTGACCATATCCTTTTGTTGCCTCCTCATAGAATTCCAGCATGTCAGTAAAACACGACCTCCCTCTTCTAAACCCATGCTAACTGCTTAGAATAACTCCTGTCCTTGCCAGGTGTTGCCCGATCTTATCCTTAATAATTCCTTCCATTAATATTCCTGTGATGAATGTTAAGCTTACTGGCCTATAGTTGCTTGGATCTGCCCTGTCACCCGTTTTATATAATGGGATGATATTTGCCATTTTCCAGTCCTTCGGAATCTCTCCAGTGCGCAGTGACTTCCTAAAAATATGCATCAAGGGTTTATATATGTACTCACTAGCCTCCTTAAGAACACGAGGATAAATATTATCTGGTCCTGGTGATTTGTTAGATTTCATCTTATTTAATCTGAGCAGTACTTCTCCCTCTACAATTTCCAAATCCCTCAGTACCTCCTTAGTAGTCGTGTTTACCTCTGGGAGGTTATCCACTTGCTCACTTGTAAACACCTCAGAAAAATGTAAGTTTAAGGCATCCACTATTTCACTGTCTGTATCTTTTAATTCCCCTTTACTATTCCTGATGCACTTGACCTCCTCCTTGACTGTTCTTTTACTACTAAAATACTGAAAGAATCTCTTAGGGTCTTCTTTCACCTTATCTGCTATATTCCTCTCCAACTGTCTTTTAGCCTTCCTCATATCCTTTTTAATGGTTGCCCTCATGTTCTCATACGCTCTACAATTCACTTTGCAGTCATTAGTCTTATATGCCTTATAAAGCAGTTTTTTCCTTTGCAACTTCTTTTTTAAATCTTTATTAATCCACCGTGGAGTTTTTTTTAGTTTCCTATTAATTCCAAATTTAGGTATGTATCTGTCCTGCATTACATGTAAAACATTTTTAAACCTGTTCCACTGCTCCTCGACTGTCTCCACACTTAAAAGCTTATCCCAGTGTATCCTACTTAGACTTTGTTGCATCTGCTCAAAATTAGCCCTACCAAAGTTCAACTTAACAATTTTAGTCTTTGCATCTGCACTCTTACAAAATACTGAGAATTGTATTACATTATGGTCACTTGACCCTAGTGGTTCAATCAGCTCTACACCCTCAATTCTATCCTGATTATTACAAAACACTAAATCCAGACAGGCTTCACCCCGTGTTGGTGCTTTAATATGCTGTGTTAAAAAACAGTCATTGATTACTTCTAAAAACTCCTGCTCTTGTACTTCGCCATCTGTAAGGTTATCCCAGTTAAGTCCCCCATGACTATAATATCTCCCTGTAAACTTGCCTTTTTGAATATGAATACAAAGAATATGAAGTAGTTAACATGCTACTTTTGTTACGATGGGGTTTGAGAAACTCTAGTCTAGTCTTTTCTTTTCTGGGGCCCTAATATTCCTCCATATGACACCCAGATGATTAGCTGCAACTTGCATTTTCACATCAACTTTGATATCTGACCGCTTCTCTGTTATTTTGGGCACTGTTCAACTCTCTGAACTTGAACTTTTGAGTGTCTTTGCCACGCTGCACAGTGTCCATCAATTTCCTTTTGGTGCTTATACCACTTCTTAAGCTACCGAATAGTACATTTCTCTTTGCCTCCACTTCACTGAGCAGAACCTTCAGTTCACATTCGCTGAAGTTCTTCTTTTTTACACTTGCTTTTGCCATTGTCTTTTAACAAAACACTCAATGAAAGGGGCTATTATATTGATTTGCATATTCAAATAGGCAAAATTCTGGGCAGAGTCGAGGTGGTGCTGTATACTCATGTATATGGGTTAAAATTCATGTTGATTGGGATTTATAAAGGGAAATTGTGTAGAAAGTTGGTTATGCACAGTTTTACGCATCGGAATTTTTTGTGCATTTGCACATTTCTAGTTTTGTCCGTACGCCATGTGTTAGCGTAAATTCTACTCAAGGCGTTATATGAGAGGCCCTTAATGTTTTAGGTGCCTTGATCAAAGAGCAGAGGTGGGAGTGGGCATCAGTTTTCAGCTCAGTGATCTGGGGCTGGATGTTAATGGAGTGAAACAGATAACCAAGATGAGAGCCGGTACGTGTTTAAGAGTGCTGGTAGTCAACAGGAAAAAATAGCGCTTGCTAACTATTGAGCTTTGCATCTTCCTTGAGCTTGGCTGAGCTTTCCCTTTTCATTTCACAATGTGATCATGTCTCTTTTTTCCAGTCCAGGGGCCTCATGCATAATGCCGTGCGTAGAACTCACACTATAACATGGCGTAAGCAAAAAAGCGGGAATGTGCGTACCCACAGAAAAATCCAGATGCAGGAATCTGTACGTACGCAAACTTCCACGTTCTTCCACTGCATAAATTCCGATCATCATGAAATGTAACGCACGTGCACGTGCCTTCTGTCCCGCCCCAACTCCTCCCAGAATTACGCTTCTTTGAATATGCAAATCAATATAAATAGCCCTTAAGCTCAGCCTTCTGTGAAAAGACAATGGGAAAAGCACGGGGGAAAATACAAGAATTTCAGCGAATACCAAATGGAGGCAAAGGAAAAATGTACTATTTGTTGGTTTAAACAGTGGTATAATCAACAAAATAAAGTTGATCAAATGACAGAGTGTCGGAGAAACTCGAAAGCTCAAGTTCACAAAGTCGCACAGTGCCCGAAATAAAAAAGAAATCACATATCAAAGTCGCCGTGAAAAGGCAAGTCGTAGCCCACCGTCTGAGTGTCATATGAAAGCTTATTAGGGTACAGACAAAAAAAATAGGCACACAGTGGGAAAAAAGCACGAAATGTCAACTTTAATCTCGAAATTTCCACTTTAATCACGTAGTTTATTTTGCCATTAAAGTAGAACATCATAAACTTCATCTTAAAATCGTTTAATTTACTAGTTTCTCAAATCCCATTGTAACTAAAGTAGCACATTAAATGCTTTGTTCTGTATTTGATCTTCTATGTGCTCTGTGTGTGAATCACTACCTGCTTCTTAAATGGGCTTTCTTTTTCTCCAACAGGACACAGAATCCATTATATTCGTGATATTATAGCTCTCTGAATAATTAAAATACTGAGATGTATACGTGATATCTTTTTCATGATGATTGGAGTTAAAGCATGTTATTAAACATGGGAACACAGTGGCCTGATGATGAGCGGTGCCTGGTTTCCTCCAAATGTGACGAGTTCAATCTTTGTCTCATCAGACCAGAGAATTTTCTTTCTCATGGTCTGAGAGTCCTTCAGGTGCCTTTTGGCAAACTCCAGGCAGGCTGCCATGTGCCTTTTACTAAGGAGTGGCTTCCATCTGGCCACTCTACCATACAGGCCTGATTGGTGGATTGCTGCAGAGATGGTTGTCCTTCTGGAAAGTTATCCTCTCTTCACAGAGGACCTCTGGAGCTCTGACAGAGTGACCATCGGGTTCATGGTCACCTCCCTGATTAAGGCCCTTCTCCCCCGATTGCTCAGTTTAGATGGCCGGCCAGCTCTAGGAAGAATCCTGGTGGTTTCGAACTTCTTCCACTTATGGATGATGGAGGCCACTGTGCTCATTGGGACCTTCAAAGCAACAGAAATTTTTCTGTAACCTTCCCCAGATATGTGCCTCGAGACAATCCTGTCTCGGAGATCTACAGACAATTCCTTTGACTTCATGCTTGGTTTGTGCTCTGACATGAACTGTCAGCTGTGGGACCTTATATAGACAGGTGTGTGCCTTTCCAAATCATGTCCAATCAACTGAATTTACCACAGGTGGACTCCAATTAAGCTGCAGAAACATCTCAAGGATGATCAGGGGAAACAGGATGCACCTGAGCTCAATGTCGAGCTTCACGGTAAAGGCTGTGAATACTTATGTACATGTGCTTTCTCATTTTTTTTATTTTTAATAAATTAGCAAAGACCTCAAGTAAACTTTTTTCACGTTGTCATTATGGCGTGTTGTGTGTAGAATTCTGAGGAAAAAAATAAATTTAATCCATTTTGGAATAAGGCTGTAACATAACAAAATGTGGAAAAAGTGATGCGCTGTGAATATTTTCCGGATGCACTGTAGATTACACTGTGTTAAAACAGACATTTCCAAGGCTTAATCTTATGCTTGTCTTTACCTATGGAATAATTCAATATTTATAACAATTTTAAACTCTGATCAATTAAAGCAGATGTTTTCTGCTAGAATTGCTTCTTAACCTTATTGTGTTTTGTTTGTGGGCTTTACAAAAAGTTTATACTTGACAATTATTTAATCAGTTTTTAAGAATTTTCTAATTAATTCAGTAACACATCCTGTAGACCAAGCAGTATAGTTACTTCCACTATTATAACAATAGTTCAGCCTATCTACCTCAAAGGTGGGCCAGCCACATATCATTTAGGTCACATTTTGGGTTTGAAAATGGCTTTGTTCATTTACATAGGTAAGTGAAATCACAGACAGCAGGTGTCATTAGTTTTGAGGTACAAATAATAAAAGTCGTATTTTCATTGTGTTCATGTTATAGGTAGGAAAAGGGTTATTAAGTTGCAGTTTGGGACTTGTTCTTATTTTAACATTTAGGTACTGTTTTTGATTAGCTTACACTGGTACATGACTGACCTACAACTATTCTATTAACTGGTCAGTAAAAAACCCTGACATGCTCTGTTTTTTTTTACCATTTCCACATATATCTATACACTATATACTGTATATCTGTGTATATATTTTTTTCCTTTAAAGCCTTCTCAGCCTTGCAGATTTATTGACATTATCATGACATTTTGTTCCTATTTTGAGCTTTGATTCTTTAATGCCATCGTGTTTTACTAAGCGCTGATTGTTTTTTACTGCCCAGTGTGAGGTAGAAGGAATCACATGAGTAATAATGAATATTTGGGATCGGGAGATAAATGTAATTCAAAACTTACTGGCAAAACTAAAAAAGCAGGATGTCAAAGGTCACTAACATCAGAGCTAAAACAAAAGACAAAAATCAGCATCAAAAAAATGAATCTTACAATTACAAATGCAGAGAGTTCTAAGTCAAAAGTACACTGAAAAATTTTTCATACAGTATCCATAATCATGGACATGGAAACAAGTGTGACACTTAAATGTGAGTCATGTGATGTCATGTGATCGCTACTGCGATCCGTGTCTTAACAGAAGAATTCAGAAAATGGTGGCTCCCAAGTTAAAAGAAAATGGCATTACAGTAAATACAAAAAATAACATACTTCAAAAGTAACTTTGTTTAAAACTAAATGCAGAAAGAAATAATGATAATTTTAAAATCTCTACATTTTTTAAAAAAAGAAAAAGTGAAAAAAATGTATTCAGCTTTTTATATGGTTCATTTGAATCAGACTTTGATTATCTCATAACTCATTGGTGCCAGGATTAGGCAAATAGCATTTCCTTTTTGTTTAATGAGGTATTTGTAATGTTACCTTTATTGTGTAAATTCATCACAATTTTGTAAGATTACTTTTTATGGATGCTTTCATTTTGAATTTTATTTGTAGTGATGCCACAATTATATATTTCTAGTTTTCATGGGTGTCACCATTTTCTGACTGTGCTGGCTATCATGGTGCAGAACATAATTAATGGTTACACATGACTTGTGATATCATGGTAGCTGTGCTTTAAAAGATTACTGCACAAAACAGTGTGCAGCCTTTGGTTTAAAATAAAGGATCAACTTTCAAAAAGCAATTCCTGGTTCCTGACTCTTTGCTTTTTTCTCCTTATTATGATTCTTTTTAGCATTTTGGTAATGATGAACAATGGAACAGATCACTGGTTTTGATTTTGGCTTCAGTTAAAGTTTTCTCTCTTAGTTACCCTAATTTCTCTGTCAGGCACAACACACAGGTTCTTGCCTGCTGATGGCTCAGGCCAGGTGATGTCATTGGGGCACCGACTTATAAGCTGGCAGCACAGAGCATTCATTGTACAACTTTGTGTATACAACCTAATATCTAGCATTATTATCTTTGAACATTTACAAGTGCATCTGGTTTTGAACATTTTTCTGTCTCTGACTATAAGGATCCTGGGACTTTTTGTAAATTATTTACAGGTTATTTTCTGGCTCTAGTATTGAGCTACATGCCGTTATTAGGGTTTTGACACTTTCCGCCATTATTTTTTTGTTTTGTTCAGCTTCACTAAATTGCCGGATTTTTCCCAGTGAGGGACGTGGCTTCAGAGGTTGTGATCCTGTCAATCATTAGTCATCAGGATAAAAAGGTCAATTCCTTATCCAACTACTCAGATTCCAAAATCCTTCTTGTGGTTTAATTTCATTAATTAGAAGAAGAAGAAGTGTTTGATTTCTTATAGATTTTGAACTCTGCAATCCTTTTGCCCCTGTTCTTTTCTTGCAGTTCTTGTTCTCCGGATTCAGATCTTTGCTTTGTTTATATTTTTTTCTCTACGTCTTTTCTTCTAGTTGTTCTTATTTTCTCTTTCCCTCAGAGCAGAACACTAACTATGATTTACATCTAACATTTTGGCTTTATTTGACTATTCTAATTTATGACTTTATTGCTAAGATTCTTTACTTGCAATTCTTGTCTCACATGCTGAGCTGCGTTAATTTGCTCTTTCCAGTTTGACCTTGGTTAATTATTTTTTTATGATTCATCTCCTGATTCCATTTCTGTTCAAAGTGACTACTGCCCCTTCCACTTAACAGCTCAGAGATTTAACTGTCAGTTCTTATTACAGCTACACAAAAATAACAAAAAAAGTGTTTAGGCATCAATAGCCTCAAAAGCCACACTTGCCCTCTTCATAGGTGTGGATCAAACTTGGTAACCTAGACCCAGACTTAAATGGCAGGCTTCTGGCCCGCACAGTCCCAAAAATGGGGCTAAGAGTTTTAAACACCAAAATCTCAAAATTTGCACAAAAGAAGAAGAAAACTAAAAAAATAGAACAAAAATAAATATATTAATTAATTAATTAACTTAAAAAAACATAATATAAAGCAGTCACAATATTAATAGTTCTAATGATATTACATAAATACAATATAAACAATACAAAATCAAAAACAGAATTAATAACATAACATAAAAAGTTCAATTCAAAAGATAATAATAAATAAATGAGATATTTTTTATATACTGTACGCGATGTGGAAAATCTATCTAAAAGTGCAGTTTGTCGGGCAATTTGTAAAGTCTGTTTGGCTCTGAAATATTTCCTTCGGGTTTTCATAGTGTTTCCTGGACACCTGCGTGTGCAGACAATAAAAGAGGCATTTCATGCCATTGCAGGTAGGTAATACACAGGCTAAAACACCCACAGTTCCATAAAGAATCTCAAAATCAGCCTAACATTCTCATTGCCCATTATTTCTAAATGTGATTGGGGCACATGGGACTGATCAGAGTGGAGTTTGATTTGGAAAATGTACCTCTCCTCCTTATGAATAATCAGACACAGTGTCTTCATCAAATATTTGACCTTTGTCAATATCTCATTGGTCAGACACAGGTTCTAGGGATATGACATTCCCTGCAACTGACCCTACAAAAAAAGAGGGCTATATGGAACATACGTATGGCACACATTGAGAATAAATGTATGCAATGACCATCCTTTACCTGAAATGAAGTGACCACTGCATCCTGCCACTGGTTCTGAGGAGGAGCTTCCCCCTGGAATGCCCTCAGAAACAGGGCGATTGGCATTTTGCTGGAGATCTTCTGCAGGGGTTAGGTCTGGACCGTGTGGACCTCCACCTGTTATTTGCTTGTCTGCCTTCTTATTAGCTTTAAAATTAATGTTTTTTATATTATATATGATTCTTTATATCAACAATTCTTTAAATAGTTATATACCAATATTTACCAGTTTGAGGTATATTCTTGTACTTCACTTTAACCTGTTCCCATGTTCTCCTTGTGCTCACGTTTGATCTGGAATTATGACATATTAAATAATAATTAATCTGACACATAGGAAATGAAACGCTGCTTTCAGTAAGTACAATGCACACACGTTCAATTTGCCAGCCACTTTTTGGAAGCCGTCTTTTCTGGTTTGGGCTGCTTTTGCAGGGTTACCCCTTGTGCATATTAAATCTTGAAATCCTTCAAGTAACAAACTAACTAACTAATTAACTAACTAACTAACACCGACAAACACACACACACACACACACACACAGCTTGTGTGAAAAAAAATGCGTCCGTTCTTTCGTCATTTTGTTGCAGCCTATCAAAGACTTGCTGATCATGTTTTCTAGACTCAATATATATGGGCTTTTCACTCAGCGTGGGCGCGCGCATTCATCTCGGATGATTAGATCCGGCTAGACTAATCTACTACGCGGCTGCGTTTGAAAAACCGACTTATCCCGGATGAGTTTCACCGGCATTAACTCATCCAAGATCAGGCATGTGATCTCGGATGATTTAAGCGATGTACAGAAAATACCCCCCTGGTCTACTAAAACCCCAGTAACAAGTGCAACTTTGTGCTAGTTTAAAGATGCAGGATTTACTGAGAAACAGATTCCTAACATAGAGGTTCTGTCCATTTGGTAATGGATGGTGACAGGATTGTCCCTGTCCTGTGCCATTTGGTGGTACTAATGCCTTTGGCATCCCCTTGCCAGCTCGGCAACAAACGACAAATCAACAATTTTGGCATACATTTGCTCAGCAGTGTAATTGCAGCAGGTTCACGGAGTGTAATTTCCCAGGTCTAACCTTTCCCTAAACTTTGTTCAACATTCAGCACCAATGTGCTGTTCTTAGTCAACTTCATACATGTGCAGTTTAGCGAGTTCAAGTGCTGGAATGATGGCTGACAATACTACAGAGTTGAAGAGGTGGGGTCTTGTTTATACTGTCAAGACACAATGCCAGCAGACTGTCATTCATTTGCCACTGTGAATGCACTGCTCTTTCAGCACGTTCAGTTTATGTTTAAACGTTCAATTATCACCAATAATTACAATGGAAAAGGTGGACTATATTAAGTCAGAATTATAATCTGCTGTTTAACCTGGAAGCATCCCTTTTTATAAACGGAAATAGTAAAACAAATTTAATTCACTTTTTTATTGTGGGCTAGATTCAGTAAATGCAACCATAAACACACTTTTGATCATGCGGACAAGTACTGAATGAGCTAGAAACACAAGAAGTACACAATGATGAAAAGTTCCACAACAGTTGCCATTGATAGAAGTGATCTCTTAAAGTGATCTCTTAAAGGACACAATCAATATCTTCCTGAAATGGAGGAATGTCGATTTGTTGTTTAGGGGGTATCTAATTGAAGGCTTGATTCTCATTTAAGCTGCACCAATAAATGTACTTCTTTTTTTAAACTCCTAGCAATTTTAAAAAGTCACATAAACATTTTACTCAACAAATTAAATAATGCTTGCTGAAGAAACAATATTTGGGTTGTGTTTAAAGTAAGTGGCTTTTTAACCTTTGGACTGACAAGCAAGTTCAATGAGAGGTAGATGGCTGTGTAAACAATGCTGCATGGCAACAACAACCACTAGTCACATTACTTAATGGGTGACAATCTTACTTATCATGTCATGAGAAAAATCTAAATTCTAAAAGCTGGCTAATGACAGATATAAATATCAAAAGTTGAATCTGTCATGTTTTTTGAGCATCATTGTTACGTGAGTGGAAAAGATGATGCCCATCTCTATTTTGAAAACTGTGAAAAGCTGACATATCTATAAATAAATAGTAATCACTGACTGTGTATTCTCAGTTCAGACGGCCATGCTTACTCAGTAGGGCTAAGAGGCACTTTTTAAGCAAACAGATATTACCCCTCCACTGCAGTAGATCTTGTCTACCAACATTGGTACCTGGAGAAGTTGTCCAGTTATCAGTGCAGGTTCCTCTTGTCACTGCATATGCCCTACCACACTACTTTTGCAATATAAGATACATGGTCATTTAAATCCAAATTTGTTTTTACCATATTTGCTTCCAAAATCTTTACTTCTCATATTAGTTCTTATTAAGCCTGCATACCTTACGTAACAACATATGTGGAACTTCAATCTGAACTTTAGCCGCTGATGGTATACTGTATCTCCAATAGGTAATCTCCTACTGATCTTTTCACCTCTTCACCATTTCACCATACTGAGGTGTAGGCAGGTCTTTCAAGGAGTTATACTGGACAACAGTAAACTAGACAATAACTATGAATGATACAGTAGATACTGTATGTTTATGTACATTTTTAAGAGTGACCTACAGAAACTATGGAAGTGGTTGTCTCATTAAGAGACGAAAAAGACCATAAATGTGGAAAACAGTGAAAATGAAAGAGGAGAGTGTGAAATGCAGCCATTTAAGTGAGATCGATGGTGAATGACCAATATGCTGCCATTTCTGTCCATTCATTGTTGCTATAACAGACCCAGTTTGTGAACTGCCATATTTACTTGAGCAGCTACTATTCCATGTGCATTAGTCCATGGTGATAGTTACAGCTGAGAATTACGAATGCCTAGGCTCAGATGAACCGTGTTTCATGTCTGAATGCAACTAAGGAGAAGTCTCCATTTTAATGTGACCCAGTGGAGTCCACATGTTCTTGCAGCGGGTTTAGGATTTTGTCTTTAAATACTTCAGTTTTTCTTCTACATCTCAAAATACATATTATTATGATTTGGTTATTCCAAATTTGACCCAGAGGAGTGAGGTTATTTATGTTAGGTAGAATGCCTAGAGGGGGCTGGGCGGTCTCGTGGCCTTGGACCCCCTGCAGATTTTATTTTTTTTCTCCAGCCGTCTGGAGTTTTTTTTTTTTGCTTTTTCTGTCCTCCCTGGCCATTGGACCTTACTTTTATTCTATGTTAATTAGTGTTCCCTAATTTTAATTATTTATTTTGTCTTTTTTCTCTTTCTTCATCATGTAAAGCACTTTGAGCTACATTGTTTGTATGAAAATGTGCTATAGAAATAAATGTTGTTGTTGCTAATAAGTACAACTGCCACTTCACAGTGCTCAAGATGTGGGTTCTTTTTCTCCCTGAAGATTTCCATCTATGGATTCTATTAGCCTACTGTTAAGCTAGATGTGTGCTTCAGAGTACATCACTGCTTTATTCCCACTGATGCCAGTATGGACAGTTACTTACATTTTTACAAAATAAAATAAATGTTAAGAAAGCAAGAGATATTCATTGAGGGATTTAAAATCATTGCAAAAGTTCACTCTCTTGAGTGAGTTTTATGTTGAATATATGTTTAAGTCATCTAATTATTAAATCTTGTAATCAGTGGCAAATGTCATGGTAGTCTGCATATAAGCTTTTAATAAATTTGTGAATTTGTAATTTAGAGTAGGTCAGACATAATCAGGCACAGAAGCCATCCTTTAAAAAGGCTACAAAACCCTTTTTATTAAACTCATAATGACATCCTTGCAGAATGTATTTTATGTCAGATAACACAGTATGTAAAATTAAAAACAGCAAAATTAATAGGAATTCCTTAATGAACAGATCCATCCCTGCACAAACAGTGAATATCTGTCCCAAAATGAAACAGGTGGCTGCAGTGAAGCGTAGAATGAGTTGCACAGCATCTGAAAATTGTTCTTGTCATCATATAGAAGGAACCATGTTCCATATGGTTAAGAATATTTGTGTGATTTTGTTTTTAATTTACTTGCACAGATAAAGATGAAATTTAAAACTGTTCCTTAATCTAATAGCAAATTTTAAAAAAGAATGGATTAGCAAAATGTTTAGCATTTATTCCAACTGTATTAATAGCACCCAACCACACATTCTGTTTTCTGTGACTGCTTAGTGCATTAACAAAAAAGCCTAAATATAATCCAACACTATCATGCTGGCTCTACACAATCAAAACCAGTTTAAACTAATTAATCATACATATAGGAAGAAACTGGAGTGACCCAAGGAATGCCTTGCAAACACAGAACTTGCAGTCTCTACACAGACAGTGAATTTTTCAGAAATTGAACTCAAGAACACTAGATCAACAAAGGAGTAGATCTAACCACTATGCCACTTTAAAATTGTCCAAATTGTTCTTATAAAAGAAAGTATCGCTTAGTATAAAAGATTTTCAGAAGCATCTAAATATTGAAAATATTAATAACAATATAATCAAGTTAAATACATTTGAAAATGTCCCCCTCATGGCTATATCTGGTGTGCAGCTCACTCATTGTTGTTTAATGTCATGTTAGGTGCTGTGTGGGTTACAGTTCATCTGTCTGAGATGATGGCTGATGTACCGCTTACCCACCAATATGTCATTAATCAGCTCATTTCGACCTCCTTTTTCTAGCTCTCACTCACTCAGTGGCCCTGAAATCCCAAGCCCTTCGCTATCTTTAAACAGCCAGATCTCCCTAGGACATTACTGCAGCAACCATTCTGTCTTTAGGACAGTATGATTAAATATATCACTTTGTGGAACAGTGTGCTCTCTGGAGTTTTGAAAAAATATTATATACTGTACTTCTTCACACAATGCACCCAGGAAAAAGAATACTTCCAAGTTTGGATAATTGTGGAAAGGGAACATGTAAAGCTCCTGACAGCAGCCATTTAATTTCTTTAAAAGAAAGCATTACTGAGCCATAACTATCAGCTACAGTAGTAACATTTACAACTTGCTTATTGCTACCTCCTTACATCACAGTCTGTCTATCCATTTAATATCTCACCCATTTAATATTATTGTGGAGAATGGACTCGCTATAGCTTCAGATCAAACACTCAGAGTCTCAGGATGGACAAGTAAAAAAGACTTTTATTGCAAAGATGCACAAAAGCTGTCTCAGTTCAATGAAGTGAGCGCTGGTAGTTTGGTAGTACCTCATTTTAGTACAATTTCTTATCATAAGATTACCTCATTCTGAGTATTTTTCTCATCATTGTCCGACTGTTATAATCCTGTGTTTTTCCCTAGTCAACAATATTTTCTAATGCCTAATAAACATAAAAAGTTTCTAATGGATTTAATTGCCCTGTTATCAGCCAGCATTACCTTGACCCAATCTTCAATTTACCTGTCGTATTTTTACACTCTGACTTGTAAATTCTATCAATGTTTCTTGTGCTTAATAAGCACAAACAATCTTCATTATCTTATAACCTAAGAAGTATATTGCTGCCTTCTGGCCACAGGAGTGTACATCTCTTATTTACTTTGCTCATTCCAAAACCTTACTTTTTTAAATATTGGTGGCCTTCCATATTACTTAATGGGAAATTAGGGGGCTCCACCCTCTGCTTGTTTCGCCCACTCCCAGGTTTGGTTTACCGGATATACAATTTAAAAAGATTGTTATTTTCATGGGAATTGTTACATATGCATTATTTTCACTTTTACTTTAAAACTTTTGTAAAAACAATACTTGTCCCTTATATCCGGCCCTGGGAGTGGTTACATCTCTTTCTCGCAAGACGTATAACGCTGCTCGCGTTGTGAAGGGGGTGCGGCTGAACTCACGCTAAGGAGATGCCGTCAGATCATCTGCTGTCTTTCTGATGCTTGTTTTGCTCACTCTTTTTCAACTCTTATTTTTACATTTGTGCACAATGATTGGGGTCCCGGGCAGTCGTCAACCCTTTGACATCTTCCTGTTTATCTTGGACATGTGTGTCCTTCAGTGTCTCTCTTGTGGGTTTGGAATTTGAATTGCTGTATGCAGAGCTATGTTCAGTTCATTTGTTAGTACAGAAAACAGCATTGACTTCTGGTGACGTTCTTAACAGGCCCACAGGGGGTGGAGCTGGATTAGACGGAGGTTGCAGAAGGAAGGAAGGAAGAAAGGAAGGAAGGAAGGAAGGAAGGAAGGAAGGAAGCGATAGAGAGAGAGCGTGCGCCGGTGCAAGTGAGTGAGTTGCATTACCAACCCAATGCAACTGGAACCCTGGTCCACAGCTCGGCCACTCTACACTGCACTAAAACCTATAAAAGCACGAAAACAATCCCACCATAAAATCAACCCAAGCTCCCTTCATTAAAACAGAACATTAAAAGAATAAGAACTTTAAAAGACAAATAAAACCAGCAATAAATAAATGTCCATAAAAAGCTCTGTCCTTTAAAAATGTCCTCCTCCGGCTAGGGTACATGGGTTCTTTAAAAATGTCTGGCACCAATCCCGCTTGCTACTCTGTCTCCTCTTCTGGCCCCACTGCTAGCTCATCTCACCACTGCCACCATATGTGACGATGTGGGTACTCTCCATGCTCCCCTTGTTAGTCTGGGAGCCCTGAACCCAACATCGTCGGTAATGTCACCAATGAGCTAGACAGTGAGGCAATAACAATGGAGCATGGGGATGGTTCAAAAAGTGCAAAGTGCTTTTATTTAAAACAATCAAAACAAGTGTTCAAATAAATAGTGCAGTGCCAAGTTCAATAAATAATCCATAAAAGAAATATGTGGAGGTTAAAATACAAAAACAAAACAATCCTTTAAAACGAGGTTAAAACGTACTATTGAAGCAGTCTTTAAAAACACTATGACAAGCCCGGTGCTTCTTTTCCGTTAGCGTCTCACCTGCTTCTCCCATGCGGGCCCTGCAACAGGCGAGATGCTCTCACTGCAGCTGACCTTCTGTCTACTTCTGCTACTGTCAGTTGCCTTTCCTATCCTTGGCTCCGGTCGGCTCCCCCTGACAGTGACTTGGGAATTCCTCCAACGGCCAAGACTCCCGCTGCCTTCCGCGGAGAGTGTTCCACCTTCCGGTCACTCCCGTCCTTCATACTAAACTCTGCGGGAGTGACAACAACTACTACGCCACGGGTGTCGGCCTAACACCCAGGCTGCCTGCACAGCTGCCGCGAGCCTGCTCTCGCTCGCTTGCTCACTCACTCGCACCGATGCACGCTCTCTCTTGCTTGCTTACTTGCTTGCTTGTTTGCTTCTGCAACCTTCCGTTCTCTTTCCTTTCATGTTCTTTTCTTTTTTTCTTCCCCCTCTTAGCTGACTCACACTTCTGTTTATTGAGAGGCCATAGCAGCTGCAGCACATTAGCAGTCCCAGGAACAATCACGGATGTGGGTAGTCTCTCACCTGTGCACTTAGGTGAGAAACACCCACACCGCAGATCGCCCTGAGACGTTACAGCCACAGCCACTACGCCCCCTCACTAAGCCGCGAGCGCGGTGATTATTTAGTTAATTGGCCTTTGCTGGAAGAGCTGTGGACCCATATCACCACACACTGGTTTCAAGACTTCTTTCCCTCATGCACCCTTACATCCTTTCCTGTAAGACATTCACCATGCTTGAGTGTTTGATAGAGAATAAACTGAATTGTATCCATCCAACCATATGTTATTCAATCCAGTTCAGTGCTCTGGTAATATCAGGTGCAACAGAGGGATGAACTACAATACCCAGGGCAAGATTTAAAATTCAGGTATATTTAAGATATTTTTTGTCCTTTTAGTCTTATAAGAATACCTTTGTGCAATTAAAATAAATACATTTAAAAATATGCTGCAGTAAGAAGTGATTGAACATGACTAGTTATCCACAAGTAATCAAGGTATCTGTACATTTCATTGTAAAATCTGTCCTGAGCCATCAGGTTGTGTTTCTGTTTGTTGATACCTATGAAACAAAAAAGATGCAAATCTCAGTAAGGAATTTGTTTTTTATTTCTATAAGCAAAA
Source organism: Erpetoichthys calabaricus (assembly GCF_900747795.2). Classification (NCBI taxonomy): domain Eukaryota; kingdom Metazoa; phylum Chordata; class Cladistia; order Polypteriformes; family Polypteridae; genus Erpetoichthys; species Erpetoichthys calabaricus. Next base: position 64,567,038 of record NC_041406.2, on the reverse strand, counting down.
TATAATAACTTGGTCCAAGGAAACCCAACTGGTAACACTTTAGAATAGGGGGTCTGTAGTGCATTTATTAGTTGCTTACTACTAGGTAATAGGACTTTAATAAAGGTGTTGTTTGCATTACATATCATTAAGTGAAAAATATGCCCTTCATAATTATTTCTCACTTCATTACTATTGACTAATACATAGCATGTAAACGTGTAGAATTTATGATCCATGATAGTTTAAAGGTAATATGTACTAAAAAAAAGATTTTAAATAAAGAAAATGATTAGCAATGATTGTTGAGGCAACAAAATATAAAACAAGCCATTTTATTAAATTAATTCATAATTTTTCCGATATTCCCATTACACTTTCCAGTCACTAAGGTCAACTGTGTTATTTAGCAATGCCATATCTTTTTAAATCAATGTGTTTTATCTGCCACCTACACCTGCTTTTGGTTGAAGTGACACAAATTTGTAGACTGGTTGTGGCAAGAAATCAATTATATCCTTCAGTTGATCTAACAGTATGTAGAGTAAGAAAACCTTCATAAATCAACTTGATGAAGCAGTTCATATTTTCCAATGAATTTTGGGCACTGCAAACTCAATGAGCTGTTCTAAAAAGTACATTTTTAAACTTTGAAAGGCAAAAGAGTGATTTTAATCTTACTGTGCATACCGATTGCCAGGCACGCTCTAAATATGGTAACTAAATAACATCTTAGATTTAATATTAAACTAAGTTATGAGGATAATGTATTAGAAAGAAATAACATTTAGAAAAACCTTGCAAATCATTAAAGAGTTATTCTGCTGAAATGTCACTCAGACATTTCCCATAGCACTAAAATATTGCTTTCTAAAATGATGTCAGAAGAGCACCTCACACGTAGAGCCCTGCCAAACAGACGCCTGCATACACAACTGGAGCACAAGAGAGAGAACTGACTTGATGAGTGTCACTGAGTGAGTGACTCAGCCAAGTGGAGCCAACATGCATTTTTTTCATTCATTTGACTCCTAATTCACTAAGCCTGAAAAAGTTCAAAAGTATAAATGTGCATTTAAACTACTAACAGCCTTCAAGGAGGTTCAAGCTGATGAGTTCTAAAAATGGCATCAATCAGCATAATTATTTAGATAGTGGATTTAAAAAAGTCTCTCAAAATACTTAAATTCTCTGGTTCCTTGATCTAGTATTTTTAAAGTTCAGTAAAAAAAAAGACATGGTGTTGATTGGTGGATTTGCGTGAATGTGATTTATGCAAAATATGTGCTTATCTTAAACAGAATTACAGAATAAACTTCAGTGTCAAGGCTGAAGTCATGTCTGTTATGGCATATACTGTTTTACTTTATACTGTGAAAATATTACTAATATTCAATGTTTGATTGGACACTTTTTAATTTATTGCGACATTTTTAAGTGTTGCTTCTGATCTTGTGCCTAAGCCACAAAATACTGGGCAGAAAGAGCAGGTTGTAAATGAAAAGACAGATGGACTGGCCTTTTTAAAATATTATACCTTTTTTCTCTTTCCCTGTTATGTGTATTATTCAGTATCCATTGTGTGCATGATATTTTCTTCTTTTTGTTGTACCTTGCTATGAATTGACCATGTACTGCATTAACTGAATGGCACCTTCACTTATGCTGAGAATAAATTGGCATGGCTTTGAACAGATGTTCAGAGTGGCCTGGCTCCTGCAGACATTGGTGCCTTTTTGTTCTTCGTTTTGTTTTTCAGTCCTCCCTCCCTCCCTCCCTCCTTCTTTTATGTGAACTAAAGGTTTAAACTATGGTGGTTTTCTAAATCAAGAGAAACATTTGCAGTGTCTATGAGGACAAACCCAGAGTTTATTTCCCTGGGGTTTTAGTGCAGCAGAGACAACAGTGGTTTGGATGAACGGATGGTGCAGCAACCGATGCAAAAGTCTTTAAAAGAAAAAGAAGGAGCCAGAAAGATGTACCATAGAAATAGTGTAAAGGAGGCTAGGGACATTAGGGAATTCACCTTGATTTTATTTCTCTGTGGTGCTCTTTATTTTTTAGGGCAGCTCAGAGGGGAACATGCTTTCCTTAGATTTTTGTTTTACTGCTTCCCTCCTTCTCATTATATCTGTGCCTTAGAGAGCTTACTTCATAGTTTATCATCATTTGAGGACTGTATTTAGGAAGAAATTGTGCACAGTATTTTCTAGGACTTGATGCAGAAATATTTTGTCTGTTGTGCCAATAATGCTATGGTATACCTAGTATATTGCCTTTGTTCTGTAGGAATGAAAAATCAAAATAGAAATCTCTCTAATATATTTTTGGTTGCACCTATACAACAATGAGATCAGAAAGAATTAAAATGGAGTAATTTTCTTTTGTCTCATGCTTCTCTGATTTTTCTCCTGAGGAAAAAAAAATACCCCAGTACTGTCATAAGTGTCACCTCTTCAGTTTCAGCAGAAATCTCAGAAAATTCACACAAGTAATGTCTTGACATGTTTTTTGTAATGTGAAAGTATTGCATTGTGTGCTAAGTTATACAGTATATAATTAAATTATTATACTAATTTATACTACTGTGCTCCAATTATCTCATACTCATACTAGAAGGAAAGACATAGTGGTTAAGACCCTGAGGTTGTGGTTTCAAATCCCATTACTGACACTGTGTGACCACAAGAAAGTCACGTCATCTGCCTGAGCTCCAATAGGAAAAACAAAAGAAATGCAAAAAATCATATCTCAAATGTTATAAGTCACCTTAGATAACAACAGAAGTCCAATAATGAGTAAAAACATGAAGTGTCCAAAGAGATTAAAATAAGACTAGAAAGAGATCTCACAAAATATGCCAAATTCTCAATTTTGACTCCTTTTACCTCAGTTGTATCTTATGTCACCTTATTGTCTAAAGCAGAGGTGGCAATGTTGGTCCTGGAGGGCCAAAGTGGCTGTATGTTTTTGTTCAAACCCAGTTTCTTAACAAAGTGACATTTTTGATGCTTCATTTTAGTGATCTCACTTGTTAAAGTTCCCTAGCCTTAATTGCTTATTTCAGCATCAAATGGCTGCATTCAGTTTTTAATGACTCCTTAGCAGTTCTCCATATAACTTGTTCCCCTTTACACCTGTGTGGCTTTGCACGCACTATTTGGTTTAATAAAACACTTGAGAGAAGAATATGACAGACTAAAAATTATCCACTTTAGGCTTCAAATCATTTAGGTGATGTTCTTGGCAAAGAAAAAATCTAAGATATAAGAACCTAACATTTCAAACTAACAAGCCATAAAATGAAATAAGTTTCTAACTACGCAACTGGGTTGGAACGAAAACCTGCACCCACTGTGGCCTTCCAGGACTGACATTGCCTACTCCGATCTAAAGCTATATCTCATAAGGAATTTTAGGAGAAACATATTCAGCAAAGTTGATTCTAAAATGGTAATCTCTATTAAGCCTCATTAGCCATCAAAGATCAACCTTTGAGCAGTAAAACTTTTCTATGGAATATTAAACTTTCTGTAATATGACACCCATTGTTATCTTGACTGCTCAAGTGCTGCATTCTAAAGGGTTATATCCTCTCTGAGAAACAGTTCTTGCACTTGTACCCAGCACTAAAGAAACATACCCCTTTGCCCAATCCCAAATTAGAAATTCATCCATAAGTCCGGACCTGGAATCCTACTATTGCTGCGGGGTTATATTCTAACACTTTTGTTTTAGTTAGCGACCAGTTTCTGTTGCTAATCAACTTCTTTTCCCTTCATTTTAATTGACTTGTTTTTAAGACTAAGCTCTCCGAATGCTTCATTTTTCCTCAGACGACATCCAAACGTTAATGAGATGTGAAGTGAGCCAAAAGTCAGTCACTCAGTCATTTTCCAACCCGCTATATCCTAACACAGGGTCATGGGGGTCTGCTGGAGCCAATCCCAGCCAGCACATAGTGCGAGGCAGGAACAAACCTCAGGCAGGGCGCCAGCCCACCACATGGCACGTGAGCCAAAAGATGATGAGCTAAGTCAGGGCATCAAACTCCAGCCAATTTCATTCCAACCAGTTTCTTAAATAGTAGCCAATTCTTGTTGTTAATTAAATCTGCTTTTTATTTCTGGGGTTCATTGGGGCTCTCATTCTGCCACAGCACCCTTTTCCAAAACTGTTTTATTTTCTTTTTTTTTTTAAGAACACTGTTAAAATGTTTTACTGACCTGAGCAGATCAACATTACTGGGACCTTCACCTCTCTGTATTTTCAGATATTGAATGATGGACACAGGTCGCCGGTCATGCATTGACTCATTTTGTATCTCATTACTGTTTGGTTGCTTATTAAAGAAAAAAGAAACAATTAAGGGGTCAGAGTCTTGAATAGCAAATCATTTAAAATGAAGGTAAAAGAGTTAATTAACAGCTAAAACTGGGCACTAATTAAGAAAGGGGCTAGAATGTAAGCCTGCAGCACCAGTAGCGCTCCAGGGCTGGAATTGGAGAACTTGGTGGGTCACAGAGGCTGACGATTTTTGTTCCTGCCACTTTCTTAATTAGTAACCTGTTACTGCTGCTAATTTAACAGACTTATTTATAAGCCTTAATTATAATTGGTTTGTTTAATTGTTTTTGTCCTTCACCAGCAGCCTAATAATAAAGAGATACAAAGCAAGTCAACAGAGGACCAATTAGTTCTGTCAGTGCATTTTTCCTCCTATTTAGCTGTTGCTAAAACCCACTAGTTAATTCTACGGTTTGTTATTCTCTTTCTGCCACACCAGTCATTTCCAACCCTGATTTTCTTTATAAATATTTCTTTGAGCTTGATATTTTTATTTAAATTCATGAGCACAATAAAATGCATTATTAGAATGTTTCCACCATCTCATATTTAAATGCAAAATTGAAGAGAAATTTAATTAAAATGAAACAAATTACATTAATTGAACAATGTATTAATGTATAAAGTATTGTTCAAAATAAATTTATCATGAAAATATTTAGCCAATGTAATATTTTTAAGCATGTACAGTATGTAAAGAAAAATTAATTTGTTGACTTACATTTAACTTTTATAGTTTTAGCAAGTTCTTTTTTGATCCAAAACTTTGTTTAGTGGTCTTTTGTTCGTACATATTCTCTGGTGCATCCCTATGAATCATCCAGCAGTAGTCTACCATCATACTGACATCCTAATGTCCGCAGCACCTTCTGTCAATGTCCTTGATATCCTATTCGAATGCTTTGAAGCCAATGAGGTATGCTTCTCTGGACCTCAGGGGCACTTAAAATGGAAAGAAGGATAAAGGTGCAAGACATGTACTGTAGATATGAGCAAATATGGGAACATACTATCCTGTTAACAGAGAATACAGCAAGGGTAGTGCCTGGGATGTCAGTTCTTTAATGGCACTAGAACGTTGAGGGATTCAGAAAGCCTTCTGGATCTAATTTGTATGTGATTCCAGAGCTTGACCAGAAGTGACCCCCATCAGAGACCTTAAAGCTAACTCAAGACCAGCAGTTGTCTGAGTCTGAGGTCAGGGGAGAGAATGGGGGGAAAGTTCAGTTGGTGAGAGTAAGAAAAAGAGAGTACTTACTGATACTTTTTAGGTTGAACATAGGGTGTGCCACCTCACCTGATAAGCAGATAATTAAAACTTATTTGTGGATGCACTGAGAGGTAGCAGGGTTATTGTTTATTCTTCCCTGTGTCCTGTATTATCTTAATAAAGAGAATATTTTTTTATTTTTCTGGCTTCCTTAGCACCAATTTCAAATATAGAGGACTTCCACATTTACTGAAAAAGAAAAGGGTACATCAAAGTTAAACAAAATGATTTTTAATGATTTTATTTTGAGGAGAGAAAAGTATATGTTAACACCATTGGTAATAATTGTAATTATGGAAGTGTGTAGGACCTTTCACAATTTGGAGGAGCCACAAAGAATCAATTGGGGAGAGGAAACATTTACTGATGGTGTCAGTTCTTCATCTACATGAATAATAAAGTCACCCAAAAAATTACTTTATCATAATTGATTAGCTAACATGAATAAATGTTTGCTTAATTCACCTAAGAAGGTAGAATATGGAAAAGAATGCCTGTGAATTGGTAATATAACTTTGGTAATATAAATATTATATCTATTCAGATTTATCGTCTAATTCATTAGTGGATTTAAATTTTTTTTTTTATAAAATGTGAAGAATGCTATGTCACCAAATGTAATCAAACTGGTAAAACTTAACCTGCTAACGACATTATATAAAAGGCTAGATTTTTTAAAGACATTTCAGTCTTTAACTAAATGGGTTTAAGAGATCAAACTTGACAACCTTAAATATTATTCCAGTCTTCGACATGTTTAAATTGATTACTTCTAAAAGAAACGACTTGATCTGCTGTAGCACTGAGTGCTGCTTTATTCTCTAGAGATGAAGACTGCTACACATGTCAGATTACCAGGCAGAACTGATCGCAGGTATCTGAGGCTCAGGACTAGCAGAAGAGGGAAATCAATACATTAATTTAAAGACTTGGAATTCTTTAAGTGCCTGGGCCACAAATGTTGTTTTTCTTTGTTACTCTGTTGCACCAGTCTGTGACCATTAATATGCCTACCATAGGATACATACAGTATGCCTATTTATTTGTAGGAAATTAGTCAACCCAAGTAACATGTTTTGAGAGTGAGTGGAATGAGTTTTATTTGTATTTTACATGTGCTATGATCCTACTAGTAGCTGGAGACAGAATATTGAGATGGAAAATAAATAAGACCAGGAGAAGGTATAGTTAAAAGAGGGGAACAGAAGCAAAGTCTACAACTCACAAAAGGTCAGGATACCAGAACAAGGTCAAAAATACACATAGTAAACACAAGAAAAAACTTTTACCAAAATTCGTAAAAGAAAAACAGAGTTTCACAACAAATTGATAAGCCAAATATTTAAAAAAACATTAAACATAAAGTTTTTTTTCTTACAGAGTTTCATTTCCAAAATCAGGACACCAGGTTATGGCACTGTCATTTTTATAGGAATACCATGAATACATCTCATTACATAGCATGTGACCAGCAACAAGGGTTGTTTCTACTAACAATTCAATGGTGTCCATGCATTTGTACAACAAAATTGTAGTCTCCCAGACAAGAGAAGTTCCCAGAAATGGTGATGTGTTGACATCATTGTCATAATATCAAAAAAATGTAACCAGCAATAAAATAATCACCAATTGTGACCAGGTTGGGTGCACCTGTCATGCTATCCTTAAAACCAGAATTGCCAATAGTCATAACTGAGGATGAGCCAGGCAAATCAGGACAAAAACAGACAGCAAGACAAGGATGAAAGTGTTTTAGTGCTTTTTATTAAATATATAAAGTGTGATGACATTCTCTAGTAACTAAATAAATAATCCATTAAAACCAATCATTAAATCAGCCAGGCATTGGGTTCTTTTCCTTATTCTTTCTCTCTCACTCTCTAAATCCCAGTCTCTCTCATCTCATCCTGTAACTCACCCATCTAGGGTCTTGCAGGTGACAGAGCCATAGGTCCTCTCCCCAATTCTCACCTCTGTCACCTCAGGTGGTACCCACTGGGATGCTCAGAGCCAGACCTTCTCATTGCTGCTTCCTCGGTTGGTGTCTGCAGGACACCTCGAGACACTTGATCACTCTTTACGATCCACCCTTGAAGTGTCTTTCCCTTGCTTCCTCACCAAGGGCCTCATGTATAAACGGTATGTACGCACAAAAATGTTGCGTAAGCCCATTTCCACGCTCAAATCACGATGTATAAAACCTAAACATGGCGTAAAGCCACGCACATTTTCACGCTAGCTAAAACCCTGGCATACGCAAGTTCTCCTCTCGGTTTTGCAAACTGGTGGCACCCTGCGTCAAAGCAATGTTTTTGTTCCAGTGTGGTTTCCCTTTTGTTTTTTAGATACACATCCCTGACGCGGCTTTATAAATACACTGAAATGAACCGCATATTGTTTATTAGTTTAAGGCATCTGATTGTAATTAACCTGTAACAATATAATGGTCCACAGAATGGTCAAACTATTCCAAATACCATAGCTGCTTTAGCATTGTTACTCTCACTGCACCTTCTTCTTCTTCTTTCAGCTGCTCCCGTTAGGGGTTGCCACAATGGATCATCTTTTTCCATATTACTCTCACTGCACTGCTCGGAGTATTTATATCACTGTATCTAAGTGTGAATCACAGATCTACAGCTGATCGGAAAGAGAATTATCGGTATACTGCATCAAGCACATGCTGTCTCAGCCATGCTGTCTATTGAACTTCTCTCATATGGCAAACACTTCAGAGCCTTTCCTGTAGGGACATTGTGGTTCAGAAACAGTTTCATCCCCAGAACTATAAACGCACTCAATCAGTCCATCAAGTGCTCCTTGTAAAACTGTTTGTACTTATTAGTACAATCACCTCACTGTAAACTTGTGATACAGTTATAATATTGCACAACCTGAGCCACTTTAAAAAGCGCGTATTTACATATGATGACGATATCATTTTTAAGATGAAAAATAGCAAAATATGTTTATTACATTATACAGATAAAATGTTAACATCATTTAAATAATCTATATTGTTAATAGTTAAACATGTGAGGACACAGTGTTGCAGCGCTAGCTAGTTCAGGGATTGTTTCTGCCTCGTTCTGTTTTCTTGCTGGTGCTGGCGTGACACTGGAAGGATAGATGGATGGAATAATTAAACATGTACTATGAAGATATTTCAATGTTCCTTAAAAGTTTTGAAGAATCGGCGTTCTAAGCTTACAGATGGCTTAACATCTATTACAGAGATGATTGTGTGGCAATTGGTTTTTTGGAGAAAGAAAAGGAAGGACAGGAATTGGAGGTTAGTACGTTTGAAAGAGACAGTACTGCTGCAATAAATTAATACATCGAAGGTCGCGCACAGTGCAGCAAGCATCTTGTGTGAGGCAGGAAAAATCTCTGGACAGGGTGCCAGCTCATCTCTATCACTGCACCAACGTGTTCCCATGTTTAATAACATGCTTTAACTCCTATCATCATGAAAATGATATCAAGTATACATCTCAGTATTTTAATTATTCAGAGAGCTGGAATATCACGAATGTAATGGATTCTGTGTCCAGTCAGAGGAAGAGAAAGCCCGTTTAAGAAGCACGAAGTGATTCACATAGAAGAACACATACAAAACGAAGCATTTAATGTGCTACTTTAGTTACAATGGGATTTGAGAAACTAGTAAATTAAATGATTTAAAGATGAAGTTTATGATTGTCTACTTTGATGACAAAATAAAGTATATGATTAAAGTGGAAATTTCGAGATTAAAGTTGACATTTCAACATTTTTTTCAACTGTGTCCCTATTTTGTTTTTCTTTTCTCTGTTCCCTAATACGCTTCCATATGACACTCAGACGGTGGGCTACGACTCGCCTTTTCACAGCAACTTTGATATCTGACAACTTCTTTTTTATTTCAGGCACTTTACGACTTTGTGAACTTGAGCTTTCAAGTTTCTCCGATACTCTTTGTCACTCGATCAACTTCCTTTTGTTGATTATACCACTGTTTAAACCAACAAATATTACTTTTTTCCATGCCTCCACTTGGTATTCACTGAAATTCTTCTTATTTTCCCCCGTGCTTTTGCCATTGCCTTTTCACAGAGCGCTGAGCTTAAGGGCTATTTATATTGATTTGCATATTCAAAGAAGTGTAATTCTAGGAGGAGTTTGGGTGGGGCAGCAGGCGCATGCACGTGCATTACTTTTCATGCTGACCGGGATTTATGGAGCGGAAGAACGTGGAAGTTGGCGAATGCACAGATTTATGCATCTGGATTTTTTTGTGCGTATGCACATTTCCGCTTTTGTCCTTACGCCATGTTTTAGTGTGAATTCTACGCACTGTGTTATGCATGAGGCCCCAGGCCATTCAATGCTCTGAAACATTTCCGATTCTGCCATTGCTTTCTTTTTGGTTTTCTGTCTCCCCTGTCCTACTCAGGCTAGTCTTTTACTTCTCTGTGGGTGCAATTACAACCCATGAAAAGTAAATGAGACAACTGGAACCAATCATGCACTAACATGGTCAGCCCCAATCACCCCATTAAACATCCCAGTGCCTCCTGAGCACTCACAACCCACAAAACCTGAGCTGCATTGCTTTTATTTATATCTAAAATTTCATATTGCCAGAGTCTTCTCTTATCACAGAAACATATACAAAATTATGAAAGTAGATACATACAAGTACCAAACTGTGATTAATTCCAATTTGTAAAACAATAAATATGTTACGCCATTTAGAATGATTAAATGAAAGCACAAAGCCAAGAAACACAAGTTAAAATCTTGCTACCATGGATGATATGCTAACCAGGCTGTTGGATGCATCACCACAGATCTCAGTATTTGATCTGAAATTAAGTGAGTTGACAGAACATTTTATTACTGGCATGTTTACGTCGCTACACTTTGTTAGAGATTCCGTTTATACAAAGACTACCAGCAAGTTCTTTTGCCTCTTGGTAGTAGGACGCCAACTGCTTTTTTCAAACCCATTTGTGACTTCTTGGACCTCTGCCTGCATTTCATATTTTAATTAGAAATCCTCTGATGAGTTATGATTTATCAGGATGATACTATATTATCTGGTATGGTTGTCATGTCTTAAAAGCACCTTTTGCTGCACTTCTATAACAGATTTGCTGTCAACATCACTAGTACCCTATGGATTGATTTTAATGCCTGTATGAAAGGGAAGTCTACCTGATTCAACATGTCAGGATTCAGCTGGCATGGAAAATATAATGCACAAATTATGCCAGTGGACCTTTTGTTTGCTTGACGTGACAGGGAGATGATGCATAGCACATGGTGTAACCTTAACCAACACTAGCATTAGCACGACAGGAACAATGCTAATGGGTTCTCTATGTACTAGTCGGCAAAGGAAATTCTTTGTCTCTCAGGCTTAACAAAGCAAGAGAAAGCTGTAGCACTAATTTGCTCCAAGTAGCTGCCAAACAGTACATTATAAAACGACACCAGAAAAAAACAAAGAACAAAGAGTGCAATAATATGGACAAATACATGAGAAAAGATCAACAAAAAACAAGCAAGAATGAGTTGCTAACAATAGGCAGATCATCCTTTATAAAGCACCGACAAAAACTTCACAACATGACATCCAACAATCTGATAAAAGATCAAACAGGCGGACAGATTATCTGTCACACCTCAGCTGCTGTTCGGTGGAAGATACTTATATTAATGTCACACAGCAGTGCATGCATGCTGGGTTGTACTAAAGTGCATAGCCATGCCCTCCCCTCATGCTCTGTCTCATTACAACCATCATGACATCACTGCTGCTCAACCAGACCAAGTTCTATTACATTATAGAGTTGTTCAGCTGTAGTCTGAACCTAAAGGATGTGTTGCTTATGCTTATTTTGAACCCACTGTTTTTCATTTACTCCTCACGTCCACCACAACAGGCTTATTACCCTATTGATAATCACTACCATTAGTCATTGTATCGTCTGTATTATTCAATGGGTTGATTGACTGCAAGAATATAATATTTCTTATAAAGATCTCCCTGGGAAAGGTAACAAAGTGGTAGACTTACTGTCAAGTTTCCTACTTAGAAGTGTGACCAATCTGATTCAGAATATTTATTTATCAGTAGTTTGGCACAGTGGCGCAATAGTAGAAGTAGTGGTAAGCACACCAGGATTCAAACCCCGGGTCCTCACTGCACAGAGTTTGCATGTTCTCCTTGTGTCTGACTGGGTAATTTTGGGCTTTACAATAAATAAATCGTTGTTGTTGCTGTTTCCTCTGGGTGCTCCAGTTTCCTCCCATTGTCCAAAAACAAGCACGTTAGGTGTTTAGGCATTGCTAACTGGGCCAAGTGTGTGTTTTGTGTGTGAGGATGTATGAGGGTGTGTGTGTTAGTTTGCCCTGTGATGGACTGATGCCCCGTTCAGGGTTTGTTCCTGCCTTGCACCCTATGCTAGCTGGGATAGACTCTGGCCCCCTGCGATCCTGCCCAGGATTAAGGACAATGACATAACATGACATTGAGTGGTCTCAGGGACTTCATGAGGGAAAATAGGAGAAAAAACACACAAATGAGGAATTACTTAAGAAAAGTGACGATATGAGTGAGACACAAGTGAGAGGTGTATCTGAAAAAAATATATAAATATCTGGATAAGAAATATTTTAAAAGCAAAAATAAAATGCTGGACAAGACAATAATAATAATAATAATTACATTAACAATAACAATAATAATGGGCGGCACGGTGGCGCAGTGGGTAGCGCTGCTGCCTCGCAGTTGGGAGACCTTCCCGGGTCCTCCCTGCGTGGAGTTTGCATGTTCTCCTCGTGTCTGCGTGGGTTTCCTCCGGGCACTCCGGTTTCCTCCCACAGTCCAAAGACATGCAGGTTAGGTGGATTGGCGATTCTAAATTGGCGCTTGGTGTGTGGGTGTGTTTGTGTGTGTCCTGCGGTGGGTTGGCACCCTGCCCAGGATTGGTTCCTGCCTTGTGCCCTGTGTTGGCTGGGATTGGCTCCAGCAGACCCCCGTGACCCTGTGTTCGGATTCAGCAGGTTGGAAAATGGATGGATGGATGATAATAATAATACATTTTATTTATAGAGCGCCTATCCCACGCTCAACGCACTTATGCAAAATAAAGTGGATACTGAGGCAATAACATATTAATTAGAAGAAAGAATTAGATAAAAACAATATGAATAAAAGTAAAAAGAAGAACAAATTGCAACTCAAAAAGTATAACAGAAGAAAGGTGCAGATTCATGGAAAAAATAAAATACACATTTTAAACAAAAAAATTGAATTAAAACCATACAATGAAAAAACAAATGCAGATAATGGAAAAAAATTAAGTGCAATAAAGAGAAAAAGAAGATGGAAGGAGAAGTTGATGTTGCAAATTATAATTGAAACACAAACAAATAACTAAAAGGAACAACAACAGGTTAAAAGAATAGGTAGCATAGAAAGCTCAGTAAATATAGTATATTTTATAACAGAGAAGGAAAAACTAGAGAACAGACCTGAAAGATAGCTTTAATACCATATATGTGTCAGAAATAATAAATATGTTTTACAGCATAGTTGGTTAGGATGGATATGAAGGAAATATAACAATAGAAAGCAATGAATTTGTGCAAATGCTGGAAGATGACTAATTAAGAAACTGTCACCACAGAAGTGGAAAAAACACTACAGTATCTAGTTTATGTGCAAAAAAATGAGCAAGCTGTCTACAACACATACACCATGTGAAAAATGGGTTAGAAGTAAGGGCTGAGTGTTGGCTCTGAGGCTAAGGATCTGTGCTGGTATCCAGAAGGTTGCCGGTTCGAATCCCCGTCACTGCCAAAAGAGATCCTACTCTGCTGGGCCCTTGAGCAAGACCCTTAACCTGTAATTTCTCCAGGGGCACTGTACAATGGCTGACCCTGCGCTCTGACCCCAAGGGGTATGCAAAAACTAACAAATTCCTAATACAAGAAATTGTATAAGGCGAAATAAAGAACAAAAAAAAAAAGCATGAAAAAACACAGACAGCAGAAAACATGCTATGAAGAAATATATACAGTATCCATCCATCCATTATCCAACCTTCTATATCCTAACTACAGGGTCACAGGGGTCTGCTGGAGCCAGTCCCAGCCTGCCGCAGGGCACACACACAAAGCACACACTAGGGACAATTTAAGATCGCCAATGCACCTAACCTGCATGACTTTGGACTGTGGGAGAAAACCGCGCAGACATGGGGAGAACATGCAAACTCCACGCAGGTCTCGTAACGCAGGGTCTCCTAACTGTGAGGTAGCAGTGCTACCCACTGCGCCACCGTGCTGCCCCTATATATATTATAATTAAACATATTAAGAAAGGCAGGCAATTTAACAGTGTTATATTTTTCAGCTAGTAAAACAGTGAATATGAACAAGTAAGAAAAGTCATTTCTTTAGAACAATTTATAACAGCAAAAAGAAACAAGAACAGCATCATATTTGAATTTATAGGTAGGACCATTGAAATACTAAGGAAAAACAAGAAGAAGAAAGAAACTGAATAAATATTAAAAAAACATAAAGAATACAAATGTAGGGATGTGTTATAAGCAGAAACACTGTCACACTTTTTGGATCATTTATATTGTGGCCACTAGGGGGCATACCAGCACCTCAAACCCCAGGCACAGCTACCACAGATACAGTCCTGGCTTCAGATTCTGCTCGTTTGTGTATTGACCAATGTGTACCTTGTACAGGTTTCTTGCCCACACTACCATATAGGGTTCTAATACCTGGCAGTACAGCACAATACTTTCTTCAGTTTTTTATTCTCCCCAATCTCCTCCACTACATCCAGGTAATAATACATTTTATTTATACAAGGCGCCTTTCTAAGAACTCAAGGACACCGAACAAGCACATTATAAACAACTTAAAACATCATAAAATATAAAAATTAAGACCAAACAAAGCCACTGTAATCATAGAGAAAAACCCATTTTTACAGATGGGTCTTAAGTTTACATTTGAACATTGAAAATGATTAGATATTTCTAAGCTCAGTAAGTAGTGAGTTCCAGAGCTTGGGAGCAGAACAGCTGAATGCTCTGCTCCCCATGGTGGTTAGATGGACGAGAGGGGCAGTCAGATGGATGGAGGAAGAGGATCTAAGGTTACGGGTAGGTATGGCATCATGACAAAGGTTGGACAGATATGGAGGGGCGAGGTTATGAATGGCCTTAAATGTTAACAGCAGAATTTTAAAATCAATTTGAAACTTAATCAGGAGCCAATGAAGCTGCTGCAAGACCAGAGTAATATGGTGAATAGATGGGGTTCGAGTAATGATGCGAGCTGCAGAATTCTGGAGTAGCTGAAGCTTATGGAGAGATTTATTAGAGGGACAAAAGAAGAGTGAATTGCAATAGTCCAGACAAGAAGTAACAAGACTGTGAACAAGAATGGCAGTGGTATGGGGAATGAAGGAGGGGTCGATGTGATTAATATTACGTAGGTGGAAGTAAGCAGACCGGGTGATGTTATTAATTTGAGATTGGAAAGATAGAGTACTGTCAAGGATGACACCCAGACTCGACCTGAGGTGATGGGGAAACAAAGGAGTTATCAATAGCAAGTGAAAGATTATTGGCTTTGGATAATGGTGTTTTTGAACCAATGAGGAGAACCTCAGTTTTGTCACTGTTTAATTTAAGAAAATTTGAAGAAAACCAGGATTTAA
The DNA here is from genome assembly GCF_900747795.2 of Erpetoichthys calabaricus. Classification (NCBI taxonomy): domain Eukaryota; kingdom Metazoa; phylum Chordata; class Cladistia; order Polypteriformes; family Polypteridae; genus Erpetoichthys; species Erpetoichthys calabaricus. Next base: position 64,551,703 of record NC_041406.2, on the reverse strand, counting down.
TTTCAGTAATGCAGTCAATAAGCAAAGATGGTGGAAAAGAAGAGGTGGGTTTACTAGCAAGGTAGAGCTGGGTGTCATCAGCATAACAGTGAAAATTAATTTTATATTTAAGAAAGATATTGCCAAGGGGAAGAAGGTAAATAATAAAAAGAAGAGGCCCCAGGACACAGCCCTGGGGCACACCTGAAATAACAGCGGTGAAAATATGAAAGTTTTAAGCTAAATGAACTGAGTGCGGCCTGAGAGGTAGGATCTGAACCAATCAAGTGGAGTGTGGGTAATTCCAATCAAAGATAATCTATTAAGGAGAGTGGTATGACAAATAGTATCAAAGGCCGCACTCAGATCAAGGAGGATGAGAATAGTAATTAAACCAGAGTCAGCAGCCATAAGGAGGTCGTTGGTAATTTTAACAAGTGCCATTTCTGTACTGTGAAGGGGGCGAAAACCAGACTGGAACTTTTCATATAGATTATTATGAGATAGGTGGGAGTGAAGTTAGATAGCTACTATTTTTTCAAGAATTTTGGAGATAAACGGCAAATTAGAAATAGGGCGAAAATAATTAAAGTTAGTATAATCGGCACCAGGTTTTTTCAGTATTGGGGTTATTGCAGCAGTTTTAAAAGATGAAGGAACAGTACCAGTAGTGAGAGAAGAGTGAACTATTCAAAGGAAATACAGAGAGAATCTGGACCAAGGTGCTGATGTATCCTCTGGATTTTCTCATTAAAAAAGGACATAAGAGATTTACAAAAAGCTGTCCAGTAAAGGTGAGATGGTAAAGAGTCTGGAGGTTGTGTAATATTATTAAGTAATGAAAACAATGACTTAGTGTTACCTTTATTACAAGAAATTAACTGAGTGTAATAGTTGGATTTGGTTTGAGCTATACAGTCCTTATAATAAAGTACATGATTTTTATGCATCTCTTTCTGAGCAAAGAGTCAAGTTTTTTATATAACCGTTCAAGTTGCCTGCCTTTAGCTTTCAGAAGCTGAGGTTCAGGTGTAAACCAGGGGGCAGAAAAAGAAAAAGAAACATCTGTTTTTAACGGAGCAAGAGAATTAAAAATATCATTGAGTCCAGTGTTATAATATGAGACCAATTCTTCAAGAGTGGATAAATTATTAAAGTCCATTTGGGAATCAATTCTAGAAGAAAGAAAATTCAAGTTAATATTCTTAATATTACAGATATAAGACGGGGGAGCTTAGTAATAGAAAAAGTAAGTTTAGCATTAAATGGAAGGAGAAAATGATCAGTTATAGTGAGTTCATTTGCTGTAAGATCGAGAGGGACAACACCAGAGCAGCAGATCAAGTCCAAGATACAGTATGTCCTTTACAATGGGTGGTAACATCAGTATACTGCTGGTATCCAAAACTCTCAAGGCAAGATAAAAAGTCTCTAGTGAGAGGGATATTGATATTGTCCATGTGTATATTAAAATTCCCCAACAGAATTTTGTTTGAAGTAATTGTAGATAAATGGGTAAGAAAGGTAGCAAGATTGTTCAAAAAATCATTGTTTGATTTAGGGTAGCGGTAGACAGTTGCAATGATGGTAGGAATAGGCCCAGACAATTGACACACAGTTGATTCAAAAGAGCTAACAGCAGGAGCAGACAACGGCAGGACTTTCCACTTCTCACAATAGATTGTAGCGATACCTCCTCCACGGCCAGAGACACAGGGTTGACAAATGTAAACAAACCCCGGGGGGGTGGATTCATTAAGTTGAGAAAATTCTTGAGGTTGCTGCCATGTCTCGGTTAAACAGAGAAAGTCAAACTTACGGTCAATGAGGAGATCCTGGATGAGGTACCCCTTGCTCGTGAGTTAGCAGATGTTCAGTAGACCGAAATTGACAATGGTGCTGTTGCATTTGTCAGCAGTGGTAGCCGACCGAGCTAGGCTTGCTAACAGCATTCCTATCTGTGTTACGTAGAGGGTGCTGAGAATTAGACCAGAAGGAGTTAATTCCTTTCGAGGTGTCCATTCGGAATCTCCGGCGCGACCCACTATGGATGTATATCCGACGAGGGAGAAATATGACATCTGGGTCGAAATGCAGCACAGACAGCAGAGGCACAGACTGGTGGAGACGCAGTCGAAGAAGCTCAGCAGCTAAGTACTGGAGCAGGCCCGTCACAGGTTGGATAGCGAGTGACAGGAGACACCAAACAAACATAAACCAGGTGAATATTCTGCCAGTCCACAATGTATGCAAGGCCACAAGCAGCTCAGGCGTCCAGAGTACAAACCAGGTATGTTTTGAAATGGGGTTAGGCTGAAGCTAATGCATACACAGCCACGCAGAGATATCAGCAATAATGGCAATATCACCATCAAAATCACCAGTCATAGGTAAAATCAACAGTCTAGTTACCAGCGAGCAGTGGTAACTAGTCCCGCCAGCATTCACTCAAACTGGAAGTTTGTAGCAAGATAAGTGTTGTCCTTCTCCTCTCCTGACTCAGACCCCCTGGGCCAAGTGAAGGGCTCTCTTTTAACTCTTGATCTGGGAGTACAACAACAACAATATTTATTTATATAGCACGTTTTCATACAAATGATGTAGCTCAAAGTGGTTTACAAGATGAATAAAGAAAACATATAAAAATAAAATTAGGCAATAGTAATTAACAGAGAATAAAGTAAGGTCCGATGGCCAGGGAGGACAGAAAAAACAAACGAAAAGAAGCTATTCCAGATTTTAGGTTGTGAGATATGGCTGGTCATTCATCCAGGCCAATACCCCCAGGCCGCTAGATGGAGCCCTCCTTGCAGCATGGAGGTGCCCCAAATGCCAGCAGGGAATTATGGACAATGAAGTTTTTATGCACAGCCCTGCTGGCTACCATGGGGACCGCCAGGAGTTGCTACAGGGAGACACAAGGACATCTATTTTCCCTACACCCCGGAAGTACGCCCCAGTCACATGGACAGAAGGAATGATGTGCTTCTGGGATGAAAAAGAAGAGTTTTTGATCTGACCTGGAAATGCTAAGAAGTCACATGGACTGAGGGTTCAGAAGCACTTCCAGGTCATGGACTATAAAGGATTGTGGGAAAGCCCAGATGGACAAGCTGAGCTGGGTGGAAGGGTGGCAACGCATCTGGGAGAGTGGAGGATTGTGTATTTGTAATTATTGATTTATTATTGAGTATTGTGGAGTGGAGGGTGCTTTGTGCACTTTATTATTATAATAAATATTCATCTTTGGACTTTTACCTGGTGTCTGACGTGGTGTCCGAGGGTTCAAGGGAGCGAGAGCGGCCTCAATCTGTCACAAGGTGCATAATAGCAGAAGGCTGCCTCACCACTTCTTTTAAGTTTAGCTTTTGGAATTATAAGCAGACACTCTTTTGAAGATCTAAGGTTACGATTTGAAGTGTAAGGTGAAAGGCATTCTGGAAATATAGTATGGAGCGAGATTATTTAAGGTTTTGTAAACCAAAAGCAGTATTTTAAAGTCAATCCTAAATGGCACAGGTAACCAAATTAGTGACATCAAAACTGCTGGGATTTTCTTTTCCTAGTTAAAATTCTGACAGCTGCATTCTGCATTAGTTGCAATTGATTGATGTCTTTATTGGGTAGTCCTGAGACTAGTGCGTTACAGTATTCTGGACGACAAAAAAAAAAAATTTCAGCATCTTGCAAAGTTATAAGGGATCTAACTTTTACAATATTTCTTAAGTGAAAAAATACTGTCCTAGTAATCTGATTAATATGTGATTTAAAATTTAGGTCAGAGTTGATAATTACCGCTAAATTCTTTACCTCAGTCTTGACTTTTAAACCTAATGGATCAAGTTTTTTTTCTAATACCATCATTATATCCATTTTTGCCAATCACTAAGAGTTCTGATTTCTCCTTATTTAGTTTGATAAAATTATTCTTCATCCATTCAGAAACACAAGTAAGACATTGTGTCAGGGAACCAAGAGAGTCAGGGTCATCAGGCGCTATTGATAAATACAGTTGTGTGTCTTCAGCATAGCTGTGTTAGCTCATGTTATGCCTTGAGATAATCTGACCTAATGGAAGCATGGAGATCGAAAAAAGCAGCGGACCCAGGATAGATCTTTGTGGAACACCATCTCACTATATAAAAGCTGTCGGGATTGTCCTTCCGTCTCGTGAGTGCAAAGCGTAGCGGTATTCCGCTTATCACAGACTTACTACTTGCGGCTTGCGGTACGAAGCGATGCGATGTGAGCAGAGTTCTAGTGCTCCCATCGTTCCCTTGCTTTTGTGTGCGATGTGCTGGAAAAATAGAGAAAATTATGTCTCTGGAAATAATTAATGTTGATGGAGTATAAATGCCTCACCGCATAGTAAATATCAGGAGAGATGGTGCTTGCTTATTCTCATCCATAGCTTATTTAGTGCATGAAACTCCGTCTTTAGCGGTACAGATTCGGGCTGACATTGTACGACATGTTTTAAGTAATTGGTTAAGGTTTCAGCCATTTACAATGATGCCGTCAGGAATCTCTTATGCAAATGGTACATGAATTTTATTTTTCACTGTATAAAATATCAAATTGATCTACATATTGAATTGCCTTAGCAAGTGGTTGACTTAAAAGTCGTCGGCTTAAAAGGTGGGTGAGCCTAGTATAGAATATCACGTGTCTTTGAAGTATAATTACCAAACTAACAAAGAATTTTCTACCTGGCAGGTAGGACTCAGACCAATTTAAGACACTGCCAGAGAGGCCCACCCACTGACTAAGGTGATTTCTAAGAATATTGTGATCAATGGTATCAAATGCGGCACTCAGATCTAGGAGGATGAGAACAGATTGCATGCATTTACCCGCAAGTCATTTACTACCTGGGAGTACTACCATTGCTCAATCTGTTGCCTCTGAGAAGCAATTCTGGGTCAGGCAGGACCACAGCAGTCATAGTGCAGTTGAAATCTGACAGCCCCCCCACAGCCCCCCACAGAACCCAGCAGGGCATCCCCAGTGGACAACTTTCATGCTGCCTTACAGATATCCATAATTGGGCCAGGCAATCACCTACAGCCCTGTCCTTCCAGCCTTCCAAGTCCAACCACTGTGTTCATCCAGGGCTGCTGAGATTCTAGCCCCATTGTAGTAGCTACAGCAATACCCGTTCGGGTCCATGTACTGAAACGGATGGGGAATATCAAAGCTCCATCCTCTAGCATGGCCTAATGTCCAAGCAAGGGAGCAGGGTCCATCCTGGCTGGGACGTTAGTTGGTCCCTCAGAACATGTACAGTACATTCAGGATTCATGAATGTAGGAAGGTACAAGGTATTTGCAAATCCAGAATGTGACATTGTACTGAAATTCATTTAGGATCTTGTAGATTCATTTTTTTATCATTTATTTTTCTGCCAGATTTATTATTGTTATTTTATTCTCAGAATTTTTTTTGTAACGTCACCTTGTGCCATTTTGTGAATCATGTTTTTCTATGGACATCACCATTTTGTCATTTTTTATTATCAAATTTTTATTAAGTAAATTGCAAATACAAGAGACAGCAAATCAAATATAACCATGAAAGTGTAAGTACAAAATGAAGTACCCATCCTACCCTACCATTTTGTCTCTGTCTTAATGATTATAGACATTTTGTTTGCAGTTGCTACCAAGTAATCAAACATCGTCATCACAAGGCTTTTTTTTTTTTTAAATTGTGATGCACAGTTCCCAATATCCCAGCTTTTGGATAAAAGAACAGATCTTCAAAAAGAATCACCTTGGAATTGGCATTCATTAGGGATGAGCATATATCAGTCATTTCAATAAAAAAATACTCACTTCTCCTTTGCGAGTCAATATTTTCTCTTTTACTTTGACTTTTAACAGCACTTGGAATATGCGACCCACACTTTGCTTTACATCATGGAGTTGTATCCATATTATTGGAGAGTCCTCATCACCCTCTGATCTGAGTAATGAACTTAGTCCTTGGTGCTGGAGTAAACAGAAACACAATTCTCTTTCACTCTGACCTTTATCAGCAATTAGGATATATGACTTATACTTTATTCTTTAACATGCTACTGTATACATTCTATACAGCTTATACTTTATTCTATATTGTATTACCATTTCAATTATTTGCAGCCAGTACTTTATTCTCTACTAGCCAAAGTACTCAGATATATTTGTATAATGGGTTAAGGTAAGAAAACAAATATCTCTGTTTTTAAAATGTTGACCCTTTCATCATTGCTACTTGAAATGCAAGCACCGTATCAGTTATGATAGATAGATAGATAGATAGATAGATAGATAGATAGATAGATAGATAGATAGATAGATAGATAGATAGATAGATAGATAGATAGATAGATAGATAGATAGATAGATAGATAGATAGATAGATAGATAGATAGATAGATAGATACTTTATTAATCCCAAGGGGAAATTCACATACTCCAGCAGCAGCATACTGATAAAGAAACAATATTAAATTAAAGAGTGATAACAATGCAGGTATACAGACAGACAATAACTTTGTATAATTTTACAGTTTACTCTCCTGGGTGGAATTGAAGAGTCACATAGTGTGGGGGAGGAACAATCTCCTCAGTCTGTCAGTGGAGCAGGACATTGACAGCAGTCTGTCACTGAAGCTGCTCCTCTGTCTGGAGATGATACTTTTCAGTGGATGCAGTGTATTCTCCATTATTGACAGGAGCCTGCTCAGTGCCCGTCGCTCTGCCACGGATGTCAAACTATCCAGCTCCGTGCCTACAATAGAGCCTGCCTTCCTCACCAGTTTGTCCAGGTGTGAGGCGTCCCTTTTCTTTATGCTGCTTCCCCAGCACACCACTGCATAGAAGAGGGTGCTCGCCACAACTGTCTGATAGAACATCTGCAGCATCTTATTGCAGATGTTGAAGGACACCAGCCTTCTAAGGAAGTATAACCGGCTCTGTCCTTTCTTACACAGAGCATCAGTATTGGCAGCCAAGTCCAATTTATCATACAGCTGCACACCCAGGTATTTATAGGTTTGCACCCTCTGCACACAGTCACCTCTGATGATCACGGGGTCCATGAGGGGCCTGGTCCTCCTAAAATCCACCACCAACTCCTTGGTTTAGCTGGTGTTCAGTTGTAGGTGGTTTGAGTCACACCATTTAACAAAATCTTTGATTAGGTTCCTATACTCCTTTTCCTGCCCATTCCTGATGCAGCCCACGATAGCAGTGTCATCAGCGAACGTTTGCATGTGGCAGGACTCCGAGTTGTATTGGAAGTCCGATGTATATAGGCTGAACAGGACCAGAGAAAGTACAGTCCCCTGCAGCGCTCCTGTGTTGCTGACCACAATATCAGACCTGCAGTTCCCAAGACGCACATACTGACGTCTGTGTGTAAGGTAGTCCACGATCCATGCCACCAGGTATGAATCTACTCCCATCTCTGTCAGCTTGTTCCTAAGGAGCATAGGTTGGATGGTGCTGAAGGTGCTAGAGAAGTCTAGAAACATAATTCTTACAGCACCACTGCCTCTGTCCAAGTGGGAGAGGGATCGGTGTAGCATGTAGATGATGGCATCCTCCGCTCCCACCTTCTCCTGGTATGCGAACTGCAGAGGGTTGAGGGCGTGGCGGACCTGTGGCCTTAGGTGGTGAAGCAGCAGTCGCTCCATGGTCTTCATCACATGTGACGTCAGAGCGAAAGTCGTTCAGTTCACTAGGACGCAATATCTTTGGGACAGGTGTGATGCAAGATGTTTTCCAAAGCCTCTGGACTCTCCCCTGTTCCAGGCTCAGGTTGAAGATGCGCTGTAGAGGACTCCCCAGCTCCAGCGCACAGGCCTTCAGCTGTCATAGAGATACTCCATCTGGACCCACTGCTTTGCTGGCACAAAGTCTCCTCAGCTCTCTGCTCACCTGCGCTGCTGTAATTGTGGGTTGGGGGAAACTCTCTCCTATGCTGGTATCAGCAGAAGAATGGTTGGAGGGTGCAGTACTCTGAGGTGAGAGTGGGTTAGGGTGGTCAAACCTGTTAAAGAAGTTGTTCATCAGGTTTGCTCTCTCCACATCTCTCTCGATGGTGGCACCCCGCTTCGAGCTGCAGCCAGTGATGATCTTCATCCCATCCCACATTTCCTTCATGCTGTTGTTCTGCAACTTCTGCTCCAGCTTTCTCCTGTACGGCTCCTTCGCTGCCCTGACCTGGACTCGGAGTTCCTTCTGCACGCAGTTGAGCTCATGTTGATCACCGCTTTTAAAAGCCCTTTTCTTCTGGTTCAAAAGGCCCTTGATGTCACTTGTAATCCATGGCTTGTTGTTAGCATAGCAGTGTACTGTTCTTACTGGAACTACAATGTCCATACAGAAGCTGATGTAGTCAATAGTACAGTCAACAACCTTCTCAATGTTCTAACTATGTGATCCCTGCAGGATATCCCAGTCCGTAGTTCCAAAGCATTCTCTCAGAGCCTACTCTGCCTCAGGGGACCACTTCCTGAATGAGCGTATGGTTGTAGTTAGGACCCTCACTCTTGGTTTGTAGTGAGGCTGAAGCAGAACCAGGTTATGATCTGCTTTTCCAGGCGCAGGCAGTGGGGTGGCGCTGTATGCATCTTTAACGTTTGCATACAGTAGGTCAATAGTCCTATTTCCCCGGGTGTTACAATCCACATACTGGGAGAAGGCAGGTAATGTTTTGTCCAGCATTACATGGTTAAAGTCTCCAGCAATTAGCACAAGTGCCTCAGGGTGCTGCGTTTGCAGTTTAGCAACAGCTAAGTGGATGATGTCACTCGCTTTCTCCACATTTGCCCGAGAAGGGATGTAAACAGCAACAACAATGACGTTTCCAAACTCTCTGGGCAAGTAATAGGGACGAAAACTTACGGCCAATAGTTCGATGTCCCTGCAGCAAGAGGAGATTTTAACATTTACATGTCCAGAGTTGCACCATCTTGTATTGACATAGAGTGCGAGTCCACCCCCTTTGTGCTTCCCGCAGGTACTTGCGTCTCTGTCCACTCTAACTGTGCTAAACCCGGGTAGCTCCACGTTAGCATCTGGGATGTTAGTTGTTAGCCATGTTTCACAAAAACACAACAAACTGCATTCTCTGTAGTTATCTACACATCTATCAGCTAATTTCCCCATCAACACCCCTGTCCGCTCAACCATGCTACTGCATGCAAGTACACCCAAGAGCTTGAGCCCACTGTTTTTACTTAAAACACACACACTGCAATGGGCCCCTAATATGCATCCCAGCACTTTTTTTTTTTGCAAACAAACTTCACTCAAGTCACTGTCATATCCTCTTCTTTACCAAAAAAAAAACAAGCAGGAAACAAAAAAGTAGGCAATCAGAGACTAATTAAACAAGATGAAATTCTACAGCAGTTTAAATCAGCCAAAGCCTAGTTTAAAGAGTACTGATTAAAGAATATTAATAAAGGGTTATCATACTTTGAATATTTTTCCAGCTTTAAGTCGTACAAAGCATCCTACTTCTGTTGTGATTTATATTCATATTATCTAAGGTTGTGAAAACACTAGCATAATTCCTTTTTAGTAAGGCCGGAATGTTGTTAAGTTTCTGTATTATGAAAACGGTGGTGTTGACTACTCTTGCATGACATGACAAAAGTATTAAATGATTATAAAAGTGCAGCGGCATCCTTGAAAGTATTCCCATCAGTGTGGTTCCCAAAAGTTGAGTGCCATGCTTTCAAGCCAAAGAATGACACCAGATTAAAACAAAACTACTTTTATATCACACTCATATAATTCATTACAGTTTCCATCAGTTTTCAACTTGTCCCTTTGTGGTTTTTTTCCAGTTTAACCTGATACCATGAGGCAAAGTGAAGATATCCTACAGACAAGGCCATTGCCATCAGGTAATACTCTTGTCATGAAGAGGTGTACCTGGACTGCAACAATCTTTAGGTAGTTGGTACGTGTCAAAGTAATATTCACATGAATGCCAGGACCTAAACTTTCCGAGTAGATTATTGCCCAGAGCATCACACTACCTCTGCCGACTTGCCTTCTTCCCATAGTGCATCCTGCTGCAATCTCTTTCCCAGGTAAATGATGCACATGCAACCGGTCATCCACATGATCTAAAAGAAAACGTGATTCATCAGACCAGGCAACCTTCTTTCATTGCTCCGTGGTCCAGTTCTGACTATCACATGCACATGCCATTCTAGGAGCATTCAGTGGTGGACAGTGGTCAGCATAGGCCCTCTGACTGGTCTCTAGCTCCATGTGCAACAAGCTGCAATGGACTAGGTGTTCTGACACCTTCCTCTCATGGCCATCCTTAGGGTTGTCTGCAATTTTGTGCTACAGTAGTTCTTCTATGGGATCGGACCAAATGGCCTAGCCTTCGCTACCAAGATGCATCAATTAAACTTGGTGCCCATCACTGCATCACCGGTTCACCAGTTGCCCTTCTGTGGACCAGTTTTGGTTGGTACTAACCACTGCATTCTAGGAACACCCCGTAAGACTTGTTGTTTTTTAGATTCTCTGACCCAGTCGTCTAGCCATCACAATTTGGCTCTTGTGAAAGTTGTTCAGTTGCTCATGCTTGCCCATTTTTCCTGCTTCCAAAAAAATTTACTTCAAGAAGTGACTGTTCACTTGGTGCCTAATATATATCACCCCATTGGCAAATGCCTTTGTTACCAAGATAATCAATGCTATTCAGTTCCCCTGTCAGTGGTTTTAGTGTTGTAGCTGATCAATGAAAGTTTTTAATACCTTTGTTTTACATGACAAAATTTGAAGTGAATAAACAATACTATTTGGTAAAAAATATAAACAGTGACTGAATATAGGGATGAGTGGAAGGAGTGGGTCTTGAGGAGATTCAGTTTCCACAGGTCAGTTCTCTCTGTTCTATTCCCTGTCACACACGTGCGATTAGGAGTCAGCTAAAGGGCTCGAGCAATTGTAATACCACCACTGACCAGGGGGTGGTGGAGTCTGACTGTCTATCTCAGTTACTTGCAGACCATTCTGCCAGATTCCGGCACATTCGATGATGTCACTTCCGGTCCCAAGAACGCCACTTCTGATGACATAATTTCCGAGTCCGGCCCCAGAGATGACGTCACTTCCTGAATGGGCCTTTAACGCTGCCATCTTTCTTGTCTATGATCAGTTCTGTTGTGGATTCAGTCTTGTGAATATCTGTTCAATCTTTTAAAAACTTTTGTAGCCAGGATACATTATATGTGTGGCTGCCCCAAACCTTTATCATGTCTTTTTGTCATCTTTATCACATCCCTTAGTTCCTTCAACTGTAATTACAGACCAATAAGTCTTCTGTGCTATGCAAAATAATGGAAACTGTAATAAGAAATAAATTAGAAAAGTACTTATATGAAAATAACATATTAAGTAATAGCTAGTGTTGGTTTATGAGAGGAATATCTTGCCAAACCAATATTTTAGATTTTTTTGAGCAGGCAGCTGCAATAGTTGACAAAAGCAAAGCATACAACATAATTTACTTAGACTTTCAAAAAGTCCTTAACACAACTCCACACCAAAGATTAATTCTGAAATTAGAAGCTGTAGGAATCAGAAGTGACCTATAAAGCTGAACCTCAAGTTCACTTCCTGGCAGGAGAGAAAGAGTTTAGAGAAGAAGAGAATGCACCAGTTGGAGTGAGATTGTCAATGGAATCCCTCAGGGGTCTGTCCTTGTACTGTTACCTTTTCTAATTTGTATTATTGACATTGATTCTAGTATAATCAGTAAACTTGTGAAATCTGCAGATGACAATAAAATCGGAGCAAAGGCAGACACTGAAGAGGCAACAAAAACAATACAGAAAGAGATGAACTAGGTGAACACTTGGAAGATGGAGTTTAATGTAGAAAAGGGCAAAGTACTACATGTGGGCAAAAGGAATGTCATTTACAAATACAAGATGGCAGACACTGTCCTAAAGAAAGCAATCCCTGAAAAGTTTTTAATATCTAATTACCAGAGCCTACGAAAAAACTCGTAGATCCGTCCCACCTTAAATCACTTCGCACCTCTCCATCAGCATCTTTTGTCTTGTAAATGTGTCTATAAGCAGCAAGCAGCCTGCTATCACATCCCCCACCGCCGCACAGTTTTCTCAGCTCAAGTCTGTTTACCTGCGTGTCAGTTGCTTAGAATTGTATAGAGTGAGAAGTCAAGCAAAATGACACCTTTTATAAATACTATATCGCTATTTGGAACACATACATTTCATGTGTGTTCCGTGTCTACAACAATCTATGTACAGTAGACACATCGTTAAAACAGCAAACGTTTTTTCATGTTTTAGTAATAATTGACAAAATGTAGACATGGATGTGTATTATATGTTAAGCCTGAATTCCAAATATCAAATAAACACTTTCAAAAAAGGTACATATATAACAGAACAAGTGCGCTTCTATTCAAGAATATAACTGCAGAAAAAGAACCCGCTTTAGGGTGCGATCTTGAACACAACAGAGAGAATAAAACTGAATAAAAAAAAAAAACAAAGCTAAACTTTACAAGTATCATAAATTTACACTGGCTGTTACAGACGGAAATCAAATGTATGTTTTTATTCTAAAATAGTAAGAATAAGAGCAGCTCACTTCTCAAAACAGACTCGTCTGGGGTCAAACCCGTGAAGTTTTGATTACCAGTCAACAGTTGATACCATTGCGCCACCAAAGTGGTCGTAGCAAATGCGTATCAATGCTGCACCCTAATGCGGGTTCTTTTTCTGCAATTATATTCTTGAATAGAAGCGCACTTGTTCTGTTATATTTGTACCTTTTTTGAAAGTGTTTATTTGATATTTGGAATTCAGGCTTAACACATTATGTGCTTATCAACACATTTACAGAACAAAAGATGCTGACTGATCAGCCCCGGCGTGCTGGCAAATTGCTCTGTGAAGCGACTATAGCCGGTTGTGGCGTTCAATGAATTTAGGTCGCCAAATATACTCGGCCCCTGTGTGCTGGTAAATTGGACTGAGACGCGACTATTGCCAGCTGCAGCATTCAATGAATATATGTCGCCGAATATACTCGGCTCCGGCGTGCTGGCAAATTGCATTGGACTATAGCTGGTTCGGGCGGTTTAAGGGTTAAGATGTATACTTGATATCATTCTCATAAAGATAGGAATTAAAGCATGTATTAAACATGGGGACACGGTGGCACAGTACTAGTGATGAGCTGGTGCCTTGTCTAGAGATTGTTCCTGACTCCCGCAAAATGCTTGCTGCGCTGTGCATAACCTTCAATGAAATAATTTACTGCAGCAGTACTGTCTCTCTCAAATGTACTAACCTCCAATTCCTGTCCTTCCTTTTCTTTCTCCAAGTAACCAATCACCACACAATCAGCTCTGTAATAGATGTCAAGCCATCTGCAATCTTAGAACGCCGATTCTTCAAAACTTTCATTAAACATTGAAATATATTCCTAGCACATTATTAATTATTCCATCCATCTATCCATCCAGTGTTGCGCCAGTCCCAGCAAGAATACAGCGCGAGGCAGGAACAATCCGTGAATGGGCACCAGCTCATCTCTCATGTTTAATTATCTATAATAATAAAAGGCAAAGTCCTCACTGACTGACTGACTCACTCACTCACTGACTGACTCATCACTAATTCTCCAACTTCCCGTGTAGGTGGAAGGCTGAAATTTGGCAGGCTCATTCCTTACAGCTTACTTACAAAAGTTAGGCAGGTTTCATTTCGAAATTCTACGCGTAATGGTCATAACTGGAACATATTTTTTGTCCATACACTGTAATGGAGGAGGCGGAGTCACGTATCGCGTCATCACGCCTCCTACGTAATCACGTGAACTAAAAACAAGGAAGAGATTTACAGCACGAGTCACACGCGGGAACGAAGGTAAATGACGTTAATTTTTGACTGTCTTTTAATACTGTGTAAGCATACATATTAACACATGTGCAATTAAACGTGTGCATTTACGCGGTGATTTCTCAGGCTTAAAAGCTCACCTTTTATCAAACGCGGGAAGAAAGGTAACTGACGTTGTTCACTGTCTTTTAATACTGTGTAACCATACATATTAACACATGTGCAATTAAACGTGTGCATTTACGGGGTGATTTCTCAGGCTTAAAAGCTCGCCTTTTACTAAAAAGGTAAATGCAAAACTATTTTCAATCAGTTTATTGAAACGCTCCCGTTAAGGATTGCAATAACATATTCGCGAGATAAAAGAACGAAGTGGGGGGAAATGGAGGAACAGCCGCAAACAGCGAAGAGCAAAAAATTAATTAAACAATTGAGAACGGAGTGAGTGAAGCATACAAGCATGTTCATAAGGGAAACAAAGCACGGTGTAAAACGTAAGTTTAAATTAAGTTTATAGAAACGCTCCCGCTGCGGATTGCAATAACATATTAAAACATTCGACGCCGCCGTGAGTGGCAGCCTTTTCAGCAGCTCCGTGTATGACTGTATATGTATGTGTACTTTTCTACTTTTATTTTTCTATTTTTATTTATTGATCACTCCTATTACTTTATTTTATGTGGATTCGTTCCCTGGACACACTTACTTTTACAACGTGGGCATGGATTTTTACACGCCGAGACTCGCATATTGAAGTACTCAACTTCGACCGCTGAGAACAAATGCCAGTGCCGGTGTGGTTCCATATTTACCTGACGAGGTAAGAAGGCGGTATCGTGGCAGCAGAGCCGGCACTAAGCTAAAAATGAAGCGGCTTGCGAGAAAGTGGCGTTTCAAGCCTTCGGTGTATTTTTTTCTTTTATATGTTGTGAATTTCCCATTGGGATTAATAAAGTATCTATCTATCTATCTCTATTCGCGAGATAAAACTTTAATGAGAAGACACGACGTATAAACGAACCACACGCCGTGGCGCAACGTTAGGGGCAACAGTTTCAACCATTCTATGATCTGCTTCTCGCAACTGAAAGACGGCACATGGCGGATGTTAGCCGACTTGCTGACCGCAACGTTAGGGGCTTCAAGTATGGCGCTGACGCCACATCTCAGTGCCAACACTTTGCAGACTGTACTTAAAAGACACGCCCTCCTCACTGGACAGTTAAAAACACCAATCAAACTAACGATGACATCAAGTATTACCCAATCAAAAGTAGGAAAGGAGGCATCTTCATAAAATACGTGTGGGATGATTTGCATGAGACGCTGCTTTAAAAAAAAAATGATTAAAAAAATACGGGATAAATCCCGTCCAGTATTGATTCAAAACGGGACGCGCAATTTCATTGTCAAACGCGGCACGATTCTGTATTTTAAAGGACGAGTGGCAACCCTACAGTGCCAGGTAACCACCCATACAATCAGATTGTGATTCACACTAGGAATGCAATGAATGTAATTACCCCGATCTACATACAAGGCGAAAGTCTTGCAACATTCAAAGATGATGGTTTGGGATAATTAGTACTTATTAAGTACACCATGGAACATAAAAGAGCTTATGAAGCCTTGAACCGAAAAAAGCAACATCTCAGAGATCGTACAAAAAAAAAAACGAGGTAATGTCGTTTTACTCGCTGTAGATTTTAGTGAAACATTACCAGTTATTCCACGAGGGAGACCAGCAGATGAACTCAACGCTTCTTTAAAATCCATGCTTCTCCCACGGTCGGTTATATGTCGCGTGTTCTCGGGTAAGTACACCAAAAAATGTATACATTTAAGCATGTAATGGGCAAAGAAAAAATGAGGTATAGCCGAAGGCACTGCAGTAGTACTCAATGTAACTTTACTTCTTAAATGTTAATGTTTTACTGTTTAATAATTTATACGCTTCTTATATATTGTTCAAATTCTTTTATCAAAATACCAGTGACAGCGCAATGCATGATAACATGGAGTGAATACACCATACGCATCTGCCCACGGCCGCCCTGGTGTGCGCAGATAGGAGTTGATTCTAAAATAAAATAAACATTAAAAAAAAAAAATACAATCATCACCCATAAAGCGGATAGCAGACGTGACGTATTATATGTGTACCAGATTTCAAGTCAATAGGTGAAACAGTTTGCAAGCTACAGGTGATTTAAAATCCTGGACAGACCAACGAAAAGCCACGGTAGCAAATTATACAAGAAGATTTTACTGTTTAATTATTTATATTTATATGAAATGTGCTTCTTATATATTACTTCATATTCTCATATGATAATGATGTTAATGTTGTTTATATTGATTTCTATGTTATTGTAAGTGCATCTATGTGTGTATATGTATGTATGTATGTGTATATATATATATATATATATATATATATATATATATATATATATATATATATATATATATAAAAAATATATATATAAAAAATATATGTGTATATAATAATAATAATAATAATAATTCATTACATTTATATGTATATATAATATATCTGTATATGTGTGTGTATATGTGTATATGTATATATATATATGAGAGCAACACTCATAACAATGACAACACAATTACATTGACAATCATGTTACGTTATTTTTAAAATGTTTCCTTTACTTTTTCATAACCTCTTTAACACAGTACTTCTCCGCTGCGAAGCGCGGGTATTTTGCTAGTTAAGAATATAAATTATTTAATGAAATTTAAAACTTATCTGTATAATGTAATAAACATGCTTTACTGCATTTCATCTTAAAAATGATATCAAGAGCTCCAAGAAGATAGCGCTTGGAAATCTAAATCGACTTAGAAGCCAGTCGTCATCATATGTAAGTATGCACTTTATAAAGTGGCTCAGGATGTGCAATATTATAACTGTAGTGCAAGTTTTCAGTGAGCTGATTTTACTTATAAGTACAAACAATTCTACCAGGAACAATTGATGGACTGATTGAATGCGTTTAGAGCACTTGGGATGAAACTGTTTCTGAACAGTGAGGTCCCTATGAAAGGCTCTGAAGCATCTGCTGTATGGGAACAGTTCAAATAGATTGCGCAAATGGCTGAGGCAGCTGGTGCTTGATGCTGTATACCGATAATCCGATCAGCTGCTGTACAGCTGTGATTCCACACTCAGATACAGTGGGTTAAATACTCAGTGATGCACTGGGAATAACAACACTAAAGCAGTGATGGTATTTAGAATAGTTTGGCCATTCTGTGCACCATTATATGGTTACGGGTTGATTACAATGAGATGCCTTAAAATAATAAACGATACGGAGTTAATTTCAGTGCATTTGATAAAGCCGCGTCAGGGATGTGAATCTAAAATCTAAAGGGAAACCACACAGAAACAGTAGCACTTCTTTGACGCTGGGTGCCGCCAGTTTGCAAAACCGAGCGGAGAACTTGCGTTGGTTTGAGCTGACGTGAAAATGTGCGTGGCTTTACTCCAAGTTTAGGTTTTATACATCACGATTTGAGTATGGAAACGGGAGTACGCACCATTTCTGTGCGTACGCAGTTTATACATGAGGCCCCTGGAGATCATACATGTTGGCAAAGACGTGGTCAAGGCAAGCAAAGAGTCAAAAATAACCAATCACCCAAAGGAAGAAGACATTTTTCAAAAGTCAAAGGTAAAACTTAGTCAAAATCAGAAGCAAAATCCTAATGTTACGGCCTACTTGAAAAGAAAACTTACTATACCAAAAGAGAATCTGAAATGTTATGTATCCACCAAATGATAATGCAAAGGGCAACTGTTACCATATTTACAGTGTGACTTCTTTGACATCACCAGCATGATGATCGCAGCTTCCAAATGGCTTCACATAAGCAAAGACAGGAACAAAAATGATCTCTGTCAAACTAAATGAAAATGAAAAATAAATGGAATGATCATTATGATCATGTTTTCTGGGGCTTTCTTGCACCCAGTCATTTTATGGCAACTGTTTTCTATTTAGAGTCTCTACTACTTTAAAGTTTATAATTTTTTATCATACTTTTTGACACCATTTTGACGTTCTTTTGGGCTCCACTATTTAGATGTCTATGAGTCACCTGTTGTCTTGGGAACCATTCCCATGACAACACCTGTCACCTCATTTTGTCACCTCAGTTAATTTCACATTATCTGAAACTATTTGTGAACTATCTACTTTATTTTGCAAACTTTTGCTCTGAGCTTAGACTTTGATTTGTGGGTTAGTGTTTGTGGTGTTGTCATTTCTCTCCTTGATCTTTGGTTTTAATCATTTGCTTCGTTTTCTGACCTCATTTTATCTCCCAGTCTCTACTTATAAGATGTTTCTGATCTCTCATTAAAGTCTGTACAACTTTAGGACTTTTAGCAGAAGTCTCAAAAAATGTTGTTTTTGCTTCTTTATGGAAATCAATAATACAATTTCTTGATCTTAACTTGTGTTTCATGGCAACTTCAGAAAGTTCACTTTAAACATCAAAATATTTTTAAGGACTGGAGCAGTTATGATCAAAGCATTTGAAGCCTGATAGCAAAATAATTTGGATTATTCTGTAATTGTCAGCTAAATTTATTCATGCTCATCTATCGTTGATGATTTCCATTATACTGATTGGATTCTTGGACAAATCTTATTCTTTGAGACTAACACTGACACTAAGTATTTATACTGACCATCCATTGCCTAGTTTTCTGTTTTAAAAAAATTACATCTTACTGCCCAATTAATCTTTTCTCTTCTTCCCACCATCTCACAAGTTTGAAGAAGCTGAACAGCTACAGAAAGCATAGCTGATTAGTATTATAGGTTTGGTCAATCAGCTCAGAATCAAATGGCCTTGAAAAAATTATATCTGCCCCTGATACTATGAACAATTGCAGCAGACAAGAGAACTTAATCATATATACGCCATACAGACTGATCTAGACAGTTCACTTTCCTTGTAAAGGGCTGTTGTTGGCATGGGCAAATTAGTGTCTGTTGTCACAAAGGCCATTTCTTACAAAAACCATGTCAGCTGCAATCACTTCTTATAAGAATTTTACTTTTATTTAGGGAAGGAATGTCCACAGCCGACAAAAAGCATGAGGACAAATCTTCTATTCTTGTTTAGCATTTTAATCCAGGCCTGTATTTTAACTTTTGTTTTGTTATCCTTTTGGCTTTAACATCCTGACTTTTCATTGCACCCTCCAGGCAATCTACCATTTTCTTGAATTATTCTAGATCTACAAATGGATTACTTGTTTAATATCAATCTCTGCAACTAGCAATAAATGTACGATATTTATGTTTCAGTCAGTTACAGCAAGATAACTGTAATAATAAATCATATTTAGCTAATTTTTAAAATTACTCTTACTTGGGTTATCTCATTAAGGGATATAATATTGTAATTATTCCAAGGTTTAAAATTTCAAATAGTTAAAGGTTTTTGCCTCAGATGTGAATGTAGTGAGAAGTCAAGCAAAATGACACCTTTTATTGGCTAACTAAAAAGATTACAATATGCAAGCTTTCGAGGCAGCTCAGGCCTCTTCTTCAGGCAAGATGTGAAAAATGAAAGTCCTGAGTCTTCATTTTACGCACTGTCACACATTTTTAAGTTAATTAACAATTCAAAAAACACTTACACTGGATTCAGAAAGTATTCAGACCCTTTCACTTTCTGATTTCTTCTTTATGTTGTCCAATTAATCTTTAATGGATAAATTTGACATTTTTCCCATCAAACTCTGCCCATCTCAATGAATGAGAGATTTCAGTTTTTGATTGTTAATAAATATGCAGACCTTTCTGAAAACATATTTTTGCTGAATTTTTAAAACTTTCTGAAATCATGTTATTAGTTTTTTGTTATGAGTTATTGAATGTAAATTTATGGGCAAAATGGCAAATTTATCCATTTTAAATTAAATCTACAAGACAATAAAGAAATCTCCTGGAAGTCCACATTAGTTGCCGGTTTTCATTTCAACCAGTTTTGTAATTAGAAGCCAGGCCTGGCAGATAATGAAACTTGGTAATTAATTAAATGGCTTGTTAGTACTAAACACGCATGTGCTTGGGAGGCAGTTAAGGGCTCCGGTCATGGTAGTTGTATGCTGAACCAGGGTGTGGCGCTGTTTGCTAATGCCATCTCTCTTCCTCCCACTGCAAAATGGAAGACTGACAGCTATTCCACCTTTGACGTCACTTCCATTGTAAACACTCCCAGACCTGCCCCTTCATGCATGTAAGTCATAGGACCATAAATTCAGCCATCTTAGAGTGAGTTCTGTTCTGAGCTCCAGTCTGAAAAGACTCTTCTGCATTTATTATGTGTTTTCTTTTTTTTTTTAGCTTCTAATTATATGGGGTCAACAGGGTGGTGTCTCATCTCTTTAATGTTGTTGTGTCTCCTTTTACTTTTACCTTGTAATAGAAAAAGAACTTTCAGAAAATAGATAAGTTGACTTGCTTCAGTTGAAGTTTGGTCGTAGATAAGAAAGAGTGAAAGGAAATGATTACTGTGGGCAGCTCTAATGGAAAAACAAAACTTAAAGGCTAGACATACATTTTGTATTATTTTGCACACTCTTTTTACCATATCTTTTTAAAAGTGTGTTTAAACCAAACAGGGTGAAGAAAATAAACAATAATTATTTGGCAGTAGTATAATAATATGGTTTGGACACAAATGTTCATTTTTATAGTGTCTTCATTAGTTTCACATTATTAATGTTTATTTGCTTATGTTAGGAAACAGTATAATCTCTAGCTCAATTATGCTTTTGTTTTTTATCTTTTTGCTGTCTTTTAATTATGATTTTGTATATTTTACTTTTGATTTACTTTCTTTTTCGTGCATAATTTCTTTGTGAATATTTTCTTTGTGAACATTTTACTGATGATTTTTATATTATCTTATGTTGACTATATACATATTTCATCCTTGTGATATATTTCTTGTGCTCTTTATTTTGAGCCTAAGGGGTGGGGCCCCCGGCAAAGCAGTTGTGGGCTGTATAAACCTGCAAAAGCTATGGAGCTAATGCTGTGGGATTAGTGAATTCTAGTTCTGTTTTTCCAACAGAAGTTGCATAAATAAAAAAGGCATTATTGCAAATGTTTATGATGCACCATCTGTTGGAATGACAAATTCAGTACATACTGTATGTCTCTGTTATATAACATTTGGTATGGGATTTGTACAAACAGTGTTAATGTCTGTGATCTGTTGGATTGACAAATTAAATTCATTTTTTCACTTCAATTTTTTGCAGTGCACCATCTGTTGGAATGACTGAGAAGGACTCACAGATAGACAGGCTCTTATCATTTTATTAAGATGGATGCATTACAAAATACACTCCAATGATTAGTACATTGCAAATGTTAATTCTGAGGTCTATGTTGATTACTTACATTTCAATCCATCTTAGATAGATAGATAGATAGATAGATAGATAGATAGATAGATAGATAGATAGATAGATAGATAGATAGATAGATAGATAGATAGATAGATAGATAGATAGATAGATAGATAGATAGATACTTTATTAATCCCAAGGGGAAATTCACATACTCCAGCAGCAGCATACTGATAAAGAAACAATATTAAATTATAGAGTGATAAAAATGCAGGTATAACAGACAATAACTTTGTATAACGTTAACGTTTACTCCCCCAGGTGGAACTGAAGAGTTGCATAGTGTGGGGGAGGAACATTCTCTTCAGTCTGTCAGTGGAGCAGGACAATGACAGCAGTCTGTCGGTGAAGCTGCTCCTCTGTCTGGAGATGGTACTGTTTAGTGGATGCAGTGGATTCTCCATTATTGACAGGAGCCTGCTCAGCGCCCGTCGCTCTGCCACGTTTGTCAAACTGTCCAGCTCCGTGCCTACAATAGAGCCTGCCTTCCTCACCAGTTTGTCCAGGCATGAGGCATCCCTCTTCTTTATGCACACCACCGCGTAGAAGAGGACGCTTGTCACAACTGTCTGATAGAACATCTACAGCATCTTATTACAGATGTTGAAAGATGCCAGCCTTCTAAGGAAGTACAGTATAGTCGGCTCTGTCCTGTCTTGCACAGAGAGCATCAGTATTGGCAGTCCAGTCCAATTTATCATCCAGCTGCACTCCCAGGTATTTATAGGTCTGCACCCTCTTCACACAGTCACCTCTGACTGTCACAGGGTCCATGAGGGGCCTGGTCCTCCTAAAATCCACCACAAGCTCCTTGGTTTTGCTGGTGTTCAGTTGTAGGTGGTTTGAGTCGCACCATTTAACAAAGTACTTGATTAGGTTCCTATACTCCTCCTCCTGCCCACTCCTGATGCAGCCCACGATAGCAGTGTTGTCAGCGAACTTTTGCACGTGGCAGGACTCCGAGTTGTATTGGAAGTCCGATGTATATAGGCTGAACAGGACCGGAGAAAGTACAGTCCCCTGCGGCGCTCCTGTGTTGCTGACCACAATGTCAGACCTGCAGTTCCCGAGACGCACATACTGAGATCTGTTTGTAAGATAGTCCACGATCCATGCCACTAGGTATGAATCTACTCCCATCTCTGTCAGCTTGTCCCTAAGGAGCAGAGGTTGGATGGTGATGAAGGCACTAGAGAAGTCCAGAAACATAATTCTTACAGCACCACTGCCTCTGTCCAAGTGGCAGAGGGATCGGTGTAGCATAAAGATGATGGCATCCTCCGCTCCCACCTTCTCCTGGTATGCGAACTGCAGAAGGTCAAGGGTGTGGCGGACCTGTGACCTTAGGTGGTGAAGCAGCAGCCACTCCATGGTCTTCATCACATGTGACGTCAGAGTGACAGGCCGGAAGTCATTCAGCTCACTAGGACGTGATACCTTTGGGACTGGGCTAATGCAAGATGTTTTCCAAAGCCTTGGGCCTCTCCTCTGTTCCAGGCTCAGATTGAACATGCGCTGTAGAGGACTCTTTAGCTCCAACAGACAGGCCTTCAGCAGTCGCGGTGATACTCCATCTGGACCCACTGCTTTGCTGGCACAAAGTCTCCTCAGCTCTTTGCTCACCTGCGCTGCTGTAATTGTGGGTGGGGGGAAGCTCTCTCCTATGGTGGTATCAGCAGAAGGATGGGTGGAGGGTGCAGTACTCCGAGGTGAGAGTGGCTTAGGGTGGTCAAACCTGTTAAAGAAGTTGTTCATCTGGTTTGCTCTCTCCACGTCTCTCTCGATGGTGGCACCCCGCTTCAAGCTGCAGCCAGTGATGATCTTCATCCCATCCTACACTTCCTTCATGCAGTTATTCTGCAACTTCTGCTCCAGCTTTCTCCTGTACTGCTTCATCGCCACCCTGAACTGGACTCGGAGTTCCTTCTTCACACACTTGAGCTCATGCTGATCACCGCCTTTAAAAGCCCTTGTCTTCTGGTTCAAAAGGACCTTGATGTCACTTGTAATCCATGGCTTGTTGTTAGCATAGCAGCATACTGTTCTTACTGGAACTACAATGTCCATACAGAAGTTGATGTAGTCAGTAGTGCAGTCAACAACCTCCTCAATGTTCTCACTATATGATCCCTGCATGATATCCCAGTCCGTAGTTCCAAAGCAGTCTCTCAGTGCCTGCTCTGCCTCAGGGTACCACTTCCTGAATGAGCGTGTGGTTGTAGGTAACTCCCTGACTCTTGGTTTGTAGTGAGGCTGAAGCAGAACCAGGTTATGATTTGCTTTCCCAAGCGCAGGCAGCGGGGTGGTGCTGTATGTGTCTTTAACGTTTGCATACAGTAGGGCAATAGTCCTATTTCCCCGGGTGTTACAATCCACATACTGGGAGAAGGCAGGTAATGTTTT
This sequence comes from Erpetoichthys calabaricus, assembly GCF_900747795.2. NCBI lineage: Eukaryota > Metazoa > Chordata > Cladistia > Polypteriformes > Polypteridae > Erpetoichthys > Erpetoichthys calabaricus. Next base: position 64,527,956 of record NC_041406.2, on the reverse strand, counting down.
GTCCAGTGTCACATGGTTAAAGTCTCCAGAGATTAGCACAAGCGCCTTGGGGTGCTGCATTAATAGTTTAGCAACAGTGGCATGGATGATGTCACCCGCTATCTCCACGTCCGCCCGAAGAGGGATGTAAACAATAACAAAAATGACGTGTCCAAACTCTCTGGGCAAGTAATAGGAATGCAGACTTACAGCCAACAGTTCGATGTCCCTGCAGCAAGTGGAGATTTTGACGTTTACATATCCAGAGTTATACCACCTTGTAATCACATAGAGAGCGAGTCCTCCTCCTTTGTGCTTCCCACAGGTATTTGTGTCTCTGTTTGCTCTAACTGTGCTAAACCTGGCTAGCTCCATGTTAGCATCTGGGATGCTAGTTGTTAGCCACGTTTCACAAAAACACAACAAACTGCATTCTCTGTGGGTACTGACATTTTTCACCAGCGCAGTCAGTTCGTCGATCTTATTTGGTAGTGAGTTCACATTTCCCAGGATCACAGAAGGCACAGAAGGCTTGTATCGCCACTTTCTCGCTAGCCTCTTAGCTTTTAGCTTAGCGCCGGCTCTGCTGCCATGATACGACCTTCTTACCTCGTCAGGTAAATAGGGAACCACACCGGCATGGGCCTTTGTTCTCAACACTTGAAGTTGACTACCTGAATAGACGAGTCTCGGCATTTAAAAATCCATGTCCAAGTCGTAAAAAAGTAGTAAAAAGTGTCCAGGGAATGAGTCCACATAAAATAAAGTTGTAGGAATGATCAGTGAGATAGAGAAAAATAGAGAAAAAGGTAGAAAGATAAAGTCATACATGGAGCTGCTGGAAAGTCACAGTCTGAATGGATAGCACAGCTAATTATCAGTATTATCAGTGACCTCGATTAAGAGCTGATGATCAGATTAAGAACTTATAATTGCCCTGCCCTATAATTCTCCTGTATATCACGTATATGCTAGTTAATCAGAAGCAAAACCAATCAGTAACCTGGTATTTTAGACATCAAAATATATTTCAGAAAGAAAGTGAAGAGAGATTGGGCCAATATAAAGTGATTTTCCACTGGAAAAGGAGCACAAATTTCTAAGACAAACACAGTTAATAGTGGATATACTATTTTTTATATTTGTGCATAACCAGTAGGTACCTGTCACAATCAGGAAAAACTTTTCAGGAATAAGACATTTCAAAAAAATTTGTGTAGTGTAATTGGTAAACTCATTTTGGCAAGTTAGATTTTTATTGTATTTCAGGTAAATTTTTTTATGTATTTAAAGTTTAATTGTAAAGTTTTTTATATATGTTTCTCTATTTAAAAAATACTTTAATTTTTCTTAGACTAAATTTTGAGTGAGTCACATCACCATTTTAGAAGCTGCTACAGATGGATAATGGGTTGCTAAAGAATCTTATCTTGTTCCTAGAGACCTTCTCCCTATTTTGCATCAGGAAGATTTGCTTATACATTGCTGATAAAGTTCACCCCTTTGTTTGAGATGCAGATTTGATCTGTGAACAAGTGTGGTTAGTTAGTCTTGATTTTGATATTCTGGTGTTTACTCATAGCTGTTTTTAGTGAGTGACTCAGAGTTCATCTTAACCTCCTCAGGTGTTATGTTTACCCCTGTGAAAATGACCCAATAACATTGAATAAGGTTGTCTAGTGTCCTCTGCTGTACTGATGTGGATTTAGTAGATGTCCTTTGTGTGACATATTTTGAAACAGCCACTAAACCACAACCCAAATGTGCAATCGGAACTTTACAAGCATGTTCGTTTGTGTAATTTTCTTATATTAATTTTTATGTTGCCTGTGCATGAAAGGGTAGAATATCAGTGTCTGATTTGCATGATGGATATGCCCATTGTGTTATTGCAGGCTACCACAGAAAAAGGCTAAGTGATTTTCACATTTCTCTTTACACAAGTATTGACATATGCTGCATTGCGAGCAGTGCTTAGGAGGCTAATGTCTTTCTTGTCCAACACAATCATTTTGTCTTTTTGATACGTAGATATTATAGCATTACTGCAACTTTATGTGACTGAAGTTATGAAGCATATTGTGGCAGTTCAATCATACAGTGCCCTATGCATCAGTGTCACTATCTGCGTCAAAGTCTGATGACCAATTCACATTGTTGTCACTATAGCTTGATTCAACTAATGGTTCAGTTTGAGTTTATTCTAAGACAGGCTTTACAGCTTTTCTTTTCCATGAAATTGTGTGTTTTGGTTGAAGGCTTCACCCTGCTTATGAATATGAATGAAATACCACAGAGTGACAGAACACATAGAAAAATTGAAAATTTGTTTCTAGTATGATTTTATGTCATACAAAAGATGGCAGCTAAATACTGTTTCCAGCATTATTTGGGCTTAAAACTCTGTAGTTCATCAAAACGGCTTAACCCAAGAAATAGTCGAGATTAACCATTTTTACATAAAATCCCAAGCCTTAGTGATGCACGGTGTCTACACCAAGGAGGTAAATGTTTTGACTCCTAGCAATTCTTGTCACACTACATTTATGGTTAAGGTCTCTGGCTTGAACTACAACTCACAATCCTTAGAGAAAACTTCCTTCTGTTTTCAATATAATTTTCAGTCTTTGGGAAAGACTTCTTTTTGTAGCACACATATCGTGGTTAGTTGCTTCCAACATCACAGAAGTTGTTCTTAAACACTTTTTGTCAGATTACCGGGGTGATCGGTCAGATGGTGCAAACAGAAGGTGGACATCCAAGCTGCAAAGCTGCTGGGTTTTTGCAAGTGGCATAACAGCTATGGAATTTGACATATTTATCGATTTAAATTTTTGGATTATGGTCTGGTTTTGTCAGCTTTGGGTTTATCTTTTAGACCTATCTTTTATATCCCTTTTTTGCTTTGTTTTGATTATTGTTTTTGAATAAACCTCTACATACAAAAGAACACATTTGATATTTGAGCCAGGGGTTTTATGATTCCTCTCTCCCATTTTTTACTTTAAAGTCTTTACCAATTTTTGTTGGGCCTGGGCAGGCCAGAAGCCTGCTTCTGGATTTGGGGCTAAGCTCCTCTTTATAGTAGGTTCCTTTGGATCTTTGGGGTCTATTTATAAAGGCAAAAGCCTTGATTTTGAGTTTTAAGAGTCCAAGAGATAATAACAGTTTATATTTGTATTGTTATTTCCATGACATTATTTTGTTACCATTTTCTGGATTTTATGGGCACAGAAAATCTGTGTCTGGTTACTAGGATGCTGTGTAACATAATGTCCCAGAGGTGTTCTGTTGGATTTAGGTCAGGCGAGCGTGGGGCCCAGTAAATGGTATCTTCTATGGTCTGCATAGTCTCGCCACATGAGGCCGGGCATTGTCGTGCACAAGGAGGAACCCAGGACCCACTGCACCAGCACAGGGTCTGACAATGGGTCCAATGATTTCATCCCGATACCTAATGGCAGTCAAGGTGCCTTTGTCTAGACTGTAGAGGTCTGTGCGTCCCTCCATGGATATGCCTCTCCAGACCATCACTGACCAACCACTAAACCGGTCATGCTAAACGATGTTACAGGCAGCGTAATGTTCTCCATGGCTTCTCCAGACCCTTTCACATCTGTCACATGTGCTGAGAATGAACCTGCTCTCATCTGTGAAAAGCATAGGGTGCCAGTGGTGGACCTGCCAATTGTGGTATTCTATGGCAAATGCCAATCAAGCTCCACGGTACCGGGCAGTGAACACAGGGCCCACTAGAGGACGTCGGGCTCTCAGGCCATCCTCATGAAGTCTGTTTCTGATTGTTTCGTCAGAGACATTCACACTAGTGGCCTGCTGGAGGTAATTTTGTAGGGCTCTGGCAGTGCTCATCCTGTTCCGCCTTGCCCAAAGGAGCAGATACCGGTCCTGCTGATGGGTTAAGGACCTTCTACAGCCCTTTCCAGCTATCTTAGAGTAACTGCCTATCTTATGGAATCTCCTCCATGCCCTTGAGACTGTGCTGTGAAACACAGCAAACCTTCTGGCAATGACACGTATTGATGTGCCATCCTGGAGAAGTTGGACTGTCTGTGCAATCTCTGTAGGGTCCAAGTAGTGACACTGACCGTAGCCAAATGCAAAACTAGTGAAATGATGAGGAGGGAAAAATGTAAGTGGCCTCCACCTATTAAACATTCCTGTTTTGGGGGTCGTCTCATTGTTGCCCCTCTAGTGCACCTATTGTTAGCTGAAACTGATTAACAACCCCCTCTGCTACTTAACTGACCAGATCAATATCCCAGACGTTTCATTGACTTGATGCTATACTCTGATTAAAAAGTGTTCCTTTAATTTTTTTTGAGCAGTATACTATGTTCTATTCAAACACAACAAAATGGTATTTTCTGTGTTATGAGATATCATAAAAACCTAGAGAGAATTTACTGCCCAGTTAAAAAATGTAATGAACTGACATTTATTTCTGTTTCTTTTGAAATGATGAACTGCTACGTGTATTTCTAAGCTTTCCTTAATTTTTAACATATGATCACTTTTGCAAGCATGCTTAATCCAGTTTAGGAATGCTGGGAGCAGTGGCGGACCTCATTGTGGTATCATTTACTGCAAGGCAAGAATCAGTGCCCGATGTGGTACTAATTCTTGGTGGGCTCACTTATAGTTGTCAAATAATATATATACGTGTTGTAGGGATGAAGTAGACACAACTGGTTACTCACAGAAAACTCAATGCTGACACATGAAAAACAACAACTATCTGCAATATTTTCAAATTTGGTTAATAAATGATGTATTGACAAAGACATTTTATATAAAAGAATGCTAAAAGAACACTTTAGAAATGTGACTCACAAGAATATGTATCGACAGGCAACTTGGCACTGCCAGAGATTACTCAGAAGAGCAGTTGTCTGCATGAGAGAGAAACAAGACTGAAATATAATGTTATTTGCAAGCTTTGGGATTTGAGACTGCTCTTTGAGCTCAGGAGAGCTGACAGGTAGCACATGGTCTTGTGTGATAGGGATAGCAGGCCAGGTGCTTGGTGCTCAGACTCATTTGCCTTAATTCTGAGCCTGACCTCTGCCTCTTTTGTCTAAAATTGTATCCATCCTTTTAAGGGCAGACTCACTCCAGTTGTCATTTCCACTGGTGAAAATTGCCATGGTAACACAGCTTGCCATTTCCCATACTCGGCCTAAAGAAAGTTGGATCTTCCTGTTTTAACTATAACACTTTCTTTATCCCCATGACTTAAATGATATATTCTGCATTTTTCTCATTTGGCACAGTGGTTAGCACTTCTGCCTCCAGCTCTAAGAGAACTCCATCCTGATTGCTGCCAGTTGAGGTTTCTCCTCCCACATACAAAAGATGTGTAAGTTAGGCTAATTGTTCCTGCATAAGTGAATGTGGATGTGTGTGTGTGGCCTATGAGGGCTTGTAGCTTTGTTCCCTGTTGGTTACTGACTTGAACATGATGATGGTGGGGTAGACTCTGGCTTTTCAGGGCTTTGTAATTGAATTTTTTCTTGCTTCAGAAATTAATAAATACATTTTGCTTCAATTCAGTAAAAGTTGTTACATTGTATATACAATCTTTATGGATTAACTGAATTTTAAATGTTTATTTCAAATTCAACTCCAAAACCCAGCAATAGCTTTAGAACTTGGTTGATGCGTTAATTATTTACAAAACAATATAATACACCATAAAAAATGGATTTATATTTTACATTTTACCTGAAAACTTTTCACAGTCGTCTGTACCAGCACATAGTGAATAGCACTATACAGAAATAAACTAAATTGAAAATATGAGAGCCATTTTTTCAAACACCAAGTTAAATATTGTAATGTTGAATCCATTGTAAAAGGATCTATTATACAAGAAAGAAAAAGGTAAACAGTATGCAGTGAAAAACCCAAATTACATTATAAGCTCACCAGTAATGGCGTACTACACGATAACGTGCAGTGAATACACTTGACTTGAGCATTCATAGTTTTCATCCTCTTTCTCTGTCTCTGTTTAGCATTCATTTGCTCAGAGGTTGATGCGCTTGCTGCTTCCTGAGCAGCTCATCTTTTCTCCACCCTAGCGGCCCGCTTCTTCTCTTCTTTCGTCTGCATCTTTTCACGTTAAAACTGATTAAGTCAGTATTTGTGTTGCAATTACTTAGTATGTTTTCTTTAGTTTTTCACTTAAGCTGGCACTTAAGTCTTCAATCTGCCTCAAGAATGAGTTAAGATATGAAGAGGTAGGGGAAGTGATGGCAAAGGTGGCAGGGATGAGAACGGTGCCTGTACACATACATGGCACGGCCCCCCTGCTGGCCACAGCAGAGAGTTGATTCTACAATAAAATAAAAAGAGGAATAACCTTGGAGGTCAATCATCACCCCGAAACTGAATACTAGACGTCACGTAGTATATGTGTACAAAACTTCAGGCCAATAAGTAAAACATTTTGCAAGCTACAGGTGATTTAAAATCCCGGACAGACAAATGAACAGCCACGGTAGTGTATTATACAGTATATAAAGATTATGTCTAGGTGGTGAAGGATATCTTATATATAAATGTCTATGTGTGGAAGTGTGTGTGTCTATCTGTCTGGCCTGGAAGTGAGAGGTGGAGTTGGGGTAAGGGCCCCACCTCTAAGAAAACAGAAAACTCGCATAGCCGCTAATAATACAAGCAGGGCCAGCATGTCAGCAAAACAAAACCTCAGAAGAAAGACAAAGTCTCTTAGCTGCTAACGTTGGCAAAACAGTATCCCTTTTACTTTTCTTCACTTCACTAATACACAAGCAATGCAAGCACGTCGGCAAAATGAAACCTCATAGGAGAGAGATGCCCAGAGTAGTTCCTTTCAATTACCTGACATCTCTACATTTCAGTTTTTTTTCTGAAGATTTCAATAGTTTCTAGGACCACAGGCTTTTTACAGCACTGGCTTACATGGCTAGTATAACATAATAAACTGTTAACATTTTGAATTCACAGCCAGAAAACATGATCTGAACTAATGCTTCATGTATTTTCTGTAGTAGAGAAGATCTATTACTGATAAACTTCTTTTCCCTTCTCAGTCATAGACAGTCTAATAACCTTGATAATACTAATACATTCTCTTCCATCCACATAATTTTTGTTTGCCTTACATGTTCAACAGAAGTTAGGAAAAAAATAGATTTTAGCCAATTAGGATCTAATTTTATCGAAGAATATGCCATCAAATCATGTAGCATTGAGTCACAAAAGAGTACGAGCCCTGGAGAAGAGCCAATCCATCATACCATGACAATTTTGAATCTCATTTAGCCTACCACACACATCTTGGGAATGTGGGAGGCAAAGTGGAGAATTCAAAGAAAAACTGCTCAGATTTAGCTAGAATTAGTTAAATTTCAAACCAGTTTCATTGAACCATGAGGCAGTAAAACTAACCACTGTAAAACAAGAAACAGACATAGAAAAAGGTATGGGGTACGTCTGTGACTCCGCATAATGAAAAAAAATCAAAAAAGGAAATAATCTTTTTCCTAAGATAAAGTTTTCAGATGGGAGTCCGATAGTGAAGTGACTCAAAGAGGCTGAACTGCTGGTCATATGAATTCTAGGCAGGAAAGGGCGGGTCCAGCAGGGAGAATAACGGAAGTGATGTCATAGGTGGAACGGCCATCAGTCTACTATTCTGCAGAGGGAGAAAGTGAAAAGGCATTAGCACACAGCGCCTACCCCTGGTTCAACAGGTGACTAGCATTACCAGAGCCCTTAGGCTGCTACAGTTTTAATAAGAATGGCTCAAGAAATAAAATCAGATCTGTTCAACTAATTTCTGCAAAAAAATCCATTTGAGTTTAAGTGGTCCCCACAGTGCTTCTACCTACCACACTACTTGGTAAATTGGTAACTTCTACACTCAACACTCATAAATAGACTTTTTCCACATTTTGTTATGTTACAGCCTTATTCCAAAATGGATTAAATTCATGTTTTTCCTCAGAATTCTACACACAACACCCCATAATGACAACATGAAAAAAGTTTACTTGAGGTTTTTGCAAATTTATTAAAAATAAAAATACTGAGAAATCACATGTACATAAGTATTCACGGCCTTTGCTCAATACTTTGTCGATGCACCTTTGGCAGCAATCACAGCCTCAAGACTTGTTGAATATGATGCCACAAGCTTGGCACACCTATCCTTGGCCAGTTTCGCCCATTCCTCTTTGCAGCACCACCTCTCAAGCTCCATCAGGTTGGATGGGAAGCGTCGGTGCACAGCCATTTTAAGATCTCTCCAGAGATGTTCAATTGGATTCAAGTCTGAGCTCTGGCTGGGCCACTCAAGGACATTCACAGAGTTGTCCTGAAGCCACTTCTTTGATATCTTGGCTGTGTGCTTAGGGTTGTTGTCCTGCTGAAAGATGAACCGTCGCCCCAGTCTGAGGTCAAGAGTGCTCTGGAGCAGGTTTTCATCTACGATGTCTCTGTTAATTGCTGCAGTCATCTTTCCCTTTATCCTGACTAGTCTCCCAGTTCCTGCCGCTGAAAAACATCCCCACAGCATGATGCAGCCACCACCATGCTTCACTGTAGGGATGGTATTGGCCTGGTGATGAGCGGTGCCTGGTTTCCTCCAAACGTGACACCTGGCATTCACACCAAAGAGTTCAATCTTTGTCTCATCAGACCAGAGAATTTTCTTTCTCATGGTCTGAGAGTCCTTCAGGTGCCTTTTGGCAAACTCCAGGCGGGCTGCCATGTGCCTTTTACTAAGGAGTGGCTTCCGTCTGGCCACTCTACCATACAGGCCTGATTGGTGGATTGCTGCAGAGATGGTTGTCCTTCTGGAAGGTCCCCCTCTCTCCACAGAGGACCTCTGGAGCTCTGAAAGAGTGACCATCGGGTTCTTGGTCACCTCCCTGACTAAGGCCCTTCTCTCCTCTCGCTCAGTTTAGATGGCCAGCCAGCTCTAGGAAGAGTCCTGGTGGTTTTGAACTTCTTCCACTTACGGATGATGGAGGCCACTGTGCTCATTGGGACCTTCAAAGCAGTAGAAATTTTTCTGTAACCATCCCCAGATTTGTGTCTCGAGACAATCCTGTCTCGGAGGTCTACAGACAATTCCTTTGACTTCATGCTTGGTTTGTGCTCTGACATGAACTGTCAACTGTGGGACCTTATATAGACAGGTGTGTGCCTTTCCAAATCATGTCCAATCAACTGAATTTACCACAGGTGGACTCCAATTAAGCTGCAGAAACATCTCAAGGATGATCAGGGGAAACAGGATGCACCTGAGCTCAATTTTGAGCTTCATGGCAAAGGCTGTGAATACTTATGTACATGTGCTTTCTCAATTTTTTTATTTTTAATAAATTTGCAAAAACCTCAAGTAAACTTTTTTCACGTTGTCATTATGGGGTGTTGTGTGTAGAATTCTGAGGAAAAAAAATTAATTTAATCCATTTTGGAATAAGGCTGTAACATAACAAAATGTGGAAAAAGTGATGCGCTGTGAATACTTTCCGGATGCACTGTATATGACGCATGTGGTGACCATCTTGGGAAAGGCATGGGATAGGTGATATATAAATAAAATGTATTATTATTATTATTGCTATTATTATCTTGAATATTACTGAGGCTTTAGTGATGGCTCAAAGCACACATCCTGCAGCAATGCAAATATTCTGTATGCCCCACAACTTCCCCTTTCACAAACGTGTGTCAATAAACTCAAAATGGAAATCTACAAATGAAAACAATTCTGCACAAACCATAAAATAAATCGGTTTATCTTTCACACTTATATACGCCAAATCTTCAGAGCTACAAAGGGCTTAAATTAATCTATTTTAAATTCCTGTGCCAGTTTGCACCCTGTGGAAACTGGAGTTCTTCCATAAAGTCTGTCTTGTGTCACTGCACGGCTGGGATTATTCAAAATTTCCTCACCTTGTACTGTCAGTTTCAAGAGGCACAACTGCTATCACTGTCCTTGGCACCAAAGCCCTTAATGTTCCCTGTTACTTGCAGAGAAGCAGAGTTACTAGTGGAATCAGAGTCTTTTTGACTTGATGGCAGATTATCACCCTCACTAGCTAAGTTTGAGACAATGTACATAAAGAATGAGCCATTGTGCTTTTGAAATGTACTCCTTTAACAGCCCCCTCTTTTTGTATTCACCACCACACATTTTGCTCATTTTCAAATGTGGCACTTTACTATTGATCAACCAGTATTGATCAGAAGTGGTGCCTGTGCCATGCAGATGGGGGAGGGTGGGAAAGCTATAATTGGCACATGCCTCAACAATTTCACTGGATAAGAAAGAGAGAACTTGATAGGGTGACATGCTCTGTCATCAAGTTCCTAATAAGTCACATAACAGCTTAAAGTGGTACATTTGACTACCCTTTCTCAAGTGCCACTCTAAGCAATTGCCTTGTTTGACTACACGGAAGGGCCCATTCTGGATAAGACTCACTAGTGTGTTATATACCTTAAGTAAAATGTTCTCTAATTTTTATTTCACACATTGAGCTATGTAACTTACAAACCAATTAGTCTCTTAATGCCCATCTTTACACTGTCTGGATGTCAAAACTAAAGAGTACACTATTACTCAAAAGTGTTTATAATAAGGTCTTCTTTTGAGTTTCAAGCCTCCCATTGTATATTCAAATTAAACATTTTACTTCTTCCTTGTTATACTTTGCATTTATTTGTATTATATTTTCTCTTCCACAAATTTGCCCAAGTCTGAATTCTCTCCAGGGGCTTCATGTACAGAACTAATTATGTAATTATTGCATTGCATTGCATTAAAAGTTGCATAGTTAGATCTGGACCACACTATATAAACGGTGTGTACACACAAAAATGTTGCATGCAACTGTTTCTATGCTCACTTTGAGATGCATAAAAGCTAAACTTGGTGTAAAGCTATGCAGTTTTGCAAACGGGAGTCATAACACTACTGTTTCTTGTGGTTTCCTTTTCTTTTTTAGATTCCCATCCATGACATAAGCTTTATTAAATACTCCAAAATTAATTGCATATCTTTTACAAATTTAAGGCCCTTTATTGTAATCAGTCTGTAACAATATAATGGTGCATGGAATGGCCAGACTATTCCAAATGTCATAGCTGCTTTAGCATTGCTAGAAGACATCGCAAATGGAAGAATTAGAAGAGAGTGTGTATTTAGAGATGATGATGTCTAGCTTCTAAGTCAATTTCGATTTCCAAGAGCTATTCTCTTGGAGCTGTGTGCTGAACAGACCTTGAGGAATTGTACTGTACCTGCTCCTTTCCAAGTTCTGTCCACTCTCAGGTTTTTAGCCACAGGAGCTTTTCAACTTGAACTGACTGACCAATCGGGAATTTCTCAGCCATCACCAAATCGTGCCATGCCATCTGTATGGGATGGTATCATCCACTTGAAATCCAGATGTATGAAATTCCCTTACACTGTGTTTGAACAGGGCGGCACGGTGGCGCAGTGGGTAGCGCTGCTGCCTCGCAGTTGGGAGATCTGGGGACCTGGGTTCGATTCCCGGGTCCTCCCTGCGTGGAGTTTGCATGTTCTCCCCGTGTCTGCGTGGGTTTCCTCCGGGGGCTCCGGTTTCCTCCCACGGTGCAAAGACATGCAGGTTAGGTGGATTGGCGATTCTAAATTGGCCCTAGTGTGTGCTTGGTGTGTGGGTGTGTTTGTGTGTGTCCTGCGCTGGGTTGGCACCCTGCCCAGGATTGTTTCCTGCCTTGTGCCCTGTGTTGGCTGGGATTGGCTCCAGCAGGCCCCCGTGACCCTGTTCGGATTCAGCGGGTTGGAAAATGGATGGATGGATGGATGTGTTTGAACAGGCAAACATCAAATTTCAATTTGCAGCAATGTGTGGTTTTCCAATAATCAGAGCAGTTGACGGCACTCACATTGCTATAAAGGGGCCTTCAGAGAATGAAATTGCTTGTGTACATAGACCATATGACTCAAGAGCCTCCGCGAGTGGCAGCCTTTCCAGCAGCTCCGTGTATGACTTTATCTTTCTACCTTTTTCTCTATTTTTCTCTATTTCACTGATCACTCCTACCACTTTCTTTTATGTGGAGTCGTTCCCTGGACACTTTTTATTACTTTTTACTACTTGGACATGGATTTTTACACACCGAGACTCATCTATTCAGATAGTCAACTTCAAGTGCTGAGAACAAAGGCCTGTGCCGGTGTGGTTCCCTATTTACCCAACTAGGTAAGACTGTCGTATCGTGGCAGCAGAGCCGGCACTAAGCTAAAAGCCAAGCGGCTAGTGAGAAAGTGGTGATACAAGCCTTCGGTGCCTTCTGTGATCCTGGGAAGTGTGAACTCACTACCAAATAAGATCGACGAACTGGCTGCGCTGGTGAAAAATGTCAGGACCTACAAAGAATGCAGTTTGTTGTGCTTTTGTGAAACGTGGCTAACAACTAACATCCCAGATGCTAACATGGAGCTACCCGAGTTTAGCACAGTTAGAGCGGACAGAGACGCAACTACCTGCAGGAAGCAGAAAGGAGGAGTAAGAACAGTACGCTGCTATGCTAACAACAAGCCATGGATTACAAGTGACATCAAGGGCCTTTTGAACCAGAAGTAAAGGGCTATTAAAGGCAGTGATCAGCATGAGCTCAAGCGCGTGCAGAAGGAACTCTGAGTCCAGCTCAGGGCGATGAAGGAGCAGTACAGGAGAAAGCTGGAGCAGAAGTTGCAGAACAACAGCATGAAGGAAGTGTGGGATGGGATGAAGATCATCACTGGCTGCAGCTCAAAGCTGGGTGCCACCATTGGGAGAGACGTGGAGAGAGCAAACCAGATGAACAACTTCTTTAACAGGTTTGACCACCCTAACCCACTCTCATTTCAGAATACTGCACCCTCCACCCATTCTTCTGCTGATACTAGCATAGGAGAAAGTCCCCCCCACCCCACAATTACAGCAGCCCAGGTAAGGAGACAGCTGAGGAGACTTTGTGCCAGCAAAGCAGTGAGTCCAGATGGAGTATCACCACGACTGCTGAAGGCCTGTCTGGTGGAGCTGGGGAGTCCACTACAACGCATCTTCAACCTGAGCCTGGAACAGGGGAGAGTCCCGAGGCTTTGGAAAACATCTTGCATCACCCCAGTCCCAAAGGTATCATGTCCTAGTGAGCAGGCCTGTCGCTCTGATGTCACATGTGATGAAGACCATGGAGCGGCTGCTGCTTCACCACCTAAGGCCACAGGTCCGCCACGCCTTCAACCCTCTGCAGTTTGCATACCTGGAGAAGGTGGGGTGCGGAGGATGCCATCATCTACATGCTACACCGATCCATCTCCCACTTGGACAGAGGCAGTGGTGCTGTAAGAATTATGTTTCTGGACTTCTTTAGTGCCTTCAACACCATCCAACCTCTGCTCCTTAGGGACAAGCTAACAGAGATAGGAACTGCAGGTCTGACATTGTGGTCAGCAACACAGGAGCGCCGCAGGGGACTGTACTTTCTCCAGTCCTGTTCAGCCTATATACATCGGACTTCCAATACAACTCGGAGTCCTGCCACGTGCAAAAGTTCGCTGACGACACTGCTATCTTGGGCTGCATCAGGAGTGGGCAGGAGGAGGAGTATAGGGACCTAATCAAGGACTTTGTTAAATGGTGTGACTCAAATCACCTACAACTGAACACCAGCAAAACCTAGAAGCTGGTGGTGGATTTTAGGAGGACCAGGCCCCTCATGGACCCCATGATCATCAGAGGTGACTGTGTACAGAGGGTGCAGACCTATAAATACCTGGGAGTGCAGCTGGATGATAAATTGGAATGGACTGCCAATATTGATGCTCTGTGCAAGAGAGGACACAGCCGACTATACTTCCTTAGAAGGCTGGTGTCTTTCAACATCTGCAATAAGATGCTGCAGATGTTCTATCAGACGGTTGTGGCGAGCGCCCTCTTCTACACAGTGGTGTGCTGGGGAGGCAGCATAAAGAAGAGGGACGCCTCACGCCTGGACAAACTGGTGAGGAAGGTAGGCTCTATTCTAGGCACAGAGCTGGACAGTTTGACATCCGTGGCAGAGCGGTGGGCGCTGAGCAGACTCCTGTCAATCATGGAGAATCCACTGCATCCACTAAACAGTATCATCTCCAGACAGAGGAGCAGCTTCAGCAACAGACTGCTGTCACTGTTCTGCTCCACTGACAGACTGAGGAGATCGTTCCTCCCCCACACTATGCGACTCTTCAATTCCACTCGGAGGGGGTCAATATGCTGCTGCTGGAGTATGTGAATTTCCCCTTGGGATTAATAAAGTATCTATCTATCTATCTATCTATCTATCTATCTATCTATCTATCTATCTATCTATCTATCTATCTATCTATCTATCTATCTATCTATCTATCTATCGATCTATCGCATTTCCACTCTATTAATGTGCAAATTATCGTTGATACAAAAATGCATCTCATTAATGTTGTGGTGAGACGGCCTGGCTCAGCTCATGATTCATTTATTCTGAGAGATACTAGTATTGGGAACAAACTTGAAAATAGTGTTGTGTGTGATGGCTGGCTTCTCTTTAAGATAAGATATTTAATATTATCCCTCTGGTCTAAACTGTAAGTTATCTGTATGAAGTAATCATACAACATGATTACTTATGTGACAGCAGATACCAGCTTCTTACCCCACTCGCCATCCCACTGACTGAACAAGAGCAACGTTATAATGGTAATTGTGGTAGAATGTACTATAGGGCAGCTTAAGGGCCGTTGGCGCTGCCTGGATAAGACTGGTGAAGTGCTGCTTTATAGTTCAGAGAAAGTGTGTCGTATTGTGCAAGCATGTAGCATGGTGCATAATGTGGCACACAATTGTGTCTTGCCCATACCTGAAAAGATGCTGTATGATTAACCTGACCCTGACCCACCAAATGATCCACCATATTGGACAGCATTACAATATTTTATGGAAAATTATGCCAACAAATCATGCAGCACTGAGTCATAAAACAATATGTGCGCACATTCACTTTGTTTGAATGTGATTAGTAGAATGTAAAATGTTGATGATAAGTAACATGCCAGTTATAAGTCTCTTGCCAGAAATTGCAACAGCTCTCACTCTTTCCTCGCCTTTTCATTTCAACTTTGATATTTGACCATTTCTTTTTAATTTCTGGCACTGTGTGACTTTCTGAACTTGAACTTTTGAGTGTCTCTACAATGTTTTGCCACTTCATCAATTTCTTTTTGTTGCTCATACCACTGATTAAGCCACAAAATAGTATGTTTTTCCTTGCCTCCACTTCACTGAGTGGGACCTTCATTTTGCATTTGCTGAAATTCTTCATTTTTACATGTGCTTTTGCCATTGTCTTTAAACTGAACACTGAACAGAAGGGGCTATTTATATTGACTTGCATATTCAAATATACAAAATTCTGGCAGGTATTGGGGTGGGCCTGTGTTCTCCTGCATGTGCATTAAAAATTCACGTTGATTGGGATTTATAAATGGAAAGTGTGTAGAACTTTGCTTACGCACAGTTTTATGCATCTGAATTTTCTTTTTGCATTCGTGTATTTCTAGTTTTGTTTTATTGTGAATTCTTTGGAAGGAGTTATACAGTACATGAAGTTCCTGGTCCACAGTGGCTGCAGGATTTTGTTATAACACAATTGCTTAATGAGAAGTAAATCATTGTTGATGAAGCACTTATTGCTTAAGTGATACTTGTCTGCTTCATTTTAGTTGTCTCGATTGTTAAGATTTTAAACCCTTAATTGGTTATTTAACTCTTAAACAATTGCATTCAGTTTTTTTAATAACTCTTTATTAGCAATAAGATGCAAAATGAAAAAGGAACCGGTAGTTCTCCATATAACATGTCTCCATTTAAACCTGGGTGTATACATTGTGCACTGTTTGGTTTAATAAAATACTTTGAAGGAAACTCAAGCAAGAAAAGTGAAGGACTGAATAATATTCACCCATTTTTTGTTTTAAATCATGTCTCATTAGAAAGAAAAAAATATACAGGATAGAAGGCTGCTGCTAATCCCGCGGACCTTCCGGCGGCAGGATAGTGAGTTAGCACACGCCCACCTCCTAGTTGGCCACTTGGGCACCGAAAAAACCCTGGAGCAGATCAAGCTCCATTTCTACTGGCCGGGAATCAATGAGGAGGTTCGTCACTTTTGCGCTTACTGCCCGGATTGTCAACTGAGACAAATTCCAAGAAAGGACTGTGCTCCTCTCGTCCCTATTCCCCTGATTGATATTCCCTTCCTAGAATTGGGGTCGATATAGTCGGACCTCTAGAGCCCTCAGCCCGAGGACACAAGTACATCCTAGTCCTCATGGATTATGCTACAAAATACCCCGAAGCTGTTCCGTTGTGCTCAGCCACTTCTAAAGCAATTGCATGGGAATTACTAGGGGTCTTTTCGTGCGTGGGTATCCCCAAGGAAGTCTTGATGGACCAGGGGACACCTTTTACCTCGGAGACGTTCAAGGAGACTGCCAGGTTACTGAAAATAAAGCATTTAAAGACCGCGGTGTATCATCCTCAAACCGACAGTTTAGTGGAGAGGTTCAATCAGACTCTCAAACAAATGCTGCGTAAGGTGGTCAGCGAGGATGGAAGAAACTGGGATCAGCTCCTCCCTCTCGTCCTTTTTGCCTATTGGGAAGTCCCACAAGCCTCCACGGGGTTCTCCCCTTTTGAATTACTGTATTGGCGACAACCCCGGGGCATATTAGATATTCTAAAAGAAGGATGGGAAGAAGAGGCTCTTCCCTCTACAAACATATTAGAGTATATCGCGCAATTACGCGATAGGTTTGGAAAGATTTGGCCCCTCATTAAAAGTCACATGGAAGAGGCCCAAGCAGCACAGGTCCGTTACTACAACCGCGGCACGTCTCTCCGGGAGTTCTGCCCGGGAGATCGGGTCATGGTCCTAGTGCCTACCTCCCACATGAAGTTGCTTGCCCATTGGCAAGGCCCATACAAAGTTAAGGAGAGGAAGGGACTGGTTGACTATTTGGTGAGTCAACCAAATCGTTGGCCGAAGGAGTGGGTTTATCATGTGAACCTGCTGAAACCGTGGAAGGACAGGGATCCCGATCCCTCCTCCGGCCAGCCCCGCTCACTCTTCGCTCACACCCACAGCCTTAACTTCGGTGCGGACTTAAGTCCCAGACAACGGCAGGAGCTGGAAACAGTTATCCGGGCCGTTCGGGGGGTAGTCAGTGAGAACCCAGGAAGGACCTCTCTGGTTGAGCACAACATTGTGACAGAGCCCGGGGTTATTGTCCGAGAATGCTCGTATCATCTTCCTGAGGCAAAAAGGGCTGAAGTGAAGCTTGAGATCAAGCGCATGCTGGAACTAGGTGTGATTGAGGAAAGTTATAGTCCCTGTTCCAGTCCCATTGTGCTGGTCGGTAAGCCTGACGGGAGTTGGAGGTTTTGCAATGACTTCCGTCGGCTTAATCAAGTCTCCCAATTTGATGCCTATCCAATGCCACGAGTGGACGACCTCCTCGAGAGGCTTGGACAGGCTCGATATTTGACCACACTTGACATGACAAAAGGGTACTGGCAGGTTCCTTTAACGGACTCCATGAAGGAAAAAACCGCGTTTAGTACCCCTAGCGGACACTGGCAGTATCATGTCCTTCCATTTGGGTTACACGGGGCTCCAGCAACCTTCCAGCGTCTGGTGGACAAAGTGCTCCGGCTTCATAACTCATACAGTGCTGCCTACCTGGATGACGTGGTCATCTATTCCAGCACATGGAAGGAACACCTACAGCATGTCCGAGCGGTATTGCGGACACTTGGTGAAGAAATGCTTCTTTGGATTAAGTGAGGCCAAATATTTAGGCTACCTGATGGGTCGGGGTACCGTAAGGCCACAGTGCTCCAAAGTAGATGCCATTTTGAAATGGCCCCGTCCATGAACCAAGCGGCAGGTCCAAGCCTTTCTCGGGTTAGCGGGGTACTACCGCCGGTTTGCACCCCGGTTCTTGGAGACAGTGGCGCCCTTGACTGATTTAACAAAGAAGAGGGCCCCGAACATTGTGGTATGGACTGAGAAGACAGGCGTTGCATTTGGTGACTTAAAGCAGGCCCTTACGTCCGCACCTATTTTGATGGCACCTAACTTTTCTTTGCCTTTCATCCTCCAGACGGACGCTTTGGACACAGGCCTGGGGGCAGTGCTGAGCCAAAGCGTCGATGGTGTGGAGCACCCCATCATGTTCCTGAGCCGGAAACTGTTAGACCGGGATGACCAGGTATGCAGCGGTGGAAAGGGAGGCTTTGGCGATTAAATGGGCGATTACTCAGCTTAGGTACTACCTGTTGGGCCGGGAATTCATCCTTGTCACGGACCATGCACCCCTACAGTGGATGGCCCTGCACAAGGAGTCGAATCCGCAGGTCACCCGGTGGTTTCTTGACCTACAGCCGTATAAGTTTTCGCTCGTTCATCGCCGAGGCTCTCTCCATGCCAACGCTGATGCTCTTTCCCGAGTTCACGACCTCTCAGTTAGGGTCACCCGACCTGACGGGTCTAGGCTAAGGGGGGGGCCTTGTCACACACGTGTGCATGGGAGGCAGCTAAAGGGCTTGAGTGACGGCAGTTTTGAGGCATGCCGGAAGCTGGCAGAGTGCACTGACTCTTTTTCTCTCTTTCCTGTAGACCATTCCCGGGAGATTCCATCTGGCTCTCTTGACGTCACTTCCGGGAACGAGCCAATGTAAGAAGACCTTACCGGCTCCGGCCCCTCTGACGTCACGTCCGGGCTCGACCCAATGGCTAAAGAACATGGGCCTGATCCTTATGACCTCACTTCCTGTTTTCCCCTGTAAAACCCTGCCCTTTTTCCTAATTCCTCAGTCTTGTTCTGGACTCAATTGTATGCACATCAGTGCTGTTTATTGATAAAAAACTGACTTTGCAGCCAGGATACCATATTATACGCATGGTTGCCCCAAACCTTTATCTGTTTATGTCTCGTTTTTGTGACAACATGTAATAAGAATGGTTTGATACTGCAAAGTTAACATACTTAAAAGGCATGAAATTAAATAAAATATGTTATTGTTAAGGATTGTATCCTAATTAAAAACAGAATTGGAAAACCTGCAGCCTCTGCGACCCTCCAGGACTGATGTTCACTCCTGTTCTAGATCCGACAATCCATCTACTTTAAAATCATCTGAAAACTTAATTGACTTCTTATTTATATTGTTATCAAAAATCATTTATTCATATTAAAAACAGCAGTGCCCCAGTACGTTTCCCTATGAGTCACCAATTTTAACTCCATTTTCATTATTTCGAATGTGGACTGATAACATTCATCCTCATCTAAACATGCTTTATCAAAATATAGAGCCTTGTGGGACCAGAGCCTACTGCAAGATTGTTTACTGTACCTTCTGTATTTTCATTTGATTTAAAATTCTGCTCACTTTACTATATTGCCTGTGTGCTTTTGCTGTGATGCTGACATATTGGCACGTATCTGTAAACTCTGTGCAGAAAGCAAACTGGAATTAATTCTTCTTTCTCAGTGTGTAGATCACCCCTCACATACACAAGTAAGAATATCAATTAAATTAAAAAAAATAGCTGGCCCACTAGGTCTCACTATACAGTTTCTGTTTTTCTATCAGAGAGATGGTCTGCCTAAATGCACACCAAGACAGCAAATCTTTTCTCACATCTCTAGTCAGCATTTCTCTGCCTTATCCAGCAACAATTTCATAAGAATTCATTTATTTCTATAGTTCTCTGCTGAGAGAGCTGAGAGAGCTTTCTCTCAAAGTGCAATACAGTTAACAACATACTGTGATATTAACTCAGAGAGAAATTTAATCACACGCAACATATAAAGGGTGAATTATGGTCAGTGGCAGTCCACCACAATTCCAGAATTCTCAATTCAAGTCCTGGCCCTGTCAATGCCTGTCTGTTGTTTTAAGGTTCTCTGTGCATCTTCTACAAGTAGTCTGTTTTTTTCCACTTCTCAAAACCATACAGGTGGATTCAGAAAGCATATGATAAGGTGGCACATGAGAGGTTGGGCATCAAACTAAAAGAAGTGGGAGTTCAGGGTGATGTTTTTAGATGGTTGTAGAATTGGCTGAGACACAAGAAGCAGAGGGTGATGGTGCGAGGAACCTCTTTAGAATTGGCCGATGTTAAGAGTGGTGTTCCACAAGAGTCAGTTCTGGGGCCGCTGTTATTTTTAATATACAGGTAAAATTCTGTTACAACAAATATCTTTACAATGGAATTTTCATTATAACGAAGTATTTTTATTGTCCCGACAGTTTCCCCATATGACATGAGTCTATAGAAATCTTGTTACTACGAAGTACATTCAGCAGATACTTTCATTACAACGAAGTGCCCAAAAGACCTTGAAATGCCTGAATGAATAATCCACAGAGCAGTTTTTCTGTGGTCACAGGTCAGTTGTGCACAGTGATCCCCAAACAGAAATATTGTAAAAAAAAAATTTCTTTCTTTGAACTTTGCTTGTACTGTTTTTTTACTGTTTATGTTTTCGGTGGTTTTCAGTGATACCTTTTGGTTATTGCTCGTCAACATTTGAAAAATATCTATTGGAATATAACTCATTGTCACCCTCCTATAGAAACGGCAGACATGAAAAAACGATAACAGTTCATATTAGAAAAAACACTTTACATTTTTGCAGCTCTCAGCTGCGACAAAAAGAAAAAAGACGTTGCCAGTGAATTTGGAATTTCACCATCGACACTGTCAACTTTCTTGAAAGACCCAGCAAAAAAAAAAAAGAAAAATCTCGGGTTGCAAATGTATGCGACCTGCTGCATTTGAAGACGTTGAAAAAGCAGTTTTTATGTGGTTCAGTGATGCTCATTCAAGAAACATTCTTATTAATGTTTCATTATTGTGCTTTAATGACATGTGCTTGTGGGACCTCCCACATCTGGACAACAAGCCAAAGAGCGTCCTGAAGTGCGATCACCACATCTGTGGAAGACTGCTTATATGTTGCCGGGGCAACAGCAGGCTCACAGCTCTGCTGTGTCTCTCCGCCAAAGCAAACTCGATGGGTAATGCAGGGAACAGGATTACTTGGCCATTAACCTGGCCACTACACGGCCTGACTGCTGTGTCTGTTTATAGGAGAGTGGCAGAAAGGACGGCTTTCTCTCTAACTAACGGAATCCCTGCTATCTGTTGGCTCACTGGAATCTTTATCTTTTTTTGCGACTTTAACAAGAAACCTATCCAATGACAGTTGCTTTTGCCTGGACACAAAATAAAAAAGATTGCTTTATGCACTGTAAGGTTTCTAAACTCTTTTGGGATTCCCCCCCAAAGGGACGACACGTGGAAGAGCGTCCTGAAGCAACCGCAAGGCTGCCAGAGCTGTAGCAGTTCGCCATAAAAGTGAATCAGAAAAGATTGCGGTCATGTTATAAGCATCTGTTGTCGATGGGTGATGCAAGGAACATTATAAATGCAAGAGCACAGTATTACTTGGCTGCTAACCTGGCCCTGACCCAGCCTGATTGCTGTGTCTCTGTATAGGAGAGCGGCAGATCCCACTACAATAAATAATCCTGCTGTTCCTCTTTCAAGCTGAATAAAGCTGGTTTTGCTAAAGTACTGAGACTCAGCCTTGTGTTTTAGGGTGCATGACAGGGACTCGCACGTTACAGCAAACACACGTGGTCACCATGCTATGGTAAACAGTATACGCTCATACTGAGCGCATGTTGACTATATGAGTGAGGCACGCCGACAGAGAACGAGCATGGGAGACAATTAGCCACAATCCCCACATGATGCTCAGTGGACAAAGCGTAAACGTATTACTAATATTGCAAGACCTCGCTCGTTTATCAAGTTAAAATGTACTAAAAATTTGAGCTCGTCTTGCAAAACACTCACAGACCAAGTTACTCGCAATCCAAGGTTTTACTGTATTACACATAGGAAGTAAAAATGTAAGTTTGAATACACAATGGGAAGTCAGAAAATTGAGAGTACACTTTATGAGAAGAATTTAGGAATTGTAGTGGACTCTAAGCTATTGACTTCCAGACAGTGTTCAGAAGCCATTAAGAAGGCAAACAGAATGTTAGGTTATATAGCACGATGTGTGGAGTACAAGTCCAAGGTGCACTGGTGAGGCCTCATCTGGAGTACTGTGTGCAGTTTTGGTCTCCAGGCTACAAAAAGGACATAGCAGCGCAGCATAGCAGAAAACATCCAGAGTAGAGCGACTAGGCTGATTCCAGGGCTACAGGGGTTGAATAATAGAGAAAGATTGAAAGAGCTGAGCCTATACAGTTTAAGCAAAGTGTTTAAAATTAAGTGTTTAAAATTATGAAGGGAATTAGTACAGTGGATCAAGACTGTTATTTTAAAGTGAGTTCATTAAGAACACGGGGACACAGTTGGAAACTTGTTAAGGGTAAATTTCGCACAAACATTAGGAAGTTTTTCTTTACATAAAGAACGATAGACACTTGGAAAAAGCTACCAAGTAGTGTGGTAGACAGTAAGACTTTAGGAACTTTCAAAACTCGATTGATGTTTTTTTGGAAGAAATAAGTGGATAGGACTGGCAAGCTTTGTTGGGCTGAATGGCCTGTTCTCGTCTAGATTGTTCTAATGTTCTAATCTGTGTGAGTGACTGGGTGTATGTATGAGTGTGACAGTCCATGATTTATTCTTGACGAGAGATCAGGAGAGAGAAAAAAAAGAAAGAAAGAACAAAAATATTAAAAAGATACAGACACAGAACATGCCATACTGTGTAGTAAAAAACATTTCATTCATCCTGGTTGTAAAGGAAACTATCTTTTAGAAGAATCCAGAATAATATTTAACTAGTGATTAGAAAATTTCATTTTACATAAAGCAAATATGCGTGTGCTTTAAATTATAAATTAACTACTTCAATTTCTCTAAATATCAACAGTAAAAACAAAGGATATTCATCGAGGTTGTTTTGCGAGGCAAGGATTGATCATTGTGATAAAATTAACTACAGTTAAAATCTCTGATCTTATTTCCTCTGTACTGTTTTGTATTTAGAAATTTGTAATTTTAACAGCCCTTCAGAGAATACAGATTCAAAAATAAATCCTTTGCCCTAAGAACAAAACCAGAACCTCTTGAATACATGCACAACAAAGCAAAGAGTGCTGTGAAACAGCCCACATTTGTGAAATTATGTATCGTGAAGGACAGCCAGGGCCCTCCTTCTTAAAGGAAGCCTTCCCTCAGATTCATGCAGGGCTCCAAGGGAGTTGGAGTTTGGCACAGCCCTGTTGGGTTCCATGAGAGCCGCCAGGGGGAGCTGCAGAGTAATACTTTGGGCTTCTACCACACCTGGGAGTACTTCTAGATAATGCTGATGGGCCACCTGAAGTGCTCCCAGGTGTAGCATAAAAGGGACCACCTCACATTACTTGAGGAGCCAAAGTCGGGAGTGGGAGGAGAACACTTGCTGGACTAGGCAGAAGTAGAAAGAAGAGAAAAAAAGACCTGTGTGCTTTATTATCTGTGCTGATTGGTGCCCTTGTACTGTGCATTAGTGGGAAACGATTCGGGAAGCATTTTTCACTGAATAAAGCCTTTGTGTGTGCTGGACTTGTGCCTGCCCTCTGTTTGTGCCATGTTTGGGCATCTGGTGCACCTTCTGTTGGCCACAGTGTGCATTTAATCTCAGACATAAGCAAGTGCATCCATGGGAAAAACACTTGTGGCATGGCAAAACATATTTAAAATGTGTGCAATATCATGAATGCCTCCAAAAAACACTTTACACATTTCAGTAACACTAACTCCATCAAGATTTTATATGCATCAACTTTATAATTCACCAATTAGTTTCAGGATAAAGGAAGTTCTTCAGTGTAAGTTTTTCTTGTAATGGCCACCTTTCCATTTTGGCACTATAGTGGCCATGAGGTGTGTCTGTTTTTGCTGTAAATGAAATGTTGCCATAATGAATGCTGTGCCTCATTAAGAGAAAGAACGCAGATAGCAAAGATAAAAGCGAAGTAACACATTGAAGGAATTAGTAAGAGACAAAAAACATATCTGAACAAAATAAGTAATTTAAATTGAAAACAAACCAAATGAAATAAAGCTTTCTTTAAATGAAACAAAACTGTATTCAAAATGAAAACAAATGAAAAATTGTCAAAGCAGCTACAAGATTTCTTTTCTGTTTTCTTTTTTTTAAAGTAGAAATTAAGAACAAGCTTCTCAGAGTTCAAAACTTTTTTGGACTTAAAAATAATAAAATTACAACACATGAGTACATTGAAAGTATTGTAGAACAAAATATTTTCAGTAACAATTTTTACTTTTATTTTACAGTAATCCCTCCTCCATCACGGGGGTTGCGTTCCAGAGCCACCCGCGAAATAAGAAAATCCGCGAAGTAGAAACCATATGTTTATATGGTTATTTTTATATTGTCATGCTTGGGTCACAGATTTGCACAGAAACACAGGAGGTTGTAGAGAGACAGGAACGTTATTCAAACACTGCAAACAAACATTTGTCTCTTTTTCAAAAGTTTAAACTGTGCTCCATGACAAGACAGAGATGACAGTTCTGTCTCACAATTAAAAGAATGCAAACATATCTTCCTCTTCAAAGGAGTGCGTGTCAGGAGCACAGGCTGTCAGAAACAGAGAGCAAAGCAAACAAATCAATAGGGCTGTTTGGCTTTTAAGTATGCGAAGCACCGCCGGTACAAATCTGTTGAAGGCGGCAGCTCACACCCCCTCCGTCAGGAGCAGGAGAGAGAGAGAGAGAGAGAGAGAGAGAGAGAGAGAGAGAGAGACAGAGGAAAACAAACAGTGAAAAATCAATACGTGCCCTTTGAGCTTTTAAGTATGCGAAGCACCGTGCAGCATGTCGCTTCACGAAGCAGCTGCACACAGAAGGTAGCAACGTGAAGATAATCTTTCAGCATTTTTAGACGAGCGTCCGTATCGTCTAGGTGTGCGAACAGCCCCCCTGCTCACACCCCCTATGTCAGGATCAGAGAAAGTCAGCGCAAGAGAGACAGAGAAAAGTAAGTTGGGTAGCTTCTCAGCCATCTGCCAATAGCGTCCCTTGTATGAAATCAACTGGGCAAACCAACTGAGGAAGCATGTACCAGAAATTAAAAGACCCATTGTCCGCAGAAATCCGCGAACCAGCAAAAAATCCGCGATATATATTTAAATATGCTTACATATAAAATCTGCGATAGAGTGAAGCCGCGAAAGGCGAAGCGCGATATAGCGAGGGATCACTGTATTATGTAATCTAAGCACTAAATAGTCCTACTACATAGAGTAGATCCATATCTGTCTTTCTATATTTCAGCTAACAATTTGTCCATATTGATAAACTGATATGTGCCTTTTTATCTTTGTACCTGCATGTCTGTCCAGTTGCTATGTCTCTGTCAATCCAACAGATGGTGCCTCACAAGCATCTGTAATAATAAAATGAATTGCATTTGTCATTCCAACATGGTAACATTGCTTTTACAAACGCAACACCAAATGACATATAAGAGAGACTTATGCATTGTATTTGTCACTCCAACTGACATAAAAATACATTTTATTACTACAAATGTCTGTGATTTTCCATCTGTTTAGAATGACAAATGCAATGCATTTTATTGCTACATGTGTAACAAAATACATTCCAATAGATGGCTCATTGCAAACGTTAATGCCAAGGTCTGCATTGATTAATTAGATTTCAACTTGCCTTAGGTATCACAGCCGGCACAAAACATATTAATAAACATAAGATTCTTTATAATATAACTCAATATAACGTAAATTAAGATAAACCACAGTCACAGACCTAATGATGCAAATTAAAAGCTCTGCTGATGTCTGTGTTGTAATTATAGAGCTGTATCTGATCTCAGAAGTGATTGTGAGGATAAACTGGAAATGGCTTCTCATTGGGGATTAAAACTGTTCCAACCCCAGGGCCTCCCAGAGGATAGAACCAGGAGGAGATAGGGACAGATACTTAACTAGCAAGAGAATAGGAGGTTTTGAAGGAAAGAGAGGGACAGCAAGAAAGATGGGAACTGAGAATAGGTTTGCTTTTTGTTATAGGAATGTGACAGAAGCGGCAGAACCACCTGACCTGATATGTAGGGGTTTCACAGCTATTTAGGCTTTCCTTTTTGAGAAACTGGATAAGTAAAAAGTGTCATTTTAAAGAACAACAAGAACAAAAGATTTAAACAGCTCTAGGACAGGAGGAAACTATTGCGGCCAATTGGCTTGATGATAGGTCCACTGAATATACAGCTGGGGCTGTGTGCTGCCATTGTAACCTTCTCTAAGAGTTAAAAGGATAACCAATTCTTGGAACTTCAATAAAGGACCTAGGATGAATATGGTTAATAGGTTTAATAACACAGTTAATGTATTCATTTTCAGTTAATGAAATATTGTGCTACTTCACTTATTCCAGCACTGCTCCTTTGGAACTACCTTGAAACACAAGTTTTTGTCCTAATAAATGCTACAGCCTGCTGTCATAGCCAACCATTGAATCTCTTAGTTCAAGTGACTGCTTGGCATCCTGTAATGGCAGCAGCAGAATTATAATTCAAAAATTCATAATAGAAGATTTTAGTACTTTAGATATTGTTTCTTGCAAAAGACAAAAAAGCAACACTTATAATAAAGTGAAATGGTTATCTTATTATCTATCATCATATCTAGATCTATTATAATTTAGATCTATTATCTATTATTATATTATCTTATGATTATCTTATCTTATTCCCTAATAGCATAATATACAATAAACCCAACTATTAAAATGCATATAATCTGAACAGTATTGTACCTTAGGTTACCGATTAATGGTACAAGCAACCTGTAAATATTTAGAAATATACATTATACTAAACATCAAAGGATCAATATAACAGAATCTAACAGGAATGTCCAGAGATGCAGTTATTGGTCGTATAGTAAAGATCCACATTAATTCCTTTTAGAAGTAATGCAGAATAATCATAAATGTGTTCTTGATTTTTTAATTTTGTCAGAAATGATATACAAATTGCAGTATTACCTTTTTCTATTATGCATTTCTGAATTATAATTCTCTTACTATTACTTTTCATTTTTTCATTAGCAGAAATAATAGAAGTCCTAGCCTGCCTTTTTATGTTTTTGATAAAACTGCAGTTTTTAATTTTGATGCTAACAACTGTATGTTACAGCCGTGTGATGTTGCCGTTACGTGTATGATTTTTAAAAGTCTGCACTCTCCTCCATTAAAATCCACCCTCTGGGATTGCATGTAAAGAAAAGCTTTGCAAGCAATGAACACTGACCTGCTGAACCAGTGTCATAGCATTAATTGAATGCTGACAGTGTCAGGATTTTACTGTTGAAAACACATTCCTTCAATAGGATGAGAATTCAGGTTCAGGCAACCTCTCAAGACAGCAGCAAAACTTAAGCCTTCAAATTGAAGTGGGATAAAACTCACTCCAAGTCACCACTGGGGATTCTGACGGGCAGTTGGGGTATTTGTACACTTTGCAACAGGTTTACTCACTTGATCCCTATTATAGTAGAGTCAGAAAAACACAACAAGACAATAGTTATATTCCAAAACGTAGCCTTAGCTTGTAATAAATAACTGTGTTGTAGATTACAGACTGCACAAAATGCGGTCCATCCATCCATTTTCCTAACCATCTTATCCAGTAATCAGTAATCGGGAATAAACCATTCATCACAGTGCAAACACACACACTCACCATGTTTTGCAACACCAATTCACCTAACCTGCATGTATTTTGGTGGTAGAAAGAAATCAGAGTACCCAGAGGAAACCCACGTGAACATGGGGAGAACAAGTAAGTTATACACAGGGAGCACCCAAGGCAAGGTCTGTGCCACTGCCCTGCCATGCCATCCACACAAAGAAGCAAACTGGTAAAACTCATCAAGCATCATATGTGCCTTGTCATTTTCCAATTTGCTTAATCCAGACCAGGGTTGCTGGAGGAGCTCGAGCCTATCCCAGCTAGAATAGGGCACAAGACACAAACAGGCATGTGACAGGATGCCAGTCCATCACAGGGTGAAAACACACATCTGTGCCAATTTAGCGCTGCCAGTTCACCTAATCTACTTGAATCTGGACAGTGGGAGGAAACCGGAACAGACATGGGGAGAACCTGCAAGCTTCAAACAGGGAGCACCTGGGACACAAACCTTGGTTTCCTTACTGTGAGGCATCAGCATTACCACTTTGCCGCCATGCTATCTGCATCGACAAAATAAATAAATATATTTAAGCCAGTGTGAGAGATTATAGTTAACAGGTAGACATAGAAGCAAAAGCAGGTATTGATTAGAGTAAAGAAAATGATAACCTTTTAAATAAAGGTTTGCTCATATTTTGCACACACTTTGTAGCAGTTGAGGTATCGATCCACCTCTTGAACCCTCAGGTACCACTCCAAACACCAGGTAAAAGTACAAGACTTCTTTATTTTGCAATAGTACAGTGCACCAAGCACCCTCCACTCCACACTACTCATACAATAAATCAACTCTCTACTAATCACAATACTCTCTCTCCTCCGCTCCCAGACACTTAGCCACCATACCTCCCAGTTCAGCTCAGTGTACTGGGCTTTCCCAGAGTCCTTTATACTCCCTGACCCGGAGGTGTTCCTGCCCAACAGTCTACAAGTCCTTATTCCTTCCGGGTCAGGGTAAACAGTCCTTATCTTCACCCCGGAAGCACGTCGTTTCTTCCTGTCACGGGATTGTGACGCACTTCCGGGTTATAGGGCATATATGAGTCCACGGGCCTCCCGACAGCGACTCCCAGTGGTCCCCAAGGTATCCAGCAGGGCTGTGTATAAAAACTACATAGTCCATGAGGCCCTGCTGGAATTCAGGGCAAGTCCATGATGTTGGAAGAGCTCCTCCTGGCGGCCTGGGGGTGAGGGCCGGAATATGAAGCCGGCAATCCATCATAACTTGTATAGTTTGCACTGTTAAATATGCTGACTTTGCTACTGTATTTGACAATGTGAATTATTTTTGGGAGAATGGAAAAAAAAAACCTTATTCATTATTTACTTAAACCTGGTAATCAATGTTGGCCCAACATCCTGTCCTTGGTCAATAAAGCACTACAAGCCTTTCTTTTTGATCCACATGTAATGGTAAGCATATTATTTTTACTAAGTATTACTGAACTTTCAAAACAGAGCATCATCAAATGCTTATGTTAAATTAAGACTAAAGCTAAAACAGTGGCTACAATTTTGTCTGTGGTCTTATAGATGCTTATGTCATTATTTTCTCATCTAAAAGTTTGCTTTCCCATGTAAAGGATGCCTGATTGTACAAAATAATTAAAACCAGAGAAAAGCCCCCCACTCAGTTTTGAAGAGGATCTTGTAATTTTGTGATGTTAAAATGGTATATCCAATGGCTTCTCTTTTTATCTATTCATAATAATGAATGTTATTTTTATCATTTTTAAAGAAATTACTATTTACCTGTGTTCATTTGGAGTTTCAATGCAGACATTTATAATTTAATGAATGATATCACCGTGGCCTTAATGACCAGAGATAGATTTGGGTGGGGGCGCAGTGCCATTGTTTAGGGCCCACCTAGCAGTTTTGAGAGAACAGCAGAAATACTGGAATGTAGAGTTAAAGCTTAGGAGTCAACTGAGAGAGAAAGAGATAGCATGAGATGTGAAAGGTTAAAATTGCATTTGATAGCCATCAGAGCACAGTATGCTATGTGAAATACGCGTATTAATAACAAAGAATTTTGTGGTAAAAAGGTTATTTTCACAGCATAAGGTATTTTCAGGTGTTAAGAAAAAAAATTAAATATAAATATAAAGAAATTTTTAAAAATAAAATAAAATAAAGCTGAAAACACATGAACAGTTTCAGTTTTGCACTAGTTTGTCAAGCCACCAATAAACTTTATCTGTTGTTAGGTAGACATATTGCCAAATCTACCAGAAGATATCCAGAAGGTTTCCGGTTCGAATCCCCGTCACTGCCAAAAAGAGATCCCCTACTTTGCTGGGCCCTTCAGCAAGACCCTTAACCTGTAATTTCTCCAAGGGCCCTGTACAATGGCTGACCCTGCACTCTGACCCCAAGGGGTATGCGAAAACTAACAAATTCCTAATACAAGAAATTGTATAAGGCGAAATAAAGAACAAAAAAAAAAGTCAATAATTGTACAATGATTCATTCCAAAGGATCTTTCCAGAATATTTGTCAACAACAATATTGTGATGAGGCATGTATAATATAAAGATTGTCTCTATCAGTGTCTCAAAAAACAACTTAATTAAAAAATTTTAAAAATTTCACTCCTCAGCTAGGTGACAGGTAACAAAATGAGGTAAGCTGAAATGCTTTTCACTTGTAGCCTGCATTCCATTAGGCATTTCAAATAAAAGTTCTGTTGACCATCTGTGATAAGAGATCCACTTTTTAAATAAATAATCAGGTCCTGGATGGTGCAGGCCCTGAATGGGTGCAGTGGTGCGCATGGTCGAAGCCGCTCAGGGGTTGATTGGGGTGCTTAGCTGATCACGCATTCACATGCAAATACGAGTGGATCAGTCAGGTGCATCATTCGCACCTTAGAGTAGGCAGAGGACAATACCTTCCCTCTTTTGGGCAGTATATAGAGAGCCTGCACGGCATAAAGGGGAGAACAGATCAGAAAAGGAGACCCAAAACAAGAAGGACCAGATCAAAAAAATTAAATTAGAGAAGGAGGAACGAGCACACAAAAAAGAGAGAACTAAGGGTACAGGAAGGAAAAAGAGGCAGGACTGCTGAGGGGCCTGTGTTGTCAGAAAAGGAGGCAGTTGGTCGGAGGTATGCCCAACAGGGAAGCACATTTCAGCTTCAGGCTTTTGAATGACATACAATAATTGTAAAAAAAAAAAAAAAAAAGCAGCTCATCATAACTGATATCAGTAATTTGGTTTCAGTGTGCACTGCTGTGCAAGTCAGTCACAATTATTGTACATCCATCATGCCCCCATTTTTGATGGATTTAAACTCTTGAAGCAGTCATCTGTATCTTGGATGAGAACTACTTGTCTTTAAACACTGATAAAACAGAGATGTTGATTATTGGAGGGAATGATGCTGATTGCAACAATATTTTGTCATCACTTAACTCAGTTGGAATCAAAGTCAAAGTGAACTTTGTCATCTCAACCATATACAAGTACACAGATAGACGAAATTGCGAAGCTCAGGGTCCACAGTGTAACAACATGAAGTGCAAATAAATCCATTGTGGGGAACAGCCCGGACACAGTCAGGTAGACACAATGGTTTCACTCAACACATGTTTATTCATCACGATATTTACAAGGAAAGTGCACAAACCCAGTGCCTCAGCACCAATCACCCCTCAAGTCCTTGGCCACAACACAATGCCTTAATAGTCTCTGGTCTGCCTCCACTCCTCTCTACCAAGCTTCGTCCTTCTTCCTCCCGACTCTTGCCCCTGACCGGTGGGAGGCGGCCCCTTTTATTCACCCCGGAAGGGCTCCTGCTGCATTCTGATGGCTCGTAGCCACAACCCTGTGTGGCGGAAGCTCCAGCGGTGAAACCGGAAGTCCACCGGGTGTCTCCAATTCTCTTCCCCCCAGCACTTCCTGGTGTGGCGGAAGTACTGAGGTTCAACACTCCCAAGGCATTGGGGCACCCCCTGGCGGTGGCCACGGGCCCCTACAGGGATGAGCTTCCAAGCTCTGTACCCGTGGTCCCCACAGCAACCAAGGAGGATGCCCCCTCGTGTTCCGGAGGATCCACAAGCCCTCCTCCGGTCCTCCTGGGCATCACCACACCATCCATCCATCCATTTTCCAACCCGCTGAATCCGAACACAGGGTCACAGGGGTCTGCTGGAGCCAATCCCAGCCAACATAGGCCGCAAGGCAGGAACCAATCCTGTGCAGGGTGCCAACCCACCACAGGACACACACACACACACACACACCCATACACCAAGCACACACTAGGGCCAATTTAGAATCGTCAATCCACCTAACCTGCATATCTTTGGACTGTGGGAGGAAACCGGAGCACCCGGAGGAAACCCACGCAGACACGGGGAGAACATGCAAACTCCACGCAGGGAGGACCCGGGAAGCAAACCCAGGTCTCCTTTCTGCGAGGCAGCAGCGCTACCACTGCGCCACCGTGCCACCCAAATAATAAATTAAAAATAGAATTAAAATTTAAATTTAAAATTAAAACACAAACAAGACAAGACATTGTGCAAAGACAAGACAAATAAGTATCAGCAATATTAACCTGTAGTTAGCAATATGAACATTGATGCAATGTATGGTATTTGCAATCTAGATACATAAATATAGTCAATAGATACAGTGCTCAGCATAAATGAGTACACCCCACTACATTTGTCAGAAAACCTTTACTTTCCTTTCAGTATCAACATTGTCGATGAAGATACTGTACTACAAAATACTCCCACAAATGTGGGCCACTGATTGCAAACAAGATTTGTTAATTTGCACACACAAAAAAGTGATTATCCTAACAAATTCATTCAAGCCCATGTAGCAAAAATGAGTACACCCAAATTATAGTCTTAGGAGAAAAGCCACACTTAAGACTACAAAAGTCCAATTAACAGGCATTCAACCACAGGTGAGTCTAATGATTCATTTAAGAGGTGTCCAGCAGACAGGTGACTATAAAAGGGCATTACTTAACAAAGAAAAGCCCTTCCCATTTCATGCTGCCAGCAATGGCTCCACAAGAGAAATGTCAAAAAAATCTGAGTAAGGAAATCATTACTTTACACAAAAAAGGTGAGGGCTACAAGAAGATCAGCAAAGCTTTACATATCAGTCAAAATACTGTAGCAAAAGTGATCCAAAAATTTAAGAAAGATGGAAGTGCAACCATCTTACAGAGATGTCCAGGCTGTCCACGGAAGTTAACATCTCGACAGGAGCGTCTTCTGATGACAAGGGTTGAAGAAAATCACCATGCAAGTTCACTGCAGTTAGCTAAAGCAGTAGAAAGCCAAACTGGAGTGACCGTTTCCCGTGACCACAATACGGCGCACACTGCAGAGGAATGGCATGCATGGGTATCGTCCACGAAGGAAGCCTCTCCTAAAGCCCATGCACAAAAAAGCACGCCTAGAATTTCCTAAGGCCCATGCTGAAAAGATGAAGACTACTGGGACTCTATACTCTGGAGTGATGAGACAAAGATCACTGTTTTTGGAACTAATGGTTTCAAAACTGTATGGCGTCTATACTGCTCTATACTGAAGGAGAAGATGCTGCCATCACTCCGTGCACTTGGTCGTCGTGCACTTTTCCAACACGACAATGATCCAAAACACACATCTAAAGCTACTGTTGCATTTCTGAAGAAGAACAGGGTGAAGGTGATTGAATGGCCAAGTATGTCTCCTGATCTGAACCCAATCGAACACCTGTGGGGAATTCTGAAGCGACAAGTTGAGCATCACTCTCCATCCAGCATCCAGGCTCTAAAAGAGGTTATTCTTGAAGAATGGAAAAAGATAGATGTTGCAATATGTCGCCAACTTGTTCATTCCATGCCTAGAAGACTTGGTGCTGTCCTTAAGAATCACGGTGGTCATACAAAATACTAGATGTAGTAGTTTTTGTTGCGGGGTGTATTCATTTTTGCTTCAACCAATTTGAGTGAAACTGAAGATTTTGTGATCTAAGTTATATTATTAACCTTAATTTCATGTTATGGAGTTTAACAAGTGTTCAATAAAACTCAGCCTTGTAAAAATTTTGGACATTGTTCTTTTGTTCATCGAGCTACTGATTAAATTCGTACTTTTTAAAGGGGGTGTACTCATTTATGCTGAGCACTGTATGTAATATAATAAATAAATAATAGATATAGATAATAGAGAAATTATCAGTGTATGATAATAGTTGTTTAAGACATGTGTAAACAATGACAGGTCAGAATGTTTCACAGCAGAAAGATATCAAGAATGTCAAAATACTTAGAGGTCAGTATGAGATTTTCAGTTCTTTTCTACATGCACACTCGTCTTTGCAGGAAAGTGGCTTGCATGTATAAAAAATCTGTTTTTAGAGGTGGTTGAGGCAGTGTGGAAGATCCCAGGAGGCAGCATGGTGTTAAGGAGTCTAACAGCTTGGGGGTGAAAACTCTCCTGCAGCCTGACAGATCTGGCTTTGATGCTGCAGTATCTTCTCTTGGATGGCAGAAGTGTGAAAAGTCCATGTGAGGGGTGTAACGGGTCCTGCAGAATGCTGCAGGCCTTGCGGACACTGCGTTTGTAAAATATGTCCTGTAGTGAAGGGAGAGGCACCCCAATAATGTTCTCTGCTGTCTTCACTATCCTTTGCAGGCACTTGCGGTCAGATATGTTGCAGTTGCCATACCAGACAGTGATACAGCTGGTCAGAACACTCTTAATGGTGCCTCTGTAGAACATGGTGAGGATGGAAATAGGAAGACTTGCTCGCTTCAGCCACCTCAGGAAGTGTCGTCTTGGCTGGGCTTTCTTGATTAGTGATAAGGTGTTATGCGTCCACGTAAGTTCCTCAGTTATGTGCACACCGAGGAACTTGGTATTCCTAATAATCTCCACATCTAAACCGCTGATGCTGAGTGGGATGTGGGTAGGATGTGATTTTCCACGATTATCTCTTTTGTCTTTTCGACATTGAGAGATAGATTGTTGCCTTCACACCATGTAGACAGCTGTTCCACCTCAACTCTGTATGCTGTTTCATCATCCCTGCTTATCAGTCCCAGCACCGTCATATCATCCGCAAACTTGATGATGTGGTTGGTGTTGTGCGTGGCTGTGCAGTCATGAGTCAGCAGGGTGAAGAGCAGTTTCAGATTAATCACCATTAATTTTACTGAATCAGCCCGCAGTCTAGGAGTTATCTTTGACTCTAGCATGTCATTTAAAACGCACATTACAAAGTTGTCCAAATCATGTTTCTTCCATCTTAAAAATGTTGGGAAATTAAGGCACTTTCTAAATAATCAGGATTCTGAGAAATTAATTCATGCATTTATTTCTAGTAGGATTGACTACTGCAGTGTTGTGTTCACTGGATGCTCAAACTGTTCTTTATACAGCCTCCAGTTAATCCAAAATGCTGGTACAAGAATTATTACAAGAACAAGAAAATACGAACATATAACCCCAGTTCTTAAATCCTTACAGTGGCTCCTGGTTAAGTTTAGGGCAAATTTCAAAATCCTCCTTTTAACATATAGAGCCTTAAATGGCCAAGATCTGGCTTACTTGTCTGAACTTATCATGACTTACAAACCAGAACGTACTTTAAGATCTCAAGATGCAGGTCTGCTTATGATTCCAAGGATTAATAAAATAACAGTGTGAGATCGATCTTTTAGTTACAGGACCCCTAAACTGTGGAATGGTCTGCCTGCTGCTATAAAAGATGCCCCTTCGGTCTCAGCTTTTTAATCCCGGATGAAGACTCACTACTTCAGTTTAGCATATCTTGACTAGAGCTGCTGATTAACTGTACAGATTTCATCTCTGTTTTTGGTCATTAGCACTAAAACATAAGTAATATGATAGAATAGGTGAGGGTTAGTAACAAATTATAACTGTTTCTCTTCTTGTTAATCAAATGTGACACTTGGTGCCACTGCCCACCTGCCAGGTTGTTTTGACTGCCTAAGGAAAAGTCATCTCTGATGGAGAATCACAGGAATCATCAAGTAGAGGGGTTCTTTCATTGGATTGGCTGGCCCAGCACTGATTCAGCTGTGGAATGGCCAATAGGGGGAGGCAGCTTGATAGCTGAGGTCTCCAGCACTCTGAACAAATCCAAATCAAATTATATAATATCATCTACTGTTGAATTCTGCTCTGTACCTGTAATATTTTTATTTTACTGTTATACTGTATTGAGCATTACTTGTGTTTTGGTCTGAGTCTTTCTTTGAACTGCCTTTCCCAAGGTTTCTTCCATTTTTTCCCTACAAGGGTTTTTTTCCTTGTCTTCTTAGTGAGTCAGGCTGGGGGGGCTGTCAAGTGGCAGGGCTTGTTAAAGCCCATTGCGGCACTTCTTGTGTGATTTTGGGCTATACAAAAATAAATTGTATTGTATTGTATTGTATTGCTTACCCAGAAAAGTGTCAAAAAATCGATGGATGGATGAATCTGTACCTTACACTCTGGACATCAGTGAACAACATTTGAAAGTTGTCCAAAACTTTTGTGATACCAAACATATTTAGGAATGGCATTATAGTTTACATATTATTTACTGTCACTAAAACTAGAATCTGTCATACTGTCACTGTCCATTTCTGAAGAGCCATCACTATCACCACAACATAAATCGCTATCTCCTTGACACACTTTGCGCTCTGACAGTCAGTTCAGCTCACAGCCGCCCTCTGCCACTACATGCGGTTGATTGGAGATGAATGAACTTGGAGATGATGGCACCTGTGCAACTAGTGGTGGCAGAGTTATCACAGCAATAACCATAAAGGGGTTAAAGAGGACTTGATTGGCCACTCTAGTGGCAAGAATATTACTTTGAAAAGCAAAGATTAAATATATCTTGATTAAATTCGAGGCATGTCTTTTTGTGACTCATTTATAATGCTTACACATGTCTTTCATTATTTATACACATACAGTATGCATACACAGTATGTAATGCATTCAGAATGTTTATAGATTCAATTTTAAATGGATAAATTTGACATTTTTGCCCATTAATCTGTGCTCAGTAACCCATTCTGACAAAGTAAAAATGTTTTCAATAAGGTTTGCAAATTTATTAAAGAGCAAAAACTGAAATCTCTCATTTATATAAGTATTCATACCTTTTGCTTTGACATTTCAGATTGTAGTCAGGTGCATCCTGTTTGCTTTAAATATCCTTGAGATATGTTTAGAACTTACATGGAGTCCACCTGTGGCAAACTGAATTATTTGAACATAGTTAGGAAAGGCACACATCTGCATATGTAAGGTCTCACTATCCACACTGCATGTCTTTGTAGACATCCGGGATCAAATTGTGGTGAGGCATAGATCAGGGCAAGGGACTACAACCATTTCTAAAGCTTTGAGTGTTCCCAGGGGCACAGTGGCCTCAATAATTGTAACATGGAAGAAGTTTGAAACCACCAAGACCATTCCTAGAGTTGGCTGTCCATCTGAGTAACTGAACAAGCAGGGCTGTAATCAGGGAGATGACCAAGAACCCAATGGTTATTCTATAAGAGCTCCAGAAATCCTGTCTGAAATGAGAGGATCTGCTAGAAGTATGGTTTGTGTCCTACTTAAATGGTAGATCTATGTCGGTGATAACTTCTCCCAGCCGGCTCTGCTCATTCAAGGCATACCACAAGGCTCTATTCTGATTCCATTATTATTTGCCTTATATTTACTCCCTCTGAGGCCCTTATTCCAATAACATGGCATTGATTACCATTGTTATGCTGATAACTCCCAACTTTATATTAAAGTTAGCCCTGACATTGTTTCATCTGTAAGGAAGCTGATGGAGTGTGTTGATGATATTAAACTCTGGATTCTGCAAAATTTCCCCCAACAAAATGAAAATAAAACTGGGTGATTATCTTTGGCCCTACTTCTGCGGCTAATTAAGCTGGCACTCATTTAGGCTCATTGATAGCAAAGGTTCATAATGATGTCAAGAATCTGGGTGTCATCCTTGATTCGTTTTTGAGCTTTGACAATCAAATCTCTGTGGTAGTAATATCCAGCTTGTATCAACTTAGGCAAATTTCAAAGTTAAAATCCTTCCTTTCACAGAAGGATTTTGCAACAGAGATTCATGCTTTTATTACATCTTGGCTTGATTATTGCAACTCCCTTATGTGGGATTGCCCAAATCAGCCCTGTTGCACCTTCAGTTGGTACAGAATGCAGCAGCTAGATTTCTGACTAGCACTAGTAAAAAAGAACATATCTCACCCATATTTGCCTCCCTCCATTGGTTGCTGGTGACATTTCGGATTGATTTCAAAGTTTTATTGTTTGTTTATAAGGCCTTGCATGGCATTACCCCAAAAATGCATCTGTGCTCTCCTTCATCCCATCTCGGGAAAGAGAGTTTTGAGGTCACTTGCTCAATTACTCCTTGCAGTTCCTAGATCACGGCTAAAGTGTAAGGTTGACGGGGCTTTTTCAGTTATTGCTCCAAGACTTTTGAACGATCTGCTGCTCCATATCAGATCTTCTCCTTCTGTTGAGGTTTTTAAGAATCCGTTAAAAACTCACTTTTTTTTTCTTCACCCTTTATGGTGGGTGAGGTCATCATATTCAATAGTTTTTTATCAAACTGGTTGTTTTATAGTAGCCTTACATATTTCTTTGTACAGCACTTTGGTACAACGTCTGTTGTTTTTAAATACGCTTTATAAATAAATTTGATTGATTGATTGATTGGTTGATTGATAATCTCAGCAGAACTCCATCAATCAGGTGCATATGACAGCCTGCACAGAAATTGCCAAACACATTGAAAGGGCTGTGAGAACCTGAAAAATTACATTCTCTGGTCTGAGCAGACAAAAATTGAACTCTTTGGACAGAACTCCAAGTACTATGTCTGGCAAGGACCATGCACTGATCATCACCACCATAATATCACCCCTAAAGTGAAGCACATTGGTTATAGCATCATGCTATGAGATGCTTGTCAATGATAGGGACAGGAATTCTGGTTAGAATTAAGCAAAAGATGAATGCAGCCAAATACAGAGAGGTCCTGGAAGAAATCCTGCTGCAGAGTGCACACGACCTCAGACTGGGACATCTTTTCACCTTTCAGCATGACAGTTACCTGAAGCATACAGCCAACACAACACTGCAGTAGTTTTGGAACAAGTCACAGCACCTATTTACATTGGTGAGTGTGTGTAACCCACAAGAACCAGGAAGAATTTGTCCTAGAAATCAATGCCATTTATATAAACCTTTAATAATAATAAAGTACATCCTACAAACATAATGTCATCAAACCTGATTAATCCAATTCAGGGTGGCAGGTGCAGAAGCCTATTACAGCTACAATGGTTGCAATGGCAGGAACCAACCCTGTATAGGGAGTCAGTCCAATGCAAGATCCACTGCTGTAAGTACCCACAACTTCCACTCACAAAGTGCCAATTTGGAGGTGCCATATAACTTAACCTGCACGTTTTTTTGGGATGTGGGAAAAAACAAACCACAAGAACCTAAAAACAAAATAAATATAAATTTAAACCCAAGATCTATGAAGGGGAAGCACTAGCTACTGCACTACTGTGCCACCCACCCACAATCATGCTTTAGTATATTTTCAAAAGTGGTTCATTTTATGAACAGTTTAGGATTAATCAAAAAAACTATGATCTCTCATTATGTACCACATGGGTTTTGTAAAGGAACTCATTGATGATAATTAAAACACTGAAATAAAACTTGCTGCACATTTTTATTTTACTGTACTTGAGTTTGCAAAGTGTACATATATATTTATATGAAATTCACTGCTTTGTTGAAATCAATTCATTGGTCTTTGTCATGTTTATACTACTACTACTACTACTACTACTACTACTACTACTACTAATAATAATAATAATAATTATTATTATTAGTCTTTTCATTTATATACAGTAATCCCTCGCTACTTCGCGGTTCACTTTTCGCGGATTCACGACTCCGCGGGTTTTTAAATACAAGTGATTGCCCGCCTATCGCAGAAGTTATGTTCCAGACCCATCAGCAACAGGAGAAAATCCGCGATATAGAAAGACCATATAAATAAACATTTTTATAGTTTAAGCCTTAAAATACCCATCCCACATGCTTTAAACACATGTAAACTTATAAAACACACTTTGTTAACACATATGATATGTGGATGTTGGGCTAAGGATATGAGTAACATCTCACTATTATAAAACATTCTAACTTCACGCAAGACAAGACAGTGAGACAGGAAAATAGGTGATGTACAGGCTTTTAAATTATTGACACGCAGAGCGACAAGCAACACAAAGCCAGCACAAAGTCCACTTCTCCTTAGCGTTCATTCAGCTCCCCACCCCCTTGACAATGCGAAGTGGCAGGAGCGTACTGTGCCTCCGGGGAGGGGGGTTTGAGCGAACGTGCGTTCAGCCCTCACACACCCCCACTCCTCCTCCTCCTTCTGAACGCGCAAAGCTCAGAGTTCAGCTGCCCCCCTTCACAAAGCGAGTGCAGACACATTGATGTCTGATCGCTGCGTGCAGTGTGCAGTGTTGGTCTGCGGTGTTTAAGAATGCAGAAAGTGTTTAAGAGCATAGGAAGTGTTTATAAGAGCGTGGGAAAGGTTAACAAGAGAGTGAGAAAGGTTTATAAGAGTGTGGGAAGGGTTTATAAAGCCTTAAAATATGTATAAATCATAAAATAAATATAGGTCGCTACTTTGCGGATTTTCACCTATCGCGGGGGGCTCTGGAACGTAACCCCCGCGATAGGTGAGGGATTACTGTAGTGATTTTCTCTCTATTCAAAGCAGTTTATTATACAGAAAGTGGGAAGCCACTTCATCTATCACTAATGTACACCATCCACCTGGATGATGTGACAGCAGCTATTTATGTGCCAGTACACTCACCATACCTTAGTTATTAGGTGGTTAAGGGGTCAGTGAGATAGCCAATTAGAGACAGATGATGATTAGGAAGGTCAGAATGACTGATGGGCAATTTAGCCAGGACATCGGGATACACCCTACTCTTTATGAAGGATGATTTTGGGATCTTTCATGACCACAGAGAGTCAGGACCTCGGTTTAACATCTCCTCCGAAGGACGGTGCCAATTTTATAGTGCGGTGTCCCCGTCATTGTACTAGACCACAGGTTAAGCACCATCTGTTGGCCTATGCAAAACTTCTTCCAACAGCAACATAACATTTTCCTGGTTGGTGCCCCATTCAAGTATTGGCTGGACACTAAGATGCTTAGTTTCAGGTAGATGACCTGCTCTGAAGCACAGGTGGTATGGCTGCTGTTTAAGCCTAACCTGACCTTCTTGTCTACTACAACTTTTATGTCTCCTAATGACATCCGTCTTAAAAAAAAAAACCTCACTTGGAGATTATCAAAAGAAGAGGATTCACCTGAGCATCAAGCTATATATCTTAAATGCTGTTTAAACCCGCATCATCATTCAGTGTCCATTCTTATCTCTCCATTTTTTAGACTTGTCGCTGTTCTCAGAACACACTGAAAACCGAATGCTATAAAAAATGACATGTCCCAAAAGATACAATCACACAATCATTCTCCTGGCAAGAGAATTCATTCTGCTTTACTGAAGTCATGATTCTAAACTTATAACTCATGTCTAAAACTTCTGACACTGAATACCTCATTTTGTTCTCTATACGTCTGTCTCATAAATTAGACTCTTGGTAGCTTGACTTTCCACTAATATAAATTCTTAATATTTTGCTCTAGGAGGAAAATTACTCAATTTTGTGTCATCATGTCCTCAGAACTCAGTTCTTTTTGCTCATAAAGTTTTTCTTTGTGCTTTGTTTTGTTTTTAAAAGTCACATTCACAATAAATTATAGCCTCAATGTTTTAAAAATAATTTTTCATTCTTATATAGTTTTCAGACATAAGGAGGTTCAGGTTAATGCTATGGTGAAAATGAGTGTATTATAAACATGATCGGATTTTAACAAGACACTGGAAGGCATAGTGTAATAACTATTATTTAATTTTAAGATCATGCTGCTTCTCTTATTCACATTCTCAGTTGGACTGCAGCTAAGATTAACATTTTGCCAGGCCTCTAAATGAAATGAATTATATGAGGCAGGTATTATTTTGAAAGGCTCTATGTGTGAGGCATGATGCTGTATAAAGATATCTGTGTGCTGACTAATTTAGTGGTCTGTACTGAAAGGTAATCCAATTAAGAAGGCGCATCTCCCTTTGCATCCTCGTTGTCAGCTTCATTATTGTATTATTGTATTGTAATGTAGATACTGTTAAAGTATCATTCTCTTTTTAATTGTTTTTTATGTGATAATATTTTATTGAATCAAAAAATGTTAATGCATGCATAAAAAGGTGAGTTGAAAAGTAGAAAACTATACACACCAGAAGCCACCCAATACGCCAATAGAGAGCAAGGTTTGCAAATGAATAGAATACTATTTTATAGTAGTGACGTAAGGTTTCTAACCACAAAAAAAAAAAATTTATCTTAGTTAAAAATATGTTGTGCTATTTCTGAAGCCATTTTGTTTTGTTATAGTTGCTGCCATTTCATAAGCCTCGTCATCGAGACATGGTTTCCAGTTGCTGGCAGGGCTTCAGAGGTTGAGGCAACTAACATAAATCATGTGACAGGGATGGGTTAAACGTTGGCTTTGGCAGCCACTTTTCATCCGAGTTTACGGATAATTTCCTACAAAGTCTTAATGTGATTCTTTCTTTTCAATTCCAGTGAAAACAAAGATTAACTTTTGTTTTTGATCTCTGCATATATTATTGATTACATCTCATCTTCTGGTCCATCTCTTTCAACATAATGACTACACATTTGAGTCAGTATAAAAACTCAAGTTATTATAATGAGTAGCACCTGGATGTGATGTGTTTTCTGTGATGAAGTAGGGAACCAATGTAACCAAATATCTGATATTGTGTAATAACATCCATCCATCCATCCATTTTCCAACCCGCTGAATCCGAACACAGGGTCACGGGGGTCTGCTGGAGCCAATCCCAGCCAACACAGGGCACAAGGCAGGAATCAATCCCGGGCAGGGTGCCAACCCACCGCAGGTGTAATAACATGTTCGATTTTATAGCACTACTACGAAAAGAACTGAAATTGAGAACAATTAAAGGAAAAGGTGGGAAGTACAAGGAAGAAAAAGGCTTGATTAACAGTAATGAAACACAACAGAAAAGTAGTCAAAGGAGAGGAAGAATTGAGACTAATAGATTCAGGAAGAGCAGAAAATTACATCAGTTCTACACTATTCAATAAATTGAAATAGCCTAAAATATGCCCAAAATTAAAATATAAGCCTAAAGTCATGATGAATTGATGGCAAGATGATGGGTCTTGGTTTTCTTGAATTTGTCACTCTTCACTTGAAAGGAGCAAATTAGGGCTTTGCAAGTCAAAAAAAAAAAACTATTTTCAACGTTTTTCATTTTTCCATTCCTCAAATAATTTTGGTCTTCCCTGCATAAGGGATTGCCAATTTTTGTATTTATCTCACTTAACCTACCCTCAAAATATAGTGTCTTTCAAGACGTATTTAACAAAAGTAAATCTCTTAGAACTTCTGCCACATCATAAATTTGGCCTCAACATAGAACTACTTTCTGACTCACCATTACCTACAGACAGTGAAGATTTACACATTACTCATGTCTGAGCAAACTGCTATGGAACAATACAAACAAGAAAATTTACAAATGGTTTCATTAAACCATCTAACAGTCCTGTTGATGTTGGGTTTTCCATTGTTAAAAAAATAATGAAGGATTACGCCCCTGTATTAATTACTGTGGTTTAAATAGAATTGCAATAAAAATCAATTATCCAGCTTGTCTTATTTCATCCTTGTTAAATCAAGTTACTGGATAGACTATCTGTTCTAAGTTAGATTTATGAAGTGCATATACTGCAATTTAATTAGAATTAAGGATGTTGAGGAATGGAAAACCACATTTATTACTTGGAAGGTCATTATGAACAAAGAGTAATGCTTTATGGTTTGGCGTCTTTTCTAAGGATCTCAACACACACATTCAATATTAAATAAAGTCTTACAATACTTATGTGAAAATCACCTT
This sequence comes from Erpetoichthys calabaricus, assembly GCF_900747795.2. Classification (NCBI taxonomy): domain Eukaryota; kingdom Metazoa; phylum Chordata; class Cladistia; order Polypteriformes; family Polypteridae; genus Erpetoichthys; species Erpetoichthys calabaricus. The sequence goes on along the minus strand of NC_041406.2, from coordinate 64,483,942 downwards.
TTTGTTAAAATAGAGAAATGTGTTTTATTATTTACACTGATCATACAAATCTTAAGTAATGTCGGACACAAAGAGATTGAAAACTCATCAATTGAGGTAGATTTTAAGTCTTTTTGATTACACAATTTCTTACTGTCCAGGATGTAAAAATGGAAAAGCAGACCCCCTCTTTAGAATTCATAGACCAGATAAGGAAAACCACAGGCTCTGGACCCATTCTTTCTCTAGATAAAGCTGTTTTCTGAGCTGTCACCTTCAGTTTGATTTGCAAGGAACATTTTACATCACTCTGCCCTACGGATGTCCCTCTTTGAGTCTCTGTATGGGTTTCTATCTTGGCTATTAGACTTACTCTCTAGATCCTCCTCTGTTCCCAGTGTGGCCAAGTACCTCACAAGTTTGCAAGCATAGTGATTGCTGGTATGGAAAAATCCTTAGGATGGCAGGTGCCTCTGCCAAGCAGTTTAGACCAGAATCTGAAAGCAGCTCCAGTATTTAGAGTAGAGCTAGAAGGGCCCTGTATGGTTTGATATGCTAGATATCTGCCTCTGGGTTCTTTCTTGTCAACTGTGACTACGATTTATTGGCCTGTTTGTGATTAGGAGTAAAGTTGGTTACATATCTTATAGTCTGGCAGACCTGGTGGTCTGCACATTTTAAAAATCATTCAACATCCCATATCTCGAGGTTGAAACCAGGGAGTGTAGTAGTCCCTATTACATTCTGTCTTTTCCTCTACAATCTGTGCTCATAGATGACTGTTCAGATTTCACATCCACTCACCATCTAAACACAAAGGGTATGCCCAGAGGTCACACTGCAAGAGGGGGACTATGTTATGTTATATTTTGTTTATAATTTTTCATAGCCTTTGTTTTGGATTTTTTGACTATGAGGAGTTCAAATATCTGGTTTATTTTTGCTCAAAAAATGTATTTAACTTTGGATGATTTCGGAGGTCATGGCACCTGACATTAACTACATGATAGGTTAAAGGTCAACTCTGATGGCCATTTCTTATCAGAAATTGCAGATAATTTCCTAAAATGGCTTTCTTTTCCATTCTCCCAGCTCTTTTCAGAAATGTTTTTGACTTTGGTTACTTTGTTAAAGTGTAGTCTGACTTTTGGTTTCGATTTCTGCTTGTATTTTGGATTATGTCTAATTTTCTGATCCATTTATTTCAAAATACACTCTCCCCATTTGAGTCATTAAAAGACAGAAAAAACCCAGCCAGGAAAGGCTGATTGCATTAGAAAAAGAAGCCCTTAAAAAGATTTTTATGTATTAGTGAGAGATATGAGACTTGCACGATAAAGGCAGCTGACATGTTTCTCACCCTACACCTTTCTGATTTTCGTTTGTAAGAAAGTGTTTTCTTTGAAACTAAACCACTTGCAGAAAGAGAGCACAACTTTCTTTGGTGCATGCGTCAGAATTGTATGTATATTGTGAACCACAAGGGGGCGCCAGAGAGCCCCAAATCCCAGACACAAGTCCTGTTTAAAAAGATTGTTTATTTTCACAACTATCTTCCACACAGATTCCAGTAGTGCAATAAACACAAAACTCTTCACGCTGTCTCTTTTCTTTTCTTCTCTATTCACCTCCTAGACAAGCTTTGTCCACTTCCACCTGACTATGACTCTCCTGGATGAGGCTGAGCGGCTTTTTTTATTCCAGACCCAGGAGTACTTCTGGTGCTAGAACACAGCCTGACAGAAGTACTTCCAGGTCTAATGGAAATCCCATAAAGTAGGGATGAGAAATCCCTGTAGCACCCCCTGGAAGGCCACGCTGAACTCGACAAGGCTGTTCCAGAGGACTACAATATCCAGTATGCCTTGTGGGTATCTGCACAGGTACAATTGCCCAGGGAAGCTGCCTGCTATTGTGTCTGGGAAACCCATAGTCCTGCAGGGTTGCCTTCTCCTGTTCTTACATTATACTGACCTCCTTGCAATCTTCTGCCTGTCTTCTGGGGCGAGATAGGATGATCTTCACCCAGTGTCATACTATACTGCCCAAAGTATTGGGACACCCCTCCAAATCATTGAAGTCAGGTGATCCAATCACTTCCATGGCCACAGGTATATAAAATCAAGCACCTAGGCATGCAGACTGCTTCTACAAACATTTGTGAAAGAATGGGTCACTCTCAGGAGCTCAGTGAATTCAAACGTGGTACTGTGATAGGGTTCCACCTGTGCAATAAGTCCATTCATGAAATTTCCTCACTACTAAATATTCCAAAGTCAGCTGTTAGTGGTATTATAACAAAGTGAAAGCAATTGGAAATAACAGCAACTCAGCCACAAAGTGGTAGGACACATAAAATCACAGCGCAGGGACATCACATGCTGAGGCGTACAGTGTGCAGAATTCACCAACTTTCTGCAGAGTCAATAGCTACAGACCTCCAAAAGCTCAAAAACAGTGCATAGAGAGCTTCATGGAATGGATTTCCATGGCCGAGCAGCTGCATCCAAACCTTACATCACCAAGTGCAATACAAAGCGTCAGATGCAGTGGTGTAAAGCACACCACCACTGGACTCTAGAGCAGTGGAGACGTGTCCTCTGGAGTGACAAATCATGCTTCTCTGTCTGGCAATCCGATAGACGCGTCTGGGTTTGGTGGTTGCCAGGAGAACGGTACTTGCCAGACTGTATTGTGCCAAGTGTAAAGTTTGGTGTAGGGGGATTATGGTGTGAGGTTGTTTTTCAGGGGTTGGGCTTGGCCCCTTAGTTTCAGTGAAATGAACTCTTAATGCTTCAGCATACAAAGCCATTTTGGACAATTTCATGCTCTCAACTTTGTGGGAACAGTTTGGTGATGGCTCCTTCCTGTTCCAACATGACTGCACACTAGTGCACAAAGCAAGGTCTATAAAGAAATGGATGAGCAAGTTTGGAACTTGACTGGCCTGCACAGAGCCCTGGCCTCAACCCGATATAGAACACTTTTGGGATGAATTAGAGCGTAGATTTCAAGCCAAGCCTTCTTGTCCAACATCAATGCCTGACCTCACAAATGCCAACTGGCCTGGCCAGCTCGCCAACCCCTGTGTTTGATTTTCTACATACACATTTTTAAGATTTTTTTTTCTTTGAATTGTTGCTATTTAATTAGTTTCACTTTTATTTCAGAACTTCGTTAAAAACAATATTTGGAATCTTTAGAGTCCCAACATGCTGAATCTTTTAAATGAGGTCCGTGAGACATGTGTTTAATGACTTTGTACCATAATTCAGGATAGGTTTCTCTGTTTGAAATTTCAGCACAGACAAAACGATCTACATCATCAGCAGTTAATATTTTTTTTTGCAAAGTAACCAATAAATGCATGTGAGGTAAACCCCGTGTTTGAAATTCTCTGACTTAAACTTCAAAGCCTTACAATATTTCTATACTTCAGACATATCACCTATTTTCATATATCTCTAGTTGCCTTTTCGTTATTTGTCCGAGTAATAATTTCTCTTTGTTTGCGTTAATGCGATGTTTACTTTCTTTGTTTTGACACTTTCGTTTTTTTCTGCTTTCATATTCTGTATCTTGCTCTGCATGTGTTTCGCACCTATGTTTTTTTTGAGTCTTTTGAATTCCACTGTTTTCATTATCTCTAACCTGCTCTGCATGTGTTTGGCCCCCTTGTTTTTTAACCTCTTTATGATGTTTTACTTTGTTTTATACTCTTTGTCTTTTATTTCTGACCTTGCTTTGTCCTGCTATTTTTTCAATTACACCTGGTCCGTGATGATTATTTTCCCTTTTTTCGAGTAATAATTTCCTTTTGTTTGTGCTAATGTGATCTTTACTATCTTTTTTTGATACTGTAGCAACCTCCACGTCCGGCTCGAAAAGAGAAGAAATAAAAAAAAAAAAGACAGACGTAGCAAAGTCTCACAAAAGCTTTACTTGAACAATCAAGAAAAAGAACGCCAACCTCGTAACCCCAAACACAACCTTCTAGCACCCCCTCCAACCCCTCCTCCCCGCCCCCCCCCCCCCCCCCCCACTTACCACATCAATCAATACCCCGCTGTCAGTCTTCCGTGCTGTATTCCACCCTCCCTCAATTGAACCTAACAGTCACTCAAAAAAAAAAAAAAGGCTTCAACCTGCCTGGGACACTACAATACTTTTGAATTTTCCTGCTTTCATATTCTTTACCTTTCTCTGCATTTGTATCGTACCATCATTTTTTTTGACACTTTCGAATTCTACTGCTTTCATAATCTCTAAGATGCTCTGCATGTGTATAGTGCCAATGTTTTTGAACGTCTTTATGAAGTTCTACTTTGTCTTTTACTCTTTGTCTTTTAATTCTGAGCCCGATTGGACGTGCGTTTCTTTCAATTCCACTTGTTCCAGGCTGATTATTACTTTCCTTATTTTCTGAATTTACACCTCGATTATTCTTTTTCTTTTTTGCATTTTTTTCTCTTCAACGCTTTTGAGTCTCTTTTCTCCGCGCTGCTCTTTATTCTTCTCTTAGTCGTTGAACGGTTTATCTATAACGTATTGTCCTTATATGCTTTATATGCGCTGAGAGCCCTGGATCTGTGTGTGCTCAAAGCCTTTGCACGACTGAGTGTTTTGCTGCCCGTGGTCTTATTTGATATTGGTTGTAAGTAGGGCGTGTCTTGCAAGAATCTTATGTTCTACGTCATTGCGAGACGGTCCTGGGTCAATCTCTTGGCACAAAGTCTCATGTTTAAGGTCCCCGCGAGACACTCCGTGGCCAATCTCTTTTGTCTCACGAGTCTTTTAAGTGTCTTCCGTGATCTTCATGTGAAGATCACGTCTCGACTCCCTAGTCTTTCTCTCCCAGGATTTTTTTTTATAATATATATATATATATATAATAAAAGGCAATATATAACAAATGAAGAATTTGCATGTTCTCCCCATGTCTGCGTGGATTTTCTCCGGGTGCTCCAGTTTCCTCCCACAGTCCAAAGACATGCAGATTAGGCGGATTGGCGATTCAAAATTGGCCCTTGTGTGTGCTTGGTGTGTGGGTGGGTGTGTGTGTCCTGCGGTGGGTTGGCGCCCTGCTCGGGATTGGGATTGTGCCTTGCACCCTGTGTTGGCTGGGATTGGCTCCAACGGACCCCCGTGACTCTCAGCGGGTTGGAAAATGGATGGATGGATGGATAATTAGCTGGGCATGCACTGCATGGTATATTGTATACTGTGTTTCATGTCTCTGCTGCATATTTCTTGCTGTGTCCACAGACTGTTTCCTGATTTACACACTACTTTAGTGCCTGACCTGGAGAGGATAGGTGCTGTTGTTTCTGATACACCACGGTAATAAGGAAGACTGTACCAGGTAGAATGGGAAATTAGGTTGGTGCCAGTTGTTTTCTGAAGTCTGGGATGTCTCCTATGTAAATATTGTTTGATAAATGTTTTGGAGTAGCTGATTGATGTAAACAGATAGCGTGCTTCATCCTTTTTAATTTTCTTTGCATTACAGTGTGTGTATATCCTTTTGAACAATTTCTTAATGCAACTCTGTTTATGCGATAAGGGGTGATTGCTAACGAAATGTAACATTCTCTTAGATACACACTAGTAATCAAAATGGCATCATTACCTCTTTCGATGCGGATGTCCAGGAAGTTGATCCATCTGTTCTTTTCTCTTTCCACAGTGAATTGAATTGCAAAGAATACTGAGTTGATGTGGCTGCAGAATTCATTTAGCTGCTTGCTTTTTAATATGACAAATGTATCATCGACATCACATATCCAGATTTTAGGTCTGACCCAAGTCAGAGCCAAGCTTTCAAATTGCTATATTGCCAGTTCTGTTTCTGAGTTTGGTCTGAACACCAGTAGTCAACCTGAGATCACTTTGCAGGGTTACGACAGTGCTCTTCATGTTTCTCTGTGCACAAAGGAGCAGATGCCAGTGCTGCTGCTGGGTTTATACCCTTCTGCTGTCCTGTCCGACTTTCCTCGTGTAATGGTCTGTCTTCTGGTATATCCTCCATGCTCGAGACTGTGCTGGGAGTGGCAGCAAACCTTCTTGTGACGACACTCATGCTACCAGTAGTGACAAGGACACTATAGTAAAATGAATCAGTCAAGAAGGATAAGAAGAGAGCAATTGCTTGTGGCCACCACCTGCAAAACCTTTCCCTTTTTGGGGATTGTCTTGCTGTTACATGTCTAATGCATCTGTTGATCATTGATGTGTGTGCAAAGGCCGCCTTAGGGGTGTGCGGGGCCTAGGGCTGACCAACCCCACGTGGGGCCTGGTTAAATCAAACTCTGTTACTGGTATGTGTGGACTCTATAAACTTGCGAGCGAATTTAATAAAAATAATGTTAACATACACTGGATTTTCTCATTGCAGTATTCAGCAAAATTTTTACAAGATAACACGCAGACTTTATCAAAATAAAACTGGAGAGTATAACTTGATAAATCTGCTTGAACAGGACACGCAGACCTTAAAAGCGGGTCCCCTTAGGCGCGGGGCCTGAGGAGGTCGCCCCACTTGTCACCCCCAAATGCCACTCTTGTGTGTGTCACAGGTGTCTGGTCACACTTATAGGTAATCTAACTTAGACACCATTAAAATATCCGACTACGCCACCCAGTTTGATTAAGAGACTGGGAACTCCTGAAATTTACCAATAATAGCACACAGGTTTCTTTAAATTGGGCGGCGAGTAAACACACAATGAAAGACACAACAGTAATTTCAGAAAAAGGCAACAGTAAGTTCTATTGTACAAGACAATATAAGGTACATTAAAAAGATAAACGAACATAACAGAACCTAAACATATCAGGAATTAATTTCCTTTTTTTAAAAGGAAAATACACAGTCCACACTCTAAAAGTCCGTAAAAACAAGAATTGGAGGATACAACCTTTAGTGGTGCAGAGTCCAGTTTGGGCACTGTGTTACCCCAACAATTAATTGTTCATGGATGCAATCTGTTCCCCGGCAGAAGTTGTGTCAAACTGTTGACTCCCTGTCAGCGTCTCTTCGTTGTTCCTTTTTCTTCCACTCTGGGCTCCTTGTGTTGCTGGGACCTAGGCACGCCTCATTTCTCGTCTGTCAGCTTTGCTGGGTCCTTTCATGCAGATTCCCTCTCTCGCTGAACCCTCATCCGGCGTCTCTTTGTGGAGCTGTCTCTTCCTCCCTGGAAGTGTTGCCGCCCTTGTGCCTCACGTTGTGCCAGCCAGGTACCCTTGTCTGCCTGCGAGCCCCTGTGCCCTGTCCGAGTGTCTTGGCAGCGTTTCCTGTGGACTCTCCCTCCTGCCTTCTGCTGGCCAGCAGTTTATATTTACTTCACCCCTCTATTGTCAGTCCTGGACAAACAGTTTAATCAATGGCAACTCTAAATTGCCTGGGTTTAACAATTAATAAAAACACAAGTTAACAAAATGTATGGTTACCAAACATTAATAAGTACAGATATGCTGATTAGGCACCAATATTTCCAAGCCAGGTAAATACAGACATCCTTCTAAGGCCAAACTTCAAAGAAGTGATTCCCTTGCAGGACAGCAAATACCATTAATAAGTACAGATAGCCTTTTAACTTCTCACCCCCCAGTCCCAACAGTGGGTGCCTAATGGAACCACCCAGTGCACAAAAAAAATGTAAAAGTGTCCCCCTCTGACATGTGTGTGTGTGTGTATTACAGATTTTTAACATATTATATTGTGTAGTGATTTGGCAAGTTACTTTTTGTTTTTTCTTTAACAATATTTTTTTTGAAGTATGCAAAATGACACAGCCTTCTCAATAGGAATTGCAATACATTAAAAATGAACTAATTAGGTTGAACTGAATTACCATTTAATTAGTATTCAGACGTATCTAATTGATGTACACATTTTTAACAGCCTATTTATCATATTACTTTCATTTTGGTTTATTATTATATTTTATATTGAGTTTTGTTTGGATTGAGAGGCTGAATTTCAATTTTAACTCATCCAAATATCTTAGAAGTTAAAAAATAAAATCTGTCCAAATGTTTTGCTACAAACAGAAAAATACAAAGAGGTGTCATCTTTATCAATCATATATGTATGTAATTATTAATCACTTAAGGTTAATTTGTCTAATATGTTCATTTTAATTCAGAATGATTAATTTACTTTAATTAAACATCAGGCAATGCTGGTTTATAGAAGTGAATTTTGCTTCAGCAGTTACTGGAGGTGTTTCAAGTAAATAACACAAATGTTGTTTTTTGCTGAGGAATATCTTGAATTAACCTTGTAAGTGTACAACAATAAATAAATAATATAATAAATGACTAAGAATTAGTGTGTGTTACAACATTTTAAATTTCCCAAAATTTGTTTAACCAAAAATTTAGTATTTATTTACTGCTGCAAACAAAAAGCAAAGGATACATGAGAAAGGATTTGGGTTACACCGATACAAAGCCCTATTTAATAGCTGTTAACACTAAGACGGAACATCAAAAACAAAAATGAGCTTAAAGAACAGTGAAGAGTCTTCATATAGTCCTAATTATAAATTGATCATGACTTCCTGTCACGGCTGTCATTTAATCATGTCAAGAGGTGGAGCTAAGGTTCTTTTTCTGGGTCACAGTCTTCCATCTGAGAACAAAAACAGGAAATGTGTAAGTGTCTGTGCAGGTCCTAAATCTTTCATTAGTGTATCCTTAAAATTGTTCCCTATGTGAAGAAAACCCGGGCATCAGCAAGCCAAAACCCCACCTCGAACACACTAGCATAGCCCCGGGTTCAAATAAAGGTTGATTTATTAAGTAACTCCTCTCAAATATATCACAATAAATACAAAAAACACAGGTTTTTTTCCTTTTCACAATAATGTTCTTACCACTGCACCGCCATCCTCCAATCAAGTGTTGCCTCTCTACCTCCGAGCTCCAACTCACCTGGATAAGGGAGTGCAGTCCCTTTTATTACACACCCAGAAGTATTTCCGGTGCCAGGGCGATTGCCCGAGCAAAGTACTTCTGGGTCAGCACGGAAGTCCATCACAGTAATGAGCTTGTCTCCCTGTAGCACCCTCTTGCAGAACCCTGTGATCCCAGCAGGGTTGCCCTCCAGGCTACATTTCCCAGCATGCCCTTCTGACTTCTCACTGGGCACCGATAACTAAGACTACTGCCATCTAGTGTGCTAGGGGAATAAAAAAACCCCAGCGATATTTTCTCTTTTTAATCAGCTGTCCGTCCACTCTTTCTGGTCCTTCATTCCAGGTCTGCTCCTTCTCCTGGCCCGGATGCCCATCCAGCCCATGTGTCATCTACACCTGCAAAAGATGTACATACCCAACACATATAACACTATGTATTATCTTTGGGTTCACTCACCCACACATCTTGTCTCTCACACTGATTCAAATTACAACAATTTAGAACTGGGAATAATGCTAATCTGGGTGACTTCTGAATGTAGCAGGAAGCCAAAATATCTGACAAAAACCCACTCAGACACTGGGAGAACAGTTTGAAATATGTTGCAAAATACATTGGCATTCACCCATTCTCTTCCACATCCAATGGCCATTGGTTGGGGCCAACCTCAGCGGAGATGAAAATCCCTAGCTTCAAAATCAAACATAACAGACAAAGGGAAAAATGCATATGGCAAGATTTTGTGTCACATCTGTACTCTACTGCATATAAAGAAACTGAAGAGAAAGACTCTGAAGCAAAAAGTTGTATTGTTTAAGGTTACTAATTGTACAAGAAGAACATTGGAATGAACTGTATATCTAAAGTCAGCTTGAAAGTCTGCTTCTCAATAGCTTCACATTAGATGTTCTATCTGTCTGTAGTCTTATGTGCACTCAGATTTGAGTGGTATAAACCAGCCTTATAATTCATTTGAAGTAAAGATCAATAATCTGTGAGATACTGCATTTCATTTCTGTAAAGGCTAGTGCTACATGACAAGTAAGAGACAAACAATATGGACTTTTTTTTACAAAAATGTGTGTGACAGCCAATCAGGAAATATAAGATAAACAGACAGAATAAAAAGAATCATCTCACTCTCTCCTTCTTTCACCTCCAGCTCTGCATCTGTGACATCTTCTGGGCTACCCACCCCTACCACCTGGAGGAAGACTACATGCTTGTGCCCAGACCCCAGTTCTCTTTCCTTAGTAATGGTGCCTTGCTAAGGTGCTATGAATATCTACAGTAGATACAGTCCTGTCAGCCGTTTATCCACAGTGCTAAATAAAGTGCCTTTCCTAATACTATCCTTTCCTAAGCATCTGTCTGGGGATCTACCTCCTGTCTTGTTTTCTTTGTTCCCCATACTCTCTCACACCTTGCTAGACTTATACCTTTATTTGATCAATAGAACGACTATACTGACTATTTTGATAAATTAAATAAAGAAAGTAATGAGAAACATAGATACATAAGAAATGTGATCAACAAGAGGAGACCATTCAGTCCATCAAGTCTGTTGGTTAGGCTATAATAGCTAAGTTGTCCCAATATCTCATTTAGATTCTTCTTAAAGGTTGTCAAGGTTTATGCCTTAACTACAGGTCCCGGTAGTTTGTTCCAGAGTCCCACAACTCTTTGCATAAAGAAGTACTTCCTGGTTTCAATCTTAAATACATTTCTCCTTAATTTCTACTGATGTTGTCAAATACATGATTCACACTTAATTTGAAATAATGTCGCTGGATCTAAGTCTGTTTTGTAATTATCATTAAGCTATATAATGGATTATTTTCAGGAGATCTGTAAGTACTGCTTGCTTGAATAAATAAGGAGTAGCATTTAATGTCATATTATTCTTAATTCAGTTTTGGCTAATTGGTCTAAGGGCATCTAAATAGAGTACCGCATTTAGGGATCTCGTTGAAATGATGGGGTCCTAGGAACACTTTGGGGTGTCATGGATTTATGTATTTACAGGTTACCACATCTTGAAGCCTTTAACCTAACAGGAATAGGGACTGGTAAGCAAAGAATGAACCAAAGGGTTCTTGGTGCCCTTACAGCTTTTCTCCCACCCAGCTCTTGGAGTATAGACAGCATTCCTTTCTAAATCCGAATTCTAGACATGGCAGATCCATAGAAAAAGGTTCTCCTCTTCTATTCTAATGGACAATCATAATAAGAACAAATGTGAAGACAAGAGTTGCAACGCTGTATTAATCGGAGCAGTACTAGCTGGGCATTTACTTACTTACTGTACTGCACTGTGCAGCCATTCTGTCAATCAGACAAGTTAATTGCTGTTTTGCTTGCAACATTTATTTAATATCTCCATCTTTTAGGGCAATAATATTAGAAACCAGCTAAAAGGCACTATAATATGGTAGCTGCAGTGTCTTAAACATAAATAGTTCTGTATTCATTAATTGCACAGTATGTGTTAACTAGACTGTGTCACACACGTGTGCATGGGAGGCAGTTGAAGGGCTCACAAAGGGATGATTCCATGCCAGACCAGGGGGTGACAGGGTGCACTAATCCTCCCTCTTTTTCATTCGCAGACCAACCAGGGTAAATTTCGCCCGGGCTTGAGGACGTCACTTCCGGTTCCTGCTCAGATGACATAATTTCCGGTTCCTGCTCCGATGACAATACTTCCCCTGCCTGGTTTTAAAACTCCATCTTTGCCTTATGATTGTTCTATTGTTGGCCTGAAGTCTGTTGAGACCTGTTCTATGGAAGCAACCTTTCAATTTTGGCAGCCTAATTCAAGTACACAGGTGGCTGCCCCCAAACCTCTTTCTGTGTCTTTCCAATCTTTTCACAACTGTTAACAAATGAGATATATACAGTCAAGTATATCTAATTACTGCACTGACAGAAAACAAGACCTACTGTATATACAAAAATAGTGTTAACTTGTAGCATGGCACTTAATCCATTCATCGGTTTTCAAACCCATTTGTTAAAAGCCTGTTCATAAAGAAGTAATACTATGTTTTATAGCAAGGCTGATGTGAACAATCTACTTAGACACAAACAATAGCATAGACTGTTCAATTCAGATAAAATCTGCAGATTTCAGGCTTAGTTAAACCTATTTATCACCTTATTGCTTACAAAATGTAATGTGTAAAAGTGAATAAAACATTTTGTGTGGAAATTCATTTGTTAGAGCAAGAGACTGATGTACTTCAATATTTCTGTGACTCATTTTTATTTTCAATTTGAATTCATTTTGCTGTTTAGTACTTCAAAATAAATTGTATATGAAAACTATAAACTATAAACTACAATCTGGAAAAGGTATGCAGAGTACATGTTGTGTGATTTGTAAGAAATCCACAATTTATTTGAAAGATTTCAAGCTGAAAGTGTACTGTTATGCAGTTCATTCAGTAGTGAATGCCAGTCAGCACCAGGGTTATTTTACTTTCAAAATTTTTATCAGTTCATATTTTACTTTCAGTTTTCAATTTCAGTTTAATTATTTTGTTTAATTCTTATTTAATTTCAGTATTAGCTTTAGTTTTCAGCATTATGGGAATCATTTGACAAAAAAGATAATATAAAAGTATAAAAATGCATGATGAAATATAAACCATACACCGCATGTGAAGTTTATTACAGCACTAAAACACATCTCTTCTTGCATGTTCCTAAAGATCAATACATCAGTGTCAACATGTGTCAGAACTCAAATAAGTATTGTTTAGCTGTATTTTCCAGTGGCAAAATGAATTACATTTGACTTTAACAACAGGTGTTAAAAAGACAAGAAAAAAGAACAAAAACAAACCCATCAGCTCAAAGGCTCATAACATGAGATAGCAGGCATTGCTTAGAACAGAGGTGGTGTGCGTACGCATGCGTGTGTGTGTGTAAATGAAAGGTGAAAGAGATATGCAGCGTCAGTAGCCAAACAATTTAATATATATTGTCACACACGTACGCTTTGGAGTCAGCGTGGGGGTCTAACTAATGGGGCTAAACGAGTGGACTAACACTTCTTCGTCCCCCTCCAGGCCCTCTAAAGAGAATAGCCAGAACTAATCTTCCTCTTCCTGTTCCTCACCACGCCCATGATGGCCTAATTTCTGGAAATTATCTCATTATCCCGCCTCTTCCTTCTCTTTAGCTAACCTTTGTTTTCAGTCTTTTGTTGGAGACTCACTCTAAATTGAGTACTCTGCAGAATTGCCGCTAAATTTTTGTTGTTGTCTTGCACCAATATATGGGGAGGATCCCCCGCAAAACTTTTTTTGCCTTTGTCTCTCCTTTACAATATCTAGAGAAAACCTGCTGCTCCAGAAAAGTAGAAGTCCTGCTTCTCAAACGAGATGAAATTAGCCCTCATACAGGGGAAAATATGTTCCACAAAAGCTTTGGAGGCAGGAACACTAACTAGATCTAAAAGCACTGGGGCATCCTTAGCATAGATAGCCCTTCAGAACTCCATTATATTGCCAGGCCAGACCCAAGTGAATGGTGAATAAATTTAAATACTAGTAATGAGTGGCTCTTACTGCATCAATTGGTCTGAGAGTAACACAGTTATAAAAAGGAAACCTTGTTTTGATTAATATATACTGTACAGTATAACAATATTATTAATATTAATAATATTATAACAGTTGGACTCAGAAAGATAAGTTACTTGCTCGAGGGCAGCACAATGATTAAAAGGCAATAACTGAACTGACAATCTGGTCAGTAGTCTAAAATATGCCATATGACAGAATACCTCATTGCCCACTGAGTCTTATACATGTGTTTGGTAGCTTCTTTACATTCTTAATTAAAAGTTAGACATAAACGTTTTCTATACACTTTTTACACTTTAATTGGACAAAAAAATTGTTGACAGCATTGGGGCAATATTTGGAAATACTTGTTTTTACTACATGTATTCATCTTTTTCCATTTTAAAGGAATGAAAAAACAAACACAAATTGAATTGATTATGTTGGAAGGTTTTATTTAAGTGAACTAGATATGGAAAAATATAGCCAATAATAAATATAAAATTATAACTGTTTTGGTTTGATATTTACTTGGTTTTTGGAAAGTGGCTGATTAATTGCACATTCTTGCCAAACCTGATGTCAGTAGCTAAAATAAAACCTTGAAATAGATTATAGGGATGCAATTGGAAAATGTAGAACTTAGCAACACATTTTCCAGAGTGTTGAATATATATTTTAAGTGAAAAATTGTTAATACAATACATGGAAAAAATTATACATCAGTTTCAATAACAGCAACCCAGGGAGACTCAAAGTTAAATCTACTGAATATCAGATAATGCATAAATGATAGCCAACTGTTTAAATGCTCTGGTCTTGATGACATTTTTTTGTGCTAAAAAGATTACTATGGAGAAATTGAAGTATTTTTTTACTTGTGATGAACTGTTACAATGTGATCCCCATCTCTATATATATAATTCCAATGGCTATCTGTCTGTCCTCTTTTCACGAGAGAACTACTTAACGGATTTAGATTGGGTTTTTTTCTATAATTTGCTTTAACAATTCCAGTTGATTTTGTAACTTCTCTCAGCCCGCTAAGTATCATAGTTCGCTTGTGGTACCGACTGATTTGCATGAATTCAAGAGAGATGCTGCGGGGAGTAGGGAGCCAGACGGGGTCCTCCTCACTGTCCTGTTTCACTACTACGTGGGCGAAGCCATGGGGGATGGCTAGTAATATATACAATAAGTCCCCTTTAGCAGAATTTTTGGAGACACAGGAGGCTAGTCTAAAAGTGTTTAATTGCATATTTGTGTTTCTTCTGTCTAGAGTTTACAGTGTTTTCTCATGTCTGCATGTATTTCTTTTAAGGTTCCTATTTTTCTCCAACAGTTTTAAGTTGAACTGGCAGTACTAAATTGACATTTTGTGAATCAGTTTGGTTATACATGTGGTGGCCAGTTGGGGTGCCTGTATAATGGAAGGAACACACATATAACATATACAAGGCATTATCTCCCCTAGTGCGCTAGATGGCAGCCCACCCCACCCCCACCTGTGTTCAGAAGTTCCTCCGAATCCCAACAGGGCTCCATGTTGGATTCTGTAGGTGCTGCCAGGGGGTGCTGCAGGGACTGAGGAGCCTTACTTTATTGGAAGAGCTTCTGGACCATGCTAATGGGCTACCAGAAGTGTTCCCACATGCAGGATAAAAGGAGCCTGCAGGAGTCGGGAGGAAGAGTGACAAAGCTTGCTGAAGGATGAGTGGAGGCGGAAGGACAGAGAAAGAGAGAAAAGGGAAGAAAGAATAAGAAGAAACGAAAGTGCTATGTGCTTTATTGGTGATTGTAACTGTACTGTGCAGGTGGGAAATGAAGGAAGTGTTTCCCACAGCCAAATAAAAAAAAACGTGCATTGCTGAACTTGTATCCTGTGTCTGTCTGTGTTGGGTCTGGGAAGCTGTGCGCCCCCTGCAGGCCACAATGTATGCCTTCTGCTGTTGACTGCCATCCTATCCTGGTTTTGTTCCAGTCATTACCTTTCTTCTACTCTAAACAGAATGCTGTGCCATTTGTAAAGTAGAGAACACTACCTTGATGACAGCATAATGCCTACTGTAAAGTTTGGTGGAGAAGGGATAATGGTCTGGGGTTTTTTTCCAGGGTTTGTTTCCAGTGAAGGATACTGTTAATTTTACAGCAGGCAAAAACGTTTTAGACAATTTTGCACTTCCAACTCTCTGGCGACAGTTCTGAGTAGGGCCTTTTCTGTTCTAGCATGACTGTGCTCCTGTGCTCAAAGCCAGGTCCCCAAAGACATTTATGTGTTTGGTGTGGAGGAACTCAAGTGGTCTGCACAGAGCCCTGACCTCAACCCTATTAAACACCTTTGGGAGGAAGTGAAATGCTGATTTCTTACAAGGTCTTCACGTCCAACATCAGTACCAGACTTCATAAATTATTTTTTTGGCCGAATGGACTCAAATTCCTATAGACACACTCCAAAACCTTGTGGAAACTCTTCCCAGAAAACTGGAGGATGTTATAGCTGCAAAGGTGGGCCAACTCCATATTGATACCCATGGTTTTAGAATGGAATGTCCAGCAAACTAATATAGGTATGAGGGTCAGGTGTCCACAAACATTTGGCCATCCTGTGTACAATATACAATAACTGTGTTTGGATTTCTTTTGTTAAAACTGTTGTAGGTTTAGATGTTAATGTAGATTTTTAGCACTGCTACAGTGAACATCACAGATATGTAATGGTAATAAATTTGGGATGGCAAATATTAACTTTTTTCTTGTTTTAATTGCAGTAGTCTGTCACTATTCCTGCAATCCAATGAAATTACAGAGAAAGGTGCCTACTGATACATCCCATGTCCAACCCATGACGATGATAGTTGCTGCCTCTTGAGACTTGCTGGAACCTAATTTAGTCCTTAGATTGACACCTGCTATTAACTTTTATTTTACAGGTATTTTGTTGTTAATTTACATCTTTCATTTCTTTTGCTAAATTGTTTTGTTGGATTGTAATCCAACATGTACATGAGCATCCGCTCCTAGGTTCTTGGTTGTACCTGACCTATTGTTTGTTTGATGGTGTCTCAAGGGTCTACAAATTTTCATCTCAAATCATGTACCATATTTTACTAAAATCACAATGAGTCTCAACTTTTCTGGCTGGCTTTAGTTCTCCATTGGCCAGTTCAACCAGGATGCCTAACCATGAAGAAAAAAAGGGATCTTGACATTGCTTTGTTAAAACTGTTCACAACTGAATGAGTCTGTATGTTTCATTTGTACATGAGAGCATGGACAACATCCATTTATATTTAATTAATTAATCCTAAAGGTTAAGTGTTCCTTGTGATTGCTGCCTTCCTAATCACATTGCTGTTGCCATTAAATCTTGCTCTTACAGACTACTTGTATGTGTTGTGAAAAGATCAGAAAATGTTCATTTATTACACAAAATTGAAATGTTACTGTTTGTCTGCAATGACACTAACATTAGCCCGTTAATGCTAACATATTTTACAAATTTGATTTATTTAAATATTTTGCTACACGTTCTAGAATATACAGTAGAACCTTGGTTTGCAAGTAACTTGGTTTACGAGTGTTTTGCAAGACGAGCTAAAATTTTTTATAAATTTTGACTTGATAAACGAGTGAGATCTTGCAATACGAGTAGTATGTATACGCTTTGTCTGCTGAACATCATTTGTGATCACAACTGAGCTGATGGTTCTTCTCTCTCTCTCTCTCGCTGCGGGATTGTGGGAAATCGTCTCCTATTCTCCGTCTGAGTCAGCGTGCCTCACTCATATAGTCAACATCCGTATGAGCGTATGTGCTGTGACATGCGAGTCCCCATCTTGCACCCCAAAACACGAAGCTGAGTCTCAGTACTTTAGCAACACCAGCTTTATTCAGCTTGAAACAACAACAGCGCGGTTATTTATTGTAGCGGGATCTGCCGCTCTCCTATACAGACACTGCAGTCAGGCAGGGTGGTGGCCAAGTAGTACTGTGCCCTGCGCATTTATAATGTTCCTTGTTCCTTGTATCGCCCATCGACAGCAGGCACTTATAGCATGTCCACAATCTTTTTGGATTCGCTTTTACGGCGGACTGCTACAGCACTGGGAGACTGCAATTGCTTTGGGACGCTCTTCCGTGTGTTGTCCCGTTGGGTGGAATCCCACAAGAGTTTAGAAACTCACTCACACCACCCATGATTCTTTTCAAAGGTAAAGTGCAGGTTAATTTGTTTTATGAATTTTTACTTTATATTTTGTATTAATCATTTTTATATGAATAGTTTTGAGTTGTGGAACGAATCATCTGAGTTTCCATAATTTCTTATGGGGAAATTCATTTTGATATATGAGTGTTTTGGACTGCGAGCACGTTTCCGGAACAAATTATGCTCGCAAACCGAGGTTCCACTGTATACAGTAAAATATGTGGGTATCATGCTAACAACTAGAACATTTATTTATTGTATATTGCAGATACAGAAATGTAGTTCATGCCCCTTTACAAATAATATTAGATACATTACAACAGAAAGGGGAAAGTCTCCTGTGGTTATTGCGGAAAGTGTCAGTGTCTGATTTGAAATATATGCTGTGCTCAGATGGTCAGGAGGAGAGTAAAAGTAAAGATGTTAGAGAAAAGAAACTGTACAGGTTCCACGACCAAAAGATCATCCACCCCTAGCCAACCCACCCATCACCCCACACCCTGGGCTTTCTGTAATACTTAAAACGGACAAAATTATTCTTTAATATCTAGATATGACACAATCTCTGATGGTGAAGAACTGAGTAAGTAGATATCATCTTCATCATTTTCAACACCAATGGTGGCTACTGCCAAGATAGCTGTAGTGCAGGGTGCCACCACCAAATATCTTAAAGAGTACAGAAATAGTTATTAATAAATGAAAAAAATTAAATATGAATAATCTGCACTGTCAATAGTTGCACTCTATGAAAACAATGATGCCTGTGCTTCCACCGTGAATAAGAGCAAACATATGCAATGATGTAAGATTAATTTTAGTCTGATAGAATCTAATTTGTGAGAAGACCAAATTAAAAAAGACATAGCCTGATGCATCTCTATCGGTAAAGTAGGCAGATTTTTGGTGCATAAAAGCAAATTATGATTAGTAAATTACATGGACAGGCAGTCAGAAATACGGAAAGGTGTACGATTGTACAGAACATTAAGAGAATTTTAAATCAATCCTAAAAGACACAGACAGCCAATGTAGTGACGCTAACATGGGTGAAATGTGTTTAGATGTTCTCTTTTTGGTTAAGATTAATGTTGCGTCATTAAAATGTTTATCAAGCCCTATTTGAAGAAAACTATACTATATAATAAAAAAATATTTTAAAATGCCTGACAATTCGTTAAAAAATGGAATCCTTTGCAGCTTCTGACTTTGCAATGTACAGCTTTCTTCCTACCACTAGATGGCACACATGTATGCTATGTTCAGATAACTGAACCTACGCTGTCATTCTTCAGTGACTCTAGCTGAAGGCCCTTAAACACTTTTTTACAATATGTTAATAGAATGAAGTTTGGTACAACACCATGACCAGTTTCTTTTTCGTGAATGTGTTCATATTTCCAATCATACAATAATAAAATTGACAACCAAAGGTTTCATAGGTTTTTAAGTGAACTGGAAAACTTACAAGTTTCTACTTATTGTAACTTATAATGGACTGGCACCCTGTCCAAGGATTGTTCTTGTCTTGTGCTCGAGGCTTGCTATGATAGGCTCCAGCTTCCCTGTTAGCCTACCCTGGAAAAGCTGGATAGAAAATGGAAAGAAGGATGGTGAATATAATTTAATACATTCCATTCAACAAACCTTAGTGGTCTTTTCTGTACTGCATAATACTAGATACTTTATTTAAAGTTGTGAAATGGCATTTTCAGAATAGGAATATATTCTGATATGTCTGCTCTGTTGATACTTATGTATTTTCAACTATTTTTGGTTGTTGCACATATTCAGTTTGGCTTTTTAAAAATCCAACTGAATAATAAATGTGCTGAAAATCACAAAATAGCATTTTCAGTAAAACTGAACAATTTAGGTGAATTTGTTCTTATAATTTTAATGTATGTTTACAAGTTCAGATCACTGAACTATGGATAACCATCCATTTATTCTGTGATCCATTTTTAGTGATATGAAGAAATGCCAAAAGTATCAGACAGAAGGCACTTGCTAGTCCTGGATGGTTAGCCAGTTTATTATATAGCACACTGAAACACACATTCAAACCAGGCCATGCATATTTTTATGCTATGGGAGAAAAAAACAGAAACAACAGAATGTCCTGAGACAAACACAGATAGACAAGGGACAACCTGCAAACACTACAGTGTAGGAGCAAGGTTGAGTCCCAGTCTTCTGGTACTACATCACCATTATAATGCTTCACCCTATCCTGGGTAATATCGCTTTAAGCCACCATGCTTTTGATGTATTTGATTTGGATAGCAGGTCGACCCTAAACTACCTTTGGATCCCTTTCTGCCATAATAATAATAATAATAATAATAATAATAATAATAATAATAATAATAATAATAATAATAATGACTAATTAATATTACAAATGACCCAGTGCGAAAAACAAACCACAGAATAAATGTAACAAATCAATTATATGTGAATCACAAAAAATAAATAGCAACGAGAGCCGTAACTGCACACCCCACCATCAACGGTATACAAATAACATGTAAGGAAAAAATCTTCAACGACAGACAACACACATTGTCCACACAGTTTTGTCTCTTCTTAAATGCAATTGTAGTTTTTTTTTCTTTTTGCAGATTCTCCAGATGCTCTGATCCACAACAAGAAGACTGTTTATAGCTCACCCAATCTCGATCCCCTTAACTGTCCATTTATTTCTATAGCACATCAGTTCAAGAAAAAATGTGTTGGAAAGCTCTTTGGGATGGCCACCTCCAAACTGGAAAGGCCTTTGGCCTCTATGTGGGGCAATCTCCTGTCTGGCCTTGGATAGTCCACATCTGTATCCTTCACCATAAAGCTTGTGTTCAGCATTATCATTCTTTTTCTGCCTTCTTACACTCACTTTTAACTGTAGATTAGTGTCAATTAACATAAAACACCTCTCGGAAATCGTTGCAACTGACCATACCTCACAAAGGTACTCTCTATTTCCATCCACCCATCATGCCTGTCTTATTCTTCCTCTTTTTATATATGTGCTTGGGCAGAGAAAGGGTTTACATTGAGGACAACACTGAGAGACAGTGCCACACCATGATAAATAATATTGATAAATATACAGTGGTATAGTTAAAATAACAGCACAAAATAACATAACAATAAAACACAAATCTGAAAACAAAAACAAATAAAAACAATTATTACATAGATGTGCAATCTGTATGTAAATGTAAATGTACTAAGCTAGGACCATCTGGTATCCAATTGAAAAGACAAAAATGCCATTCTCTATGGAGAATAAATTTCTGTACTCCATGTTCATTGTGGGTGATGGTGGTTGAATAATTTCATGTCAAGTCTATCGACCCCAACAAACTTTTTGCCCAACAGCTATCTGGAGATTCCTAAGTATACATTCACCTGAAACTCACCTCAGAGGCATTGCAGTCAGGAGTACAGCCAGAAATTAATTTCTGTCTTATATTTCAGTGGGTGTTTAAATTACAAATCCATCCCCTGGCTATGCCTGTGATTGAACTTCAATCACATTGCTGCATCTTCTATTACTCCTGACAACTTGGCCACAACATTCCTTATGCTGAGTTTGCTCTCACGGAGGAGTTACACAGGATCTTATTTTCTACAGTTTTAAGGGTTGTCAATGTAAGGCTTTTTTCTAATATGTGTGTTGTCAACAATACCAATCCTATTTGGAAACCCATAAATTGCATAAAATGTTCCTTTGATTGTTAATGGGCCATGTTATATTCTGTAGTGAAATGACTGTTTAGGCTGTACATACATAGCCTCAATAGTATGATAGAAGTGTTTGCAACTTCTGTACATTTTCCAAACTGTTCAACTGGAAGCTTCTTGCATGTATCAGAGTGTGCACTGAAGTGGAAGACTCTCGTCACCTGCTATAGGGCATTGCTGGAATTTATCTTCAAGGTTGACTACCACGGCTGAGCTGTGAACCTGCATATATTAATGAAGTCCTGTGACTTTGTTTCTTTTTATCAGCTGGTCTCAAATTTAGTGTGTGACACAATGAGCAGCCTCTAGCAGGTATTTTTCCTTGAAAGCGGTACTAACAACTGATCCTAAAAATAACTTTGTGGGAGTTTATGTTATCCTTCCACCACAAATATCAGAATTTGTAATTGTGAGGTAGAAGCACAAGACTTTCTGGAGGTGTACTGTTGTTGTTAGATTTAAAACAAGTGCTTTTCTGAGAGGTAAGATTAATTTCCTGGACATATCAAGCAAAAGTAAAGACCCAGCAGTTTTCAGTAATTTAGGGGTCCTGTTTGTTAAGTAATGGATGTTGATTTACACTATATGGTCAAAAGTTTGGAGACACCTGACCATCAAACCTATATGATCTTTTAGCACATCCCATCCAAAACCACTGGTATTAATATGAGTTGGCCCTTCCTTTGCTTCTGTACCAGCCTCCACTTTTCTTGGAATGCTTTCCACAAGATGTTGGAGTGTGTCTGTGGGAATGTATGCCCACTTAGCTGAAATGAGTATTTGTGAGGTCAGACATTGATGTTGGACAAGAAGATCTGTCCTGCTATTTGTGTTCCAATTCATTCCAAAGATGTTCAAAAGGGTTGAGGTCAGGTTTCTTGAGTTCCTTCATATTTTAATGGACCTGGCTTTGTGCACAGGAACACATTCATGATGGAACAGAAAAGGACCTTCTACAGACTGTTGACAGAAAGTTGGAAGCACACAATTGTCTAAAGTGCCTTTGCATGCTGTAGCATTAACCCTACCAAGGGGCCTAGCCCAAACCCTGACAAATGCCTCAGATCATCATCCCTCCTTCTCTAAAATTTATAGCAGGCACTATGTAGTCTGAAAGGTTTTGTTCTCCTGGTGTCCGTAAAACCCAAATTCGTCCATCAGACTTCCATATAGTGAAGTGTGATCCATCACTTCAAAGAAGATGTATCCATTATACCAGAGTCCAATGGTGGTGTACTTTACACCACTCCAGCTGACACTTGGCAATGTGCATACTGATCTTAGGTTTGTGTGCAGCTGCTCAGTTATGGAAACCCATTTCATAAAGCAATGGATGCACAGTTCTTGCACTAATGTTGCTACCAGAGGCAGATTAGAACTGGGTTGAGAGTGATGCCATGGAAGAGAAACGTTATTTAGAAATTTTGCAATTCAGCATTTGGTGGCCCAGCTTTGTGAGTTTGCATGGCCTACCACATTGTAGCTAAGCCGTTCTTCCTACTGGATGTTTCCACTTCACAATACTAGCACTTATTGTGGACCGGGGCAAATCTACTAAACCAGAAATTTAACATGCTCACTTGTGGCAAAGGTGGCATCTTTTTCCCCGTTAGTCAATGGAGATGTTGGCATCACGAGGCATCACTGATCAAGAGACCTGATTTAATAAGAAGGAACACAGGACCTCACAAGTGTTTATCTTCTCTGTAGGCAAGATTCATGGATTTGAACTTAATGCATGCTGATACAGGGAGTCAAGGCAGTGATCAGAAAATAGGAGTGACATGTGCCTGCTTCAGCTGGTTGAACACCAGGGGCCTTATGTATAAACGGTACGTATGCACAAAAATGTTGTGTACGCCCGTTTCCATGCTCACTTTGAGATGTATAAAAACTAAACTTGGTATAAAGCCACGCACATTCTCATGCCAGCCTTACCATATGCATACACAAGTGTCCACTCGGTTTTGCAAACTGGCGGCACCCAGCATCAAAGCAGTGCTACTGTTCCTGTATGGCTTCTCATTCTTTTTTAGATTCACATCCGTGATGCAGCTTTATCAAAAACACTGAAATTAATAGCATATTGTTTATAAATTTAAGGCATCGGATTGCAATCAACCTGTAACAATATAATTGTCCACAGAATGGTAAAACTATTCCAAATACCATAGCTGCTTTAGCATTGTTACTCCCAGTGGACTGTGCAGAGTATTTTAACCCATGGAATCAGAGTGTGGAATCACAGCTCTACAGAAGCTGATTGGAAAGCTCTATGGCAGTTTGTGTCGAGAGCACAGAGGATTATCGGGATACAGCATCTACCCTGGAGAACATTTATACCACATGCTGCCTCAGCTGCCTCAGTCTATTTGAACTTCTCTCATTCGAGAAATGCTTCAGAGCCTTTCCTGTAGGAACCTCGAGGTTCAGAAACAGTTTCATTCCAAGAGCTATAAACGCACTCAATCAGTCCATCAAGTGCTCCTGGTAGAACTGTTTGTACTTATCAGTACAATTACCTCACTGTAAACTTGTACTAGAGTTATAACATTACACAATCTGAGCCACTTTATGAACCATTTGCACTATCTGCACTATATATACATGTATATTATGCTTTCATATTATATATTTTCATAGTTTTTTATCATATTATTATTGGGGTTTTTTTTACGTTTATGGAGTATCTGCATAAAGGAATTCAATTCAAAGTCGATTTAGATTTCCAAGAGCTATCGTCTTAGAGCTCTTGCTATCATTTTTAACATGAATTGCATAAAATATGTATATTACACTATACAGATAAATTTTTAACTTCATTTAAATAATGTATACTGTTAATAATTAAATGTGTGGGCACAGTAGTGCAGTGGTAGCGATGAGCTGGCGCCCAGTTCAGGGATTGGTCTTGGTCTTGTCTTGATCTGTATACTTACTGGGACTGGCATGACCCTGGATGGATAGACAGATGGAATAATTAAACATGTACTACGAAGATATTTCAATGATCCTTAAAAGTTTTGAAGAATTGGCGTTCTAATCTTACAGCTGGTTTGACATTTCAATGATTATTGCTGCGATTGGTTACATGGAGAAAGAAAAAGAAGGACAGGAATTGGGGATTGGTACGTTTGACAGACACAGCACTGCTGCAATAAATTATTTCATTGAGGGTCGCGCACGTACCAGCAAGCATCTTGCAGAAAGCAGGAACAATCCCAGGGCAGGGCACCAGATCATCGCTACCGCCTGTGCCACCCGTGTCCCCATGTTTAATACGTGCTTTAATTCATTTCATCATGAAAATTATATCAAGTATACATCTTAGTATTCTAAAATGTTCAGAGAGATGTAATATAATGAATGTAATGCATTATAAGTGGAGATCAGTGGTGTAAGAGAAAGCTTGTTTAAGAAGCACGTAGTGATTTTCACACATAGAACAAATAGACTGCAAAGCATTTAACATGCTACTTTAGTAAAGATGGGATATGAGAAACTCTAGTAAATTAAACATTGATTTTAAGATAAAGTTTACAACATTCTACATTAATGACAACATAAACTATGAGATTAAAGTGAACATTTTGAAATTAAAGTTGACATTTCAACCTTTTTTTCTTCACTGTATCCTTTTTCTTCTTTCCTCTACACCTTAATACACTTCTGTATGACACTAAGATGGTGGGCTACAAGTCACCTTTTCATGGTGACTTTGATATAAGACTACTTTTTTTATATTGTGTGCAACTTTCTGAACTTGAACTTTCGACTGTCTCCACCACTGCATTTCATTTGATCAACTTCCTTTTGTTGTTTATGCCACTACTTAAGCCAACAAATAGTACGTTTTTGTCACAGGAGTCTGGTCACACTTATAGGTAATCTAACCTAGATACAGTTAAAATATCTGACTACGCCACCCAGTTTTATTAAGAGACTGGGAACTCTTATAATATAGTGCATAATAGCTCGATAATAGCGCACAGGTTTCTTTAAATTGGGTGGTGAGTAAACACACAATGAAAGACACAACAATAATTTCAGGAAAAGCAACAGTAACTTCTATTACCCAAGACAATATAATGTACATTAAATAGATAAACAAACCTCAAAAAATTGTACAATATCAGGAACGAAATTTCCTTTTTTAAAAGGTAAGTACACAGTCCACACTCAAAAAGTCCATTAAAAACATGAAGTGGAGGATATAACCTTTAGTGGTGCAGAGTCCAGTTTGCGCACTGTGTTACCCCAACAATTAATCGTCCAACTGTCCATGGATGCACTTGTTTACTGGACACTCATTTCCCAACAGAAGTTTTGTCAAATCATTGAATCCTTGTCAGCATCTCTTCGTCATTCTTTTTTTCCCACTCTTGGCTCCTTGTGTTGCTGTGGACCTAGGCACGCCTCAGTTCTCGTCTGCCAGCTTTGCTCTGTCCTTTCATGCGGCTTCCCTCTTTCGCTGGACCCACACCCGGCATCTTCTTGTGGAACTGTCTCTTCCTCCCTGGAGGTAAGTGTTGCCATCCTTGTGTCGCATGTCGTACCAGTCACGTACCCTAGTCTGCCTGCGAGACTCTGTGCTCTGTGCGAGTGTCTTGGCAACATTCTCAGTGGACCATCCCTCTCCCTGCCTCCTCCTGCCCAGAAGCTTAAATGCCCTTCAGTCCCTGCCTAGATCAACAGGATGATGGATTAAACAATGGCACATCCAAATTTCCTGGGTTTAACAAATAATGTAAACACAGGTTAACAAAAAGTATTGTTACCAACTATCAATGAGTACACATATGCTGATTAGAAACCAATATCCTCAGACATGTTAACTTCCAAATCAGGTAAATACAAACATTTTCCAAGGAAGGAGCAGTTCTATTATCACAATTTTGTAGTGTTTGTATGCTGAAGCAGTTCAAACTTCAAAGTGAGTGACACTTTTGCAAGACAGCAAACACCAAATATCCTGTAGACAGCCATCACAATAATTAGTAACAGGATTATTCAGGAAATTTGCCTTTCAACTCATCAACCCAGTCCCAGCAATGGGTGCCTATTGCCTCTACGTCTACTGTGTTTTAAATGCAATATTTACATGTTCTTTTGCCTAAGAAAGAAAAGAAACCACCCAGTGTACAAAAAATGTCCCCCTCTGACATTTTTTCTTGCTTCCACTTCGCATTCACTGGAATTCTGTTTTTTCAAATGCTTTTGCCTTTGTTGTTTGACCGAACACTGAACAGGGAAGGTGATATTTATATTGATCTGCATATTAAAATATTGAAAATTATGGGAGGAGTTGGGATGGGATGGCAGGCGCGTGCATGTGTGTTACTTTTCATGCTGACCAGGATTTATAGAGCTGAAGTTTGTGGAAGCTGGCTTACACACAGTTTTGTGCATCTGAATTTTTTTGTGCATACACACATTTCCACTTTTTTCTATACACCATGTTTTAGTGTGAATTCTATGCATGGCGTTATGCATGAGGCCCCACATGTGTTGCTGCATTTTGAATCATCTGCAGTGACTTGGTAAGCCATGCAGGTACTCCTATCTAGTACCATTGATAAGCAGCTACACCTTATTGTAAAATCTTGTAAGTGTTCTTCTCTTGTATAACGTATCTTCAGTGTGTTGATATTATGATGGTTATTTTTTGTGTTTAAAACACCAATGTACTAAAGCCCACCCTAAAGGCCTGTGTTCTGTCAAAGTCAGTAAGTTCATTGCTGAAATGTTTTTGACAGCTGCATATTTGTGATCAGCACAATTATTTATATTTATAATTTGTGATCATTAAAATGCATATCTAATTATGCTATTCCCAATACTATATGGGGTATGTCTGTGGCTGTGTGTTCACGCTGTGATGGACTGGCATCCTATCCAGGGCATTGTTACTTTTATGCTTGCTGGGATAGGCTCCAGCCCCCTGTGACCCTGCTCAGGATTAAGCAGTCTTTGAAGATGGTATAGTATGCTATTACTTTATAAAACATTTTTTCCATTCTGATGATGAAAACATTCTACTTTGTATGTATACTGAGAAGCAGTTGGCACTCAGATATTGTACTCTTTCATGTAATAGCAGCATCCCCCCAAACATTTGTGTATGTGCACCACTTCCCCTGCAGGAGCTGGTGTAGTATAAGAGCCATCCATATATGAGTGTGCTGCTTTTTTGATATTAAATGTATTTGATTTAGAAAAACATTTTTTAAATTAACCATATACTTTTTAAGCAGCATATTTGATTAATTTTTATTCTGTGCAGTTCTAATCTAAATATATCAAGACATGTTTTCCCAGTTTTACACATAGGTAACCAAAATGATTATCATATGTACATCATTCAAGCTTTTCTATTTTACTTTAATAGGCTGCAAATTATTAAATACATAACCTGAAAATGAAGGGCGCATGAAAGTGATCATTTAATGTATACCAGGCGATCTCTGACAAGTAAATGATTCCAAAGCAGACCAAAGAAATGATGCTGTGGTCCATAATGCTGCCATATGTGTTGGTCATTAGTACTGGGCAAATGATCTACAGGTGCCAATTCAATCCTGAGGACATTTTCTTGCGGCTTCCAGTTAGCAGCACAGTATGTCTTCAACGCCAGAATTACTTGCACAACAGCCTGTTGAATGAATGACAGAATCTCCATAATTATCATTACAAAGCAAAATTGCCCCTAGTGACTGACTAGTGCAGAAGATGGCGCCCCATATTAGTCGCTCAGGTTAGCCATGCTAATGTCCCATTCCAATATTTCTACAAATTGGATCACGAATGATGGGTGCAACTGCTTCATTTTATAAAGCGTTTCTGTTTCTTGCTAACACTGCACATCTATCTTTCAACCTCTACAGGACATGTGAAAGTACAAATGGTGCAGAACCTAAATGAGTCTGCTTGATTTGCTATTCAGCTCACATACTCTTACAAATGGCATCATAGCAGAAGTGCTTCACAATGTTTGTAAGACTGACATTGCTGCAGATGTTCTTCACAGCAGTCCCTGGGACACACCTGAAAACTTCCAACAGCAGCTGCCAATTATGTCACAAATAATATCACAGGTGCAACTTGGAATGCAGAATAAGTCTTATAAAATTCAAAACATGGAGTTTAAACTAAGAAATACAGGAAAAGCAGGAGATACATTTTACTCTTGTAAAAAAAGAGTTAATGATAAAGTTAATTAAGCTTATGATAATTAAATTGAATTTTATGTAAATGAAAAGACAAAAATGATAATACATTTTCATTTTGGGTTACTGTAATAAAATTATATCTTTTAATTTAGCTTCACATTATTTCCTTAAAATGATTATCTTTTAATGACTATTACTATTTCAAGACCGAAGTAGAAACATTTACAATGACTCAAGAATGATATTACAAGTATTGCAAGAGAAAACAATACCCGAGGCACCCTTGGAAATAGGTCAGAAAAGACCATTATACAACAACGCACAGAATGACTTATGAAAATACAATAATAACAGCCAAAATGTGGATTAAGAGACGCATAAAATCAAATTAAATACCAGACAAAATGCTGCTGGAACCACCAAGCCTGCCTTTACATAAGATTACATTATGTTAGTGGCAGGTTAACGATCTCATACTGCAAAAGGGTTTGGGAACAATTTCTACAAATATTAACTTATTTTATTGACTGTTCACTAATAAATATTTAGTTTATAAAGCACTTTTCATTGCAAACACCATCACAAAATGCTTTATAGGACATTTTTATGAGAGATACAGACTTGCTTAATCAGAATTCAAGTAGGATGATTTTTCTGATTTCTATGCCTATACAGTAGGTCATTCACTACCCCGACCGTGTAAGCAGAGAGTGTCCATTACATGTTGTTAATGGTATATGCTGCTACTTTATATCTGGAGATCAATCACAAGAAAGCATCATATATTCACATTCACATAAACAGAAGCACTGTAGGTAGAAAAGAGCTGAAAATGGCTTCAGAATCAACATAGATATTAACTAGTAGATGCCAGCTCATCATATGACCAATAAACAACCTACAGATATAATAGAGCTTAGCCGTTAACCAAGTATAAAAAAACTTATATAATTGCTGAGCACATGCAGAGCATCTGTCTCACCTTAATCCCTGGAAAAAAAAATCAATCTCTGATCGACTGATCTGTAGACCAACATATTCTAAGCATGTCAATAAAAGTCAATACTCCATTATAAACCACTGATGTACTCTACTACTGTTTCCCTCGTTTAGCAATACTTGAGCCAAACATCAAACAATCTGTGGGGAAAACATACCATCTTAACAAACCTACTGAAAGGGCATTAGGTTGCCTCATTACTAAACATGGAAACTTTCCCTTTTGAAAATGAAGTGCTTGTTCAGAAATTTTCAAAAGCAATCAAATTTATGTATGAATCCAGTATAAAACTTATTGTAGGTCTTTATTTAGAGGTGGTCGAACACTTCTGCAGAGGTGTTCTTTGTATTTTATGAATAAACAAGCGTGGCCTCAGTGAATTAAATGATTAATAGTGTTAATTACAATCACCATTATTGCACCTGCCTTACTTGTTGTAGGTTCTATGAGAATAGTCAGCTGTTTGAATTAAAAGCTCGATACTGTTGTGTTGTACTCACATGTTAGTCTTCCAGCTCCAGTGATAGATGTCCCTTCCATCAGTATTGTTCCCCACAGAAATATGATATGACACCAATAGGGTATCCATTGGTGATTCCCGGTAATCGGGAGCCCGGGATTCCCGGACATTTTTCATTCCCGCATTCCCAGGAATTAAACTGCTGTAATTCCCGGGAAAACGGGAACTGCCAAGCTTGCATATATAGCATGTAAAAGTGTAAAAATCGATCAAGAAATAACAAGAGTTATAGTTGAAAATAATTAAGGTGGCGCCATTGCTGCAGCTTGCACTTCATCAGACAACAGCTTTGAACATCCATCCGTTATCCAACCCACTGAATCCGAACACAGGGTCACAGGGGTCTGCTGGAGCCAATCCCAGGGCACAAGGCAGGAACCAATCCCAGGCAGTGTGCCAACCCACCACAGGACACACACACACACCAAGGCCAATTTAGAATCGCCAATCCACCTAACCTGCATGTCTTTGGACTGTGGGAGGAAACCGGAGTGCCCGGAGGAAATCCATGTAGACACGGGGAGAACATGCAAACTCCAAGCAGGGAGGACCCGGGAAGCAAACCCAGGTCCCCAGGTCTCCCAACTGCGAGGCAGTAGCGCTACCCACTGCGCCACCGTGAGCTTTTGAACAGCAACTTGAAATTGCAATGCGTCAGTCTGTTGCATCCGCATTATCTGTGCCAAGAAACTTGCCATCACAGAATGATGACAAGAAACTTGATGCATCAGTAAAAGCTGAAATGGCGGTGTTTCAGAGCAACGGCAAGCGCAGGCATTGTTTAGAACAAGTGTATCAGTATCTGATGATTGTGCTGCCTACTTCAGTGGAGGCAGAGTGTGCTTTCTCAGCGGCTGGCGTACTTCCACACGAAGGTGTGTTCTTGCCTGGACGACCGCATGCTGGACACGTTAATAATAATAAATTACATTTATACAGCACTTTTCTCAGTACTCAAAGCGCTATCCACACAGGGAGGAACCAGGAAGCGAACCCACAATCTTCTTACTGCAAAGCAGCAGCACTACCACTGCACCACCTATTGTGCTTTCTACACTGTTATTACCACAACTAAAGATACATGTACTTCTATGACAGCATGAACTGCTTGTAGATAAGATTAGTCTTTTATTTCTGTCAACATATTGCAGTAGTTTTATTAAAAATAAGTGTCGGTAGTTCTAAAACCGTTCACATGTGAGATGCCTGTGCCCGGGATTCCAGGGAATGAAATGCAGGATCCCAAGATTTTAGTTCATGTATTATTAAAATTGTAATATTCAATTATTAAAAGCATAATTGAATATTACATTTTTAGATTTTTTTTGTACAATTTATCCACATATACAATGTTTAATGTCACCAAGTTTATGGTGGTAAGGATCTCTTGTATTAGCATTTAATTTTTATTTATACTGGGAGAACCCAAAACTTACCAGAATTGGTCAATAGCACAAAAGTATTCAATCTCTTTGAAAGTCAAAATTTTCTGCATGACAAAAGATTTGTACACTGCGTTAGAAATAAAGACTCACAAAGTCTTGCAAAGAGTTGGGGAATGACCCTGTGTAATGTCCTGGGACAAAATGAATTGAAAAATGCCAAAAAAAGGATCAAAAGTAAGAACATTTGACAGTTGAGACTTGAATACATTGGGTTTTTGTATAAAATGGTGGCAGGAAATGAGGTTGACAGGAAATGATATCACAAGCAGATGGATGGAAGTGACGCCATCATTGAGGAGCAGAAGTGATGTTGTTATGGCAGGCCGGAAATGATAACATCTCGGGAGAGCCGGAAGTGATGGCATAGCTGGAATACGGAGCCGGGATTATTGAGTGGAAGCCATTTTGAGTGACCAGAAGTATGGATGGTGAGTTATTGTTTATCTTCTTTAGTTCTTTTTATGAAGACAGAGAGGTATTAGTACGTTTAATCAACCCTTTATCCCTTGTAGCATCACTCACCTTAGGGCTTGTTGGCTGCCTCCTAAGTGAATGTGTGTGACAACACATATTTATCCATTCAGTATTTCTAGTGTGAAGTCTTTTTCTGTAACACTACATTTCCAAAGTCAAAAACAAAACATTTTCTGTAGACACTTAACTGAAGAAGAAAAACTCAAAAGTTAGTGATTGCATAAGTATTCAAGCACCACACATTAATACTTTGTCGAGAACCCTTTTGCTATAATAATATCCTTAATTCTTTTGGGGTAAGTATGTCTCAGTTTTGCACTTTCTTCAGGAGTGATTCTTCCCCATTGTTTTTGGAAGAATTTGTAGAGATCCTATAGGTTGGTGGGATGGCTCCTCTGACACAACAGTTTTCAAGTAGTGCCACAGATTCTAAACAGGGTTAAGATCAGGGCTTTGACTTGGCCATTCCAAAACATTCACCTTTCTGTTTCTGAGCCATTCCAGTGTCACTTTGGCCTAATACTTGGGGTCATTGTCATGTTGGAAGATGAATCTTCTCCCAAGCAGTAGGTTCATTGCAGACTGGAAGAAGTTCTCATGCAATATTGTGTGGCACTTGTGTCCATCCACTGTCATTTCAACTCTGACAAGATTTCCAATCCCAGCGCGTGAAAAGCATCCCCATAGCATGATGCTGCCACCACCATATTCCACTGTAGGTTTCCTGAGGCTTGGCAGTGTTAGTTTTATGGCACACATATCTCTTTGAAGTCTGACCAGAAAGTTCTGTTTTGGTTTCATCTGACCGTAAAACCTTTACACATCTTAATTGTGTCATTCTCGTACTTTGTAACAAATGCCATACATGCTGTTATGTGGACCTTCTTAAAGAGTGGCTTCTTTCTTGTGTGATATATGGCCGGCCGTTCATCCCGGCCAATACCCCCAGGCCGCCAGGCGGAGCTCTCCCTGCAGCATGGAGGTGCCCCGAAGGCCAGCAGGGAATCCTGGACAATGGAGTTTTTATCCACAGCCCTGCTGGATACCATGGGGGCCGCTAGAGGACGCTGCAGGGAGGCCCAGAGACTCTTACATGCCCTACAACCTGGAAGTACGTCTTAATCACAGTGACAGGAGGAATGATTTGCTTCCGGGATGAAGAAGAAGAGTTTTTATCTGACCTGGAAGTGTTCCTAGTCACATGGACAGAGAGAGAGAGAAACACTTCCGGGTCAAGGACTATAAAAGGATTGTGGGAGATCCCAGACGTCGAGCTGAGCTGAGTGGAAGGGTGGTAACACGTCTGGGAGAGTGGAGGATTATCAATTTATTGTATTATTGTGATTATTATATGAGTATTGTGGAGTGGAGCGTGCTTGGTGTACGTATTTGTCCGAATAAAAATAATTATTGGACTTTTACCTGGTGTCTGGCGTTTGATCGGAGGGTTCAAGGGGGCAAGAGTGCCCCCTATCTGTCACACTTGCTACCCTCCCATAGAGGCCTATTTTATGCAGAGCTCTTGAAATTGTGGACCGCTGCACCTTCACTCCAGTTTCAGCCAAAGAACAATGCAGATGTTTGAGAGTGACGGATGGATTTTTAGTGGCCTCTCTCACCAGTCAACGTCTTGCTCTGATGTTTAGTTTTGAGGGATGGCCTGTTCTAGTAAGAGTCTGGGTGTTGTGATGAACCTTCCACTTTCTGATGATGGATCCAACAGTGCGCAATGGGACATTCAAACTCTTCAGTATTTTTTGTTTTATTTTTTTGGTGTGGCTTCTGGGTTGTAGCTTGCAGGTAATTGGCACAAGGAGATGAAAGGTATGGCTGGGCATATGCAGACATCCATCCATCTATCTACCCATTCATTATCCAACCCGCTATATCCAAACTACAGGGTCACGGGGTCTGCTGGAGCCAATCCTAGCCAACACAGGGCGCAAGGCAGGAAACAAACCCCGGGTAGGGCGCCAGCTCACCGCAGGGCGCGCACGCGCACACACACACACTAAACACACCCTAAGGACAATTTAGAATCGCCAATGCACCTAACCTGCATGTCTTTGGACTGTGGGAGGAGTACCCGGAGGAAACCCACACAGACACGGGGAGAACATGCAAACTCCATGCAGGGAGGACCAGTATGCAGACACAAACCTCCTAAACAAATACATTTTAAAATATTTAATTCTGCTGGTATTTAATTTGGTTTTATGTGTCTTTTAATTCACATTTTGGCTAATATCTGTTCATTTTCATAATTCATTCTGTACGTTGTTGTATAATTGTGCTTAGTACATTTTACATTTACATTACATTTACTTATTTGTCTGATGCCTTTATCCAAGACGGCTTACAGCATTTTGGTTACTGTTCTTTAACTTTCCAGTTCTCATGAGTTTCATTTGGTTTTACCTCTTATCTGCTTTTTTAACCTTGATTCTTGACTCTTCTTGGGTTTAGGTGGCTAGGTTTATTTTTATTGGTTTTGGTTTTGTTTTTTATACATTTCTCCTGGTTTAACTCAGTAAGTAAATCACCTGTCCATTTCTCGGCAGGATATGAGCCACCCCAGCACATTTTCAAGGGACAAAGATGATTGCATTTTTCAAAACACTGACAGACATGTTGAGATAAAGCTCGTTTCCTGTGAACAGACTGTTAATCAGTGACATTTGTGATGAAATTGTCAGACAGGGGTAGGAAGGTTGGGGCGCCAAGCCAGCTACAAACCCATTTAACTGACAGTTCTGGCCAAATAAAGTAATAATATAAACAAAAAAGATTTTTTATGTGACATTGCATTTCTATAATGTGCCTCAGAGAACTCAATCTCCTCTTCCATATTTTATCAAAAGACGCTCTTCTCTTTCCATTTATGTTGGTCTGGGCCAAGAAAGAATGGGGCTTGAATCACCCCTCAGGGACAGAGCTATACATCCTCTCATTGTGACTGCATGGTGCTGTGGAGAAAACAGGAGATATTGTTAGTGAGAGGGCCCCCTTCTGCCTTGGGGTGGTATATTGCATCTCAAGGAAAGTATTTTGAAGGTGAATAAAAAGGAAATTACTGCATATCTATACTAATAAAAGGCAAAGCCCTCACTGACTCACTCACTCACTCACTCACTCACTCACTCACTCACTCACTCACTCACTCATCACTAATTCTCCAACTTCCCGTGTAGGTGGAAGGCTGAAATTTGGCAGGCTCATTCCTTACAGCTTACTTACAAAAGTTAGGCAGGTTTCATTTCGAAATTCTACGCGTAACGGTCATAACTGGAACCTCTTTTTTGTCCATATACTGTAATAGACTGCAGCTCGATGGCCGTGGGAGGCGGAGTTGCGTATCGTGTCATCACGCCTCCCACATAATCACGTGAACTGACTGTGAACTCAGTACGTAGAAAACAAGGAAGAGCCCCAAAGAGCGCTGAAGAAAACATTCATTACACAATTGAGAAGACAGCGAAACAATAAGAAGCGAGCGAGTGACGCATACAAGCATATTCATAAGTGCAGCTACTGTGGAAACAAAGCGCGGTGTAAACCGTAAGTTTAAATTAAGTTTATAGAAACGCTCCTGCTGCCGTTTGCAATACCATATTCGTGACATACAAGTTTAATGAGAAGACACGATTTATAAACGAGACTTTGGATCACTTTGTAACTGAGTTAAAATTGCTGTAGCAAGAAACTTTTAAGTGCCGGGTCTTAGCTAACATTAAATAAAGCTGTGGACATCGCAACATCACACAAGAGAGCGGCTCACGTGAATTGACTGATCGCAGCACGAGTGATTACTTCGATGAATCAAACCTGTTCAAAAAACACATTACACAATTGATAATGTAGGAAAAGAATATGAAGCATACAGACATTTTCATGAGTGCAGGTACTTCGGAAACAAAGCACCGTGTACACCTAAAGTTTAAATTAAGTTCATAGACCTACAAAAGGTTGCCATTGATTTGAGGCAAAATTGCTTTTCTCCTGTACAACTATACGTTGCATTCTCAACAGTAACCTTGCACGGCTTGGTCATATTACAACCGGAGTGCTGAACTGACAACGTGGTATACAAAGAGAACTATAACAATCGTAATAAACGAACAATAAAACAGCGGAGAACCCGTGGATTTAATAAAAAGGCTGCTTCCTTGGCGAAGCAAGGAAAAAGGATGACCTTATATGGCATTCGTTTATAAAACAGCGGAGAACCTGTGTAAAGGCTGCTTCACAAAAAAACAGCAGAGCGTCTTATATGAGCAGGCAGTCAGCTAGAGAAGGGAACAAAATAAATAACTATAATCGGAATAAACGAACAAAAAATAGCGGAGAATCCGTGGATTACATAAAGGAAATGGGTACCTGAACAGAAAAGTGAGTCTCAAATAGCTACACAATAACTATAACAATCGTAATAAACGAACAATAAAACAATACAGAACCGCTAAGCAAGAAGAAAGGACGGCCTTTATAAAACAGCGGAGAGGCTGTGTAAAGGCAGCTTCACAAAAAAACAGATCCTTAACAAATTGTTATTGGTATATTTTCCCTCAATTTAAAAAGGTTTTCTTTTCTTCTTAATAAAAATTTAAAAGCAGTACTTCGCCGCTGCGAAGCGCGCGGATTTGGCTATATATATATATATATATATATATATATATATATATATATATGTAGATATGTATATATATATATATATGTGAATGTATGTATGTATATATGTATGTCTATATATATATATATATGTAGATATGTATATATATATGTGTATATATATGTAGATATGTATATATATATATGTGTATATATATGTAGGTATATGTATGTATGTGTATATGTATATATGTATATGTGTGTGTGTATGTATGTGTGTATATGTACAGTAATCCCTTGCTACTTCGCGGTTCACTTTTCGCGGATTCACGACTTCGCGGATTTTATATGTAAGCATATCTAAATATATAACGCAGATTTTTCGCTGCTTCGCGGGTTTCTGCGGACAATGTGTCTTTTTACTTCTGGTACTTGCTATCTCAGTTGGTTTGCCCAGTTGATTTCATACAAGAGATGCTATTGGCGGATGGCTGAGAAGCTACCCAATCAGAGCACACAGTTAAGTTCCTGTGTGCTGCTGATTGGCTCAGCGACGGAGTGTTGCATTAACCAGGAAGTCTCATCTCACTCATTCAGCATTAACGTGCTACTGATTCAGGGGCCGTGTCCAAGCACCAACAGAAGGTGCAAATGATTGCAGAAAAGGTAAACGTTTTGGATATGTTGAAGGAAGGGAACAGCTACACCATTACAGCATCAATGAGTCCACGATTCTTTTTATTTAAAAAGGAGGAAAAGCATATAAGATCTACGGCCGCAGTGTCCTTTAACCAGGGTGCAAAACAAGTTGCAAGTGGACGTGATAAGGCAGTAGTCTGGATGGAATCTGCTTTAGGAATCTTTGCAACAAGGTCGACGACGTCATGACCGCCTACAAGCTGCTACATGTACTTCGCTATACAGTAAGTGTAAACTTATCTACCGATTTCATATTGCTTAGCAGTTGTCCCTGTTATTAATAGAGTAAAGGGTGGGTTGTAAACAATACAGGGAGGGTTTAAAGACGTCCAAATACACGTTAAATAATTAAATAAATATGGTGTCCCTACTTCGCGGAAATTCAGTTATCGCGGTCGACCTTGGAACCTATCTCCCGCGATAAGTGAGGGATTACTGTATGTGTATATATATGTTGATATGTGTATATATATATATGTATATATATGTGGATGTGTATATGTATATATATGTATATGTAGATATGTGTATATGTAGATATGTATATATATGTATATATGTATATATATATTTACATAACCTCTTTAACACACTACTTCTCCGCTGCGAAGCGCGGGTATTTTGCTAGTTTTATAATAAAGTTTTTCTTTAACAGTTCTGGGAATTTTTGGGTCTCCATTCATATATCATGGTTAATGTTTGATAAGAGTTTGCACATTCTCCCTCTGACCACATGTTCCCTGGCTCCCTAGCTGTCTTCCACATTAGTTTAATTGTTGACTATGTATTTTGTCATGGACACCAAGCATGAGCTGGCATTCGGTTTAAGGTTCCTTACCAGGGCAGGAGGCCAGTTTAATAGAAGGGCAGGTAGAGACCACTCATATGGATTATTTGCTTCCCTGATACAACAGGTGAGAGTCTCACTAGGCTACAGTGCCTGCATCAGAACCTTCAGGGCAGGCTGAAAATTGCAGTCCCATTAAAATCAGCCCTGTTGGCTTCCATGGGTATTGCCAGGGGAAGCTGCAGGGATGGAGCATCCCTACTTTAAGGATCTTTCATCTGACCCAGAAGTGCTTCTAATGTGTACTGCTGTTAGAACCGGAAGTACTTCCAGGTCTGGCATAAAAGGGCCCTGATGCCTCAACCCAGGGAGTCAGAGTCAAAAGGCAGTGGGCAAAACTCACCTGGGGGAATGGAAGGAGATGAAGACATTTATTAATGTAACTAGGGGGCTTTGCCCACTGCTCGCTTTGCTCGCACACCCCCGATCACCACTCCCCATGGGGCGCGCAACGTGCCAGCCACTTCGCGTCTCTGCCGCTCGCGTTGTGAAGAGGGGGGCTGAATGCACGCTAAGGAGATGTGGTCGCTCCTCTGAAACCCTCTCTTAAACAGTGATACAATGGAAAACAAATACATTTTTTTTACCTCCTCTATGCTCGATCTGCTGTTGGCTTGCTGCTGCTGCTGCCGTGCTACGTGATCTGCATGTCTCGCAGTGCTTCCAACATTTAAAAGCCTGTACAGCAGCTGTCCTTTTGTCTCATTGCCTTGTCTCGCGGGACGTTACAGTGTCTCCGAGAAGGTCACGTCTCGACCCAAGATTTTTTATATAATAGAGAGATATAAGATTTGTGGGTGTATGAACTCTAAAAGGCGGCCAATGAAAAAAAAAATCTGATATTTTAAAACAGAGATGTGTTTGGTGATATTGTGACTGATGTTTTGGGCTTAGTGGCACCCCCTTGTGGCTGCATTGTCTGTACCCTAGCCCGAATCTCAGCTTGGAGGACTTCAGTGTGAGACTGTAACCGTATTTTTTCTCAAGTGCTTGTTTCGCAACAAATACGACTCCATTGACTAAAGACTGATTTTCCCAGGCCAAGTATCTAAGTGTGCCTTGCAATTAATTTACATTCTGTTCAAATGGGATGGGATAGAAAGGCAATTTTAAAGAGATGGCTAAAAGTAAACAACCAGAGAATGAAAACATACGACTTACTTTTAAGGAGTTCAAATATAATAAAAAGTTGTAATAATAAACATAATTACTGGAAAGCAGAAACAAACATTTTATAAGATATATGCTCTACTTAACAATCGGGGAGGTAAAGTGAAGATTAAACATAATGTAGCTCTTTGTAGTAAAATAAAACAACAGTTCAGATAAGAACAAATTTTTAATCTCTCAAAACACTTTGTCTTCTTTTCTCAAAATATTTCTGAAATATTCTGAGCTGAAGTTACCAAGATTTGCTTTCAAGTATAAAACTTAATAACTTTTTTCATGTATTACAGTGTCTGGGTGAAGCAATATTTGAAAAATATTTTTGTAAAATACACCTGTGATCAAGCTAAAAATTTATTTTAATATATCAAAAGGCATTCACTATTTTTACTCCTTTCATAATTTTAAATACTTCCATTTTACCATCACTTAACCTCCTTTTAATTAATTAAAAATTAAATTCTTTTAGATCTCATACCCTACTATTGCTAGAATAAACCATTTAGATGTAATATGGACGCTAAACTGCACGAAGTATTATGGACTTGGCTTCATAAGTGTATTAAGAGCTTAAGCATAATCATTCTTGACATTTATTCCACACAGCATTCCATAAAGTCTAACACTTTATTACAGTTTTTGTGGGCAATGGGCAATGTACTGAATGTTTTTCATAAGATGAGTTTTCTAGCTTAAAATTAAATTATGGTAATAATATAAAATTCCAAAAATATACTCTTACTTACTTTAAGTTTTATAGCATCCAGTTCTTTTCCTAGATTATCTGCTGATTCATGGGTAATTTAAGTCAGGTTATGTTTATTGTACTGTGTACAGTCTCCTCAGAACTGCTGACAAAAATACAACACAAAATAATAGAATAAAAAAGTTTTCAAAGCATGCAATAAATAAAAATACACACCAACAGTATATACAGTGGTGTGAAAAACTATTGCCCCCTTCCTGATTTCTTATTCTTTTGCATGTTTGTCACACAAAATGTTTCTGATCATCAAACACATTTAACCATTAGTCAAATATAACACAAGTAAACACAAAATGCAGTTTTTAAATGATGGTGTTTATTATTTAGGGAGAAAAAAAATCCAAACCTACATGGCCCTGTGTGAAAAAGTAATTGCCCCCTTGTTAAAAAAAATAACCTAACTGTGGTGTATCACACCTGAGTTCAATTTCCGTAGCCACCCCCAGGCCTGATTACTGCCACACCTGTTTCAATCAAGAAATCACTTAAATTGGAGCTGCCTGACACAGAGAAGTAGACCAAAAGCACCTCAAAAGCTAGACATCATGCCAAGATCCAAAGAAATTCAGGAACAAATGAGAACAGAAGTAATTGAGATCTATCAGTCTGGTAAAGGTTATAAAGCCATTTCTAAAGCTTTGGGACTCCAGCGAACCACAGTGAGAGCCATTATCCACAAATGGCAAAAACATGGAACAGTGGTGAACCTTCCCAGGAGTGGCCGGCCGACCAAAATTACCCCAAGAGCGCAGAGACGACTCATCCGAGAGGTCACAAAAGACCCCAGGACAATGTCTAAAGAACTGCAGGCCTCACTTGCCTCAATTAAGGTCAGTGTTCACGACTCCACCATAAGAAAGAGACTGGGCAAAAACGGCCTGCATGGCAGATTTCCAAGACGCAAACCACTGTTAAGCAAAAAGAACATTAGGCTCGTCTCAATTTTGCTAAGAAACATCTCAATGATTGCCAAGACTTTTGGGAAAATACCTTGTGGACTGATGAGTCAAAAGTTGAACTTTTTGGAAGGCAAATGTCCCGTTACATCTGGCGTAAAAGGAACACAGCATTTCAGAAAAAGAACATCATACCAACAGTAAAATATGGTGGTGGTAGTGTGATGGTCTGGGGTTGTTTTGCTGCTTCAGGACCTGGAAGGCTTGCTGTGATAGATGGAACCATGAATTCTACTGTCTACCAAAAATCCTGAAGGAGAATGTCCGGCCATCTGTTCGTCAACTCAAGCTGAAGCGATCTTGGGTGCTGCAACAGGACAATGACCCAAAACACACCAGCAAATCCACCTCTGAATGGCTGAAGAAAAACAAAATGAAGACTTTGGAGTGGCCTAGTCAAAGTCCTGACCTGAATCCAATTGAGATGCTATGGCATGACCTTAAAAAGGCGGTTCATGCTAGAAAACCCTCAAATAAAGCTGAATTACAACAATTTTGCAAAGATGAGTGGGCCAAAATTCCTCCAGAGCGCTGTAAAAGACTCATTGCAAGTTATCGCAAATGCTTGATTGCAGTTATTGCTGCTAAGGGTGGCCCAACCAGTTATTAGGTTCAGGGGGCAATTACTTTTTCACACAGGGCCATGTAGGTTTGGATTTTTTTTTCTCCCTAAATAATAAAAACCACCATTTACAAACTGCATTTTGTGTTTACTTGTGTTATATTTGACTAATGGTTAAATGTGTTTGATGATCAGAAACATTTTGTGTGACAAACATGCAAAAGAATAAGAAATCAGGAAGGGGGCAAATAGTTTTTCACACCACTGTATATATATATATATATATTCACGGCATACGTAGTCTGTGTCACAATCTGATTGTATGGGTGTACTCTTTGCATTTATTTGACAGTAAACTATTTCAACCATTCTATGATCTGCTCCTCACAAACTGAGGGCACCGTGGCGGATGTTAGCAGATTGCTGGCCAACCACAAGCGTTACCTGGTAGGTAACCACCCATACAATCAGATTGTGACACAGACTACGAATGCCGTGAATGTAATTACCCCGATCTACATGCTGTCAAATAAACGAACCACACGCCGTGACGCAACGTTAGGGGCATCGCCTCTGGCGCTGACGTCCGAGGTTCGATTCCCGAGAGGGAGTGCAGTGGAGTGAGTACACCTGATGAGCCCAGAATGAGGGCGAAACACGTGTCGTGTACTCTTTGCATTTATTTGACAGTAAACTATTTCAACCATATATATATATATATATATATATATATATATATATATATATATATATATATATATAGTGGCACAAAAGACAAAGGCAGAAAAAGTCCAAAATAAGTTGTGTTGCCAACAGGTCCAACCCCGTTTAATACAGGCAGAAGAACAAAAAACATCAACAGGTGCACAGTGGCGGTCAAACATTAATAATCACAAGAAACTGCCTCAAGTTTCACCCTGTAGCAGCATCACAATAAAGAAAGGGGAAGGTTTAGGGGGAACTCCAGTCTCTCTGGTGCTCAGGTCCAAAATGTGACACTACCTTCTGGGAAGGTCTATTGTTATGTTGCTTGGACCAGATGGGACGGGACTCCTCTGGCTCAGTTGCCCACATTGGGGTCTTCTTGGCACTGTGAGGGGAAAAAGGAGACAAAACTGCTGGTGACTACACCCCCTCTAATTCTGGGGTGGTATCTGCATATCTCAGGTGAGCCTGAGAGGTGATCAGTCCAGCACATATGTGTGACAGTATATATGTATGTACCAATGCATTAATATATATTTATATACACTCCCCAGTATCACAAAACACCCAAATATATAGTTTGAATCATTTTAATGTCTAGTTATGCAAAACATCAAGCTTTTTTGAGGTTCCCCACTATTTTTAGCCCTCTAAACATGCAAAACTCTAATTTTTAGGCACTTTTTGGACAATATTTTGTGTGGAAAATTACACCCTTACAATAAAGAGTAAACCAATAGTTGCCTTTAGTAAAAAATAATCAGAAGGACTTGACTTTGTGGATGCCACATCAAACCAATCCAAGGGGTTCATCCTTTAGTGGGAAACAAGGGGTCAAATCTACTCCTTTTCACAAAACTTTGAAAAATTAATATTGGTAATATAGGCATGTGGAGTTGTTTTATGCTATTTCCAGGTAGATGATCACAAATATCACACTGTTTTTGATATTTGATTTTTTTTACTGGTGGTCCTGTCCCTCTAACAGCCACTCCCAGAAGGTTAAGAATGACCATTTTGAAACATAAGCATGTGGGAGATCATTTTTGTGATTACGAACATGATGCAATTTTTTGATTTTTGAACCTTTACTAGGGATGTAGCCCTCTATGTACTTCCACCAGATGTACAAATATACAAATTTCTATTACAACAGAGAATATTTAGACTATAAACATTATGAAGTAAATCATTATATTCTTTATGAACACCTTACACTAATTCAGACTTTTTTTAATCCTTATGACTGACTGTTGAGCAACCTTATGATTTGTGGTAGACACAGTCTCTGAATCTACTGATGCAAGTGGCAATAGACAGAATGGGAGAAGTGAGAAAATTAACTGTCTGTGGTCTATATTCATGCTCCTTACCTTTCTAAGTACTTTTCTAAATATTTTATACTATAGTTCCTGAAAAGAAGGCAGCTGGGTAATATTCTGTGTTTCCTTCACCACTCACTGCAGTGCTTTACGATCCTGACCTGAGCAGGAGCCATATCAGGATGTAATGCACCCAGAGAGGATGGACTCCTCTGTGCACCTATAGAGGTTCAGGAGAACAGATGGAGACCTTGGTAAGCCTTATTGACAAGAGCAAAAATGTGTTATGCCCACCTCAGTTTGTCAGTAATGGTCACTCCAAGAAATTTAAATCTGTTCAGTCTATCAACAGTATCCTCTGTAATGTAGATGGAGGTGTGATCTGCCTTCCTTTCTGATGTCTATGACCAGCTTCTTAGATTTCCTTCCAATAAAGGTGAGATTATTGTCCTGGCAATACTAAGTCAGCAGGCAGACCTCTTCTCTTTAAGCCATCTCGTCATTTTTGGTGATCAGGCCTATGATGGTGCTGTCATCAGCAGTTTAAGGACAGATATGGAGTTGTGCCTGGTTACACAGTCGCAGGTGAAAAATGAGTACAGAAAGAGACTCAGCACACTACCCTGTGGACTACCTGTGCTAAAGTTCAGTGAGAATGGATGTGATGCTGCCTCTGAAAACAACTCCAAATGAGTGAAAGAAATAAAAAAAGACTACTGTCTAATATCAATGGAA
The DNA here is from genome assembly GCF_900747795.2 of Erpetoichthys calabaricus. Classification (NCBI taxonomy): domain Eukaryota; kingdom Metazoa; phylum Chordata; class Cladistia; order Polypteriformes; family Polypteridae; genus Erpetoichthys; species Erpetoichthys calabaricus. The sequence continues at coordinate 64,439,541 of NC_041406.2, read as the reverse complement.
ATTTTAACTAATGTGCAGTGTAGCCTTGCTCTAGTATGAACTTTAATAAGGTATATTAAAATTACATTAACTCAATGAGATGTTGCACAGCATTAGCAAGCAAAATCTATTAGATAAGAATATAATTGTTAATGCATCCATTAGCAAAACATGATACCCACAGAATTATAAAACAGACAGAAACGCTCAAGAAAATGCATCGTCAAAAATTAAATCATGCTATAAAATGCAATTTTATACAGGCTCTCCTGACAAACATTAGTCTATTTTCTTTCATATTTTAAAACAGGTCACAACTAAGATTAAGTTCACCCCACCCTGAGCCCCATTGTTTCTAAGGAATTTACACATTTTCTTTATGGCCACATTTCTCAGGGTGTTTAGTTTTTTCTGCAGCTTGCAGTCACCTCCTAATACAGTAATCATTCAGAGATACAATCAATTAATTTACTAAAATAAGGCATTAAAACACTTGCTGTTGACTATTCATGTCATTTAAAAATATCAGTTTGCAAATTGTACAGGTCTTAGCTTGAGAATATGCAAGCAAATTGGACATAACTATATCAAACAAGGAAAATAAAGAGATGGAATACAGTAGGGGTGTTTGTCTAGGTCCTCTTTTCAGCAATTTATTTTAAAAAGTTTTACATACATGATATGACCAAATGTATGTGGATACCCCACCAAATTATTGAGTTCAAATATTTCAGCTACACCCATTGTTAATAGGTGTGTAAAATCAAGCACTCCACTAACAAACTCAGCACTCAGTGAGTATAAATGTAGCTCCGTCATAGGATGCCGCCTTTGCCACAAGTCAGTACATGAAATTTCTGCTCTGGTAGATCTGTTCCACTTAACTGTAGGAGCAAGAAAGGCTCAGCAATAAAGTTGTAGACCACGCAACTCACAGAGTGTGTCTGCCAAGTGCATGTAAACAGTGCATCACTCACAACAGAGTTCCAAACTGCCTCTGGAAGTAACATCTGCACATGATCTGTGAGTTGGGAACTTCATGAGATGGGTTTATATACCCAAGCCTAAAACCATTGTGTGGAATGTGAAACCTCCGGTGGAGTGGTGTAAAACTCGCCACCATTGGACTCAGGAGCAGTGGAAACGTTTTCTCTGGAGTGATGAATCACACTTCACTTTCTGGCAGTTTGATGGATTTGGGAGATGCCAGCAGAACACTACTTTCAGGATTGCATAGTGTCTACTGAAAATTTTTGTAGGGGAGAGATAATGGTCTCGGGTTATTTTTCAGGGTTTCAGCCTTGCCCCTTGGTTCTAGTGAAGGGTATTGCTAATGCTACAGCATACTAGGACATTTTATACAATTACCGTATATATTCACGTATAAGTCGGGTCTTGAAACCCAAAAAATCTATCATAAAATCAGACCCCAACTTTTACACCCATTCAAAAATGCGACATTTATTTATTTATTTTTTACATCTTCTTGCCTCCTCCAATCTCACACCAGTTTCTCAGACGCATCGAATTTTGTTGCAGCAGCACAGTTACCAATTTCTTTCACCACTTCAATGACTTTTAATTTAAAACCAGCTTCATATTTTCTTCTGATCGACTGCTCCATCATAGATAAGGGATGCTCTTACGATAAAGGTGCAAACAGTACAACTGTCGCTTCGGAATAGTTTGTGTATTACCGTGTGGTCACATAGGCACAATACATAGGCAAAAAAGGCATTGTGCTCCATGGTTACTCTCGCAGGTGGGTGTTAGCTATCATAATCTCTTGGACCAATAGCGTGAGTTTTCCACATTCGACTTATACAGCCAACATTTTAAAATACCAGAAATGATATGGTAAAATCAAGTCCTGGGAGAACTTAAAAAAATCAAGTCCCGGGAGAACTTAAACATGAATATATATGGTATACACTTCCAAATTTGTGGCAGCAGTTTGAAGAAAGACTTTTTCTGTTCCAGCATGACTGTGCCCCTATGCACAAAGCCAGCCAGGTCAATAAAAACATGGAGGAACTCGAGTGGCCTGCACAGACCCTTTACCTCAACAGTACTGAACACCTTTGGGATGAAATGGAACAGCAATTGCGAGCCGGGTCTTCACGTGTAGCATCAGTACCTCACAAAAGCTCTTTTGGCTGAATAGGCACAAATTCTTGCAGACACACTACAAAATCTTATGGAAAGCCTTCACACAAGATTTGAGGATGTTAGCTGCAAAGTTGGGGGTAACTCCATATTGATGCATATGGTTTCTGGAGTGGGATTTCCAACAGCTTTACACTGGTGTAATAATCAATTGTCCAAAAATGTTTGGCCATATAGTGCACCTCTATTTACAATTATACAGTGCTTATCTGTCTAGGCCGAGCTTTACACATAAAAATCAGGATGAATATAAATAGAGCAGGAAATAAAAAAACAAAAGTAAAATGTACATACCTGTAAAGATTTGACTCATTCAGTTGCCATTTTGCTTAAAAGTAATACAGTTACTATTGTAAAATGAATAGCCCTTGACACTAAAAGAGGTTTGGGGCAGCCACCCATATACTTGAATAAGGCTACAATATTGGAGCGTTGGCAACACAGAAGTGTACAAGTTGAGCTCAAAACAGAAACTGAGTAAAAAATGGAAGACGACTGGCCTTTAAAACAGGTTGGCGGAAGTGACATCATCTGGAGCTGGAACCAGAAGTAATATTCTTAGAGCCGGAACTGGAAGTGACGACATCAGAATCTGGCAGAATTTCCCGTATCTGGTCTGCAGAGATAGAAGAGAAAGGTTTATTGCACCTCGCCACCCCCTGGACTAACATGGAATTACCTTCTTTTGGTCCTTCCAGCTGTCTCCCATGTGCACGTGTGTGACACTATAAAATACAACACTAACACTGTAGTCTAAATTAGTCCATATTGACTTTACTTGGGGATAATCACAATACTCACCTCTCAGATTGACCAGTCTTTATTCAACATGAATTTTACATGTTTTATTTATACACTAAGAGGTTCTTAACATACTGTATAGGTCCCTAGTCAAATAATGTATTAGGACTTTAAAATTCAAAAGCCATTACAATTATGTTTAGAGCCATTGTAACTGTGCAGCCTGCCAGCTATGTAACATTCATGCATGTCTCACATGCTGCTGTGTTGCAACCACCTGCAGCTCTACTAATGCTAAAAATAAATACATTAAAAAAATGTTTTTCTTTTTCTTTTCTTAACATTAAATCTATGATTTTTTTTTCTTGTAACTCTTAACAAAATAATTCAAAATCTAAATCATAATCTAAAAATGTAGCTAAATGAAGTAAGAACAAAGAATGCCACTCCTTCCCCATTAACTGCACTTTTGACTTTGGCATCTTCAACATACTCATCTCTATATATATAAAAACCAGCATCTGTCTGTCTGTATCTCTGTCTGCTTTTCACGAGAGAACTTCTTAATGGATTTAGATTCGGTTTTCTTCTATAATTTGCTTGAATATTCTGTTTGGTTATGTGACTTCTCTCGCCATAGTCATAGTTTGCTTGCAGGAGCGATATATTCACGCTAATCCGAGACAGAGGCTGAGGGCCGAGGGGAGGGGGGTAGCGTGACGTCAGGAGTGGGGAGCTGGGTTGGGCCCTCCTCATTGTCCTGTTTCACTACCACGAGGGCGGAGCCGCAGGGGACGGCTAGTTTTATATATAATGGAAACATGAAAACACATCCTTTTTAAATTAGATAAACTAACCTTTCTTTCACAAATATGGTGCAAAAGTTGCAATTACAAGTACGTTGTCTGTCATGATGATTGAACATATGGAAATGTTCTAAAAGTTTAAGCTCTTGTAACTAATGGACATGTTGGGAGACCAAGCTTTGGGGTTTGGTGGGATCTGGTGGTATGTGAACACCATTTTGCACAGTTGTTAACATTATTAATTATTTTACATCTACATTTAAGGATTTAAATGTTTTCATATTTAAGACATTTTTGAGCTGCAAAATGTGAATGTGTGATAACAGTTTCTGCTGTTACGTTACATAAATCATGTGACATTTAGAGTGTTAAGTGAATTAACAAATACCATTTTGTATTTACACAGAGTATTTACATTCATTCAGTGTCTGAACTTTAGAATAACTGAATGAAGAAGATACTCCACAGGTCTTAGTAAAAGTCTAGCATCTGTAATGAAAGGAAACAAACAAGAATTTAGTATTAGGTAATCTGTTTATTTTATGAGTTCAATTCTGCCTTTGTTGAGTGTTTGTGGTTAATTTTTTAGGCTTAAGAAACTGGAAAGGAATACTGACTTCAAACTTATCTAGTATTCTAACGATTAATCTTTGCAAGTTTTCTTTGAAATATGACAGGCATGCTAAACCACTGCAAAACCCTTGAATATTTCCATATTTCTTATAGATTATTTCATATTAAATCCATTTCTTTCTCTGCTGTCTAAATTGGTGGGGGATATAATATCTGGTTTTAATAAAACATGTCCTACTAATTTCCAATTAGATCATTGTAATATTTCAAAAATTAATCTCTGGCACTCAATTTAATAAAAATAGGCTATCTAATTTTTTTATATATATACAGGTCATTAAGAACATGACAAAATGTTCATACCAACCTGTTCAGCTGCATTTCATGTCATTTGTCTTCTAGGCATAACATTACTTACGTTGGCAGCAGTTGTTCTTGATGAGGAATGCTCAACAGACAGACTAAATGATACCTCTTGGACAAGAGGGCCTTCCATCAAAGAAATAAACAGAATCAAGCACTCATCTGCTATTCCAAATTTCCACCTTTACGCAATACATAAATTATTAGAACCTATTTAATGTGTGAGTCGTGTCCCCAAACCTTCAAACACACCAACACCAATGCAGGTCCCAGGTTCAGTTAATTTATTATAACAAATACTTTCACAAGGCTATCTTTTTTGTATATAGAATCACCCAAGCACAATTATTTCTGCTCCCCCTCTTTCTTCTTCATCTCTTTTCACTCCTCCAGGTGAGCTTCATCCTCTGCCTCCCGACTTTTATTCCCTGAGGTGAGGCGTCAGAGCCCCTTTATGCCAGACCCAGGATTACTGCACGTTAGAATCATTTCCTGGTGAGGCGGAAGTTCCTTAAAGTAGGGGCTGTCCGTCCCTGCAGCTTCCCCTGGCAGCACCCATGGAACCCAACATGGCTGTCTTATGGGACTGCAACTCCCAGCCTGCTTTGCTGGTATCCATGCAGGCACCGTTGCCCAGGGAGACTGCCACCTATTGTATCAGTGAGCGAATAGCCCATGTATGCTGTCGCACCATGTACATTATTCTAGCTTCCCGGCCACTGAAGAAACCTGGACCTATCCCAGCCGCAACACCTGTCCATGCTTGGTGTCCATAAAAAACCTTTTTTCATACACACATTAATATTATCCATGTTTCTATCCATAAGTGTAATTGCTTGGTTAAATGGCCCTTAGCTATCATGTTTTTAGCATTTGGAGATCAGTTAAAGTGAAATGTTAATAATACTTACCCATTAGTAAAAACTTTAACTTTAGCAGTACCCTAAAACACAGAAAATTTTGCCTTCACTGCACTGACGTCAGTTTAGTTCTTTTATGTTATGTTGCCTCTTTATGCATTTGCATTACTCAATTTTCATTTTAGTAAAATACACATCTCATAATGTAAAAATTGACTATTATTTTAAATATATTACCAATTCTATAATTTCTCATTGAACAAATACATATTGTGATGTGTGAGTCCATGACTTGCACCCCAAAACACAAGGCTGAGTCTCAGTACATTAGCAAAACCAGCTTTTATTCAGCTTGAAACAGGAACAGCACAGTTATTTATTGTAGTGGGATCTACCATTCTCCCATAAACAGACACAAGAATCAGGCAGGGTCATGGCCAGGTTAGTGGCAAAGTAATACTGTTCCCTGCATTTATAATGTTTCTTTCATCACCCATCGATGACAGCTCTGGGAGCCTGTGGTTGCCCCAGCAACTGAGAAGCTGTCTTCCACAGACGTGACGATAATGCTTTGGGACACTCTTCAGCGTGTCATCCCATTGGGGGGAGTCCCAAAAGAGTTTAGAAACCTTACAATATACAAGGGAAAAATGGAAAAGAAAGTTACAAGCACATTGTTTTGGCTGCATAGCCTTCACCTCCTGTTCAAGGTAATGGAGCCTATATGGCTGCAGTGCTGTTTCTCTTTCCTATTTATTTCCTCATGGGATGCCACTGGTAGAGCCCTTTGCTAGTTCCATCCATAAGAACCAAAGAATAATATTCATAAGAAGTTGTTAAATTTAACAAAGTTTAGTGGTTTTAGTTTGCACAATATGTCCACAAAATGTTAAGTCCCTATTTTAAATCATTGAGTTTGTTTATGTTTTGTTTTAACTGTTGTATTTGTACTGTATTTGCTGTTCAGCGCTATGTGACCTTCTGTCTGTGAAAGGCACTATATAAATAAACTACTAACTAACTAACTTCATTATACTGTATTGATTAGCACCCTTAAAAATACAGAATATCACAAAGAACTTTATAAAGAATACAAGAGTAAAGTAAAAGCTAAAAAATTAAAATTAAATTAAACACCACACAAGTACAAATGTGGTGATATGAATTGATAATAGTTTAAAATAAGGGTAAGTACTGCACATAGAGACTATTCCAATTACATACTTCTAGGCATAGCACATAATAATAATATCAAATAATATATTCTTCTCAAACTTGCATAATCCAGTTAATGCAGCACTGTATACAAGGCAGACATCATCTCAGGACCATGCACCAGTCCATGGCAGGGCCCACTCACATGCATGCTTACATGGGGCTGATTTGCATTCTCTAATTAAACAAACAAGTCTTTGATGTGGACGGACAAACGTAGTACCTGGAGGAAATCCCATGCAGAAATGGAGAAAACATGCAGTCTGCACAGATAGTGACCAGGCTTGGTCTTCAAAAGTAAAACAGTGGGTCAGTGGAAGGGTAGCCCTTGTGCCACTGTGTCACTAGCCAGTTAAAATGTAAGTAAATAAAGCAATGGCATAATAGTTGAAGTCAGATAATCTTCTTTCTTAGGGTGAATATATGTGTTTAATCCTTTATCAAAACACATACCCTATAGACTTTGAAATCAGTTTAATAGTACGTCTGTGGACTTTGTCCAATACCTATCATCCTCCTTATATTATTAATGTGGTCAAATCTGCAAGGAAAACTAGCATACATGCTTTCAAAGTTGTCAAAACCATTAATGAAGAATATCTGCTGTAGTTTACAAAGCATGGTGGCGTCAACTGCACCATTCTGGTTGAAAGGATGCTATTAGTGATCCCCTCCCCACCACCAAGTGTTCAAAACATGTCTTTCTTAAAAATGATTATACATATGATAGCCAACCCAACCCCAACCTTATCACAAATCAACAGAGCATGTATGAGAAATTCTTGAGTGCCATCCTGGAGGAGCTGGACTACCTGTGCAACCTGAATCGAAAGCAGGAACCACCTCATGCTACCAGTAGTGACAAGGACACTAGCAAAATGAAGAACTGGAGAAGAATCAGCCAGGAAGGATAAGGAGAGAGCAACTATCTGTGGCCACCACCCTCAAAGCCATTCCCTTTTTGGGGTTGTCTTGCTGTTGCCTCTCCAATGCACCTGTTCTCACTGTCATTTGCACCAAAGCAGGTGAAGTTGATTCACAATCACTTATTCCTTCCTAACTAGACAAACTGATCTCCCTGAAGCTTATCTGACTTGGTGTTAGACTGTGATGATTAAGTGTTCCCTTAATTTTTTTGAGCAGTGTATAAATATATAAAAATATATATGAAATTACACCATAGAGAAATATAGTGAGACAATAAGTTAAGTAGAAAGAAACTGGTTGTTTGTTACAACTTTTGGAATAGCTGCCTCTACTGTAAACGTAACAACAACTGACATAGGCAGAAATCTCCAACCAAGGATCAAGATGAAGAAAGTATAATGGCAATAATACAGTAAAATCCAAAGTCCTGCCATTGCCTGACAAAATGATTTATGATCAGTTATAATTAGTGTACCTTGTTCAGCTTTGGGGTAATGGTGAAAGCATGATCACTCAAAGTCTTTATTTTATGAAGCTTCTTTTGCATGGCGGGTCATGATGACACATTTTATGAGTGGAGACTCACACATCTTCCCACCAGTTACCTCCTGCTGCCAATGTGTAAAAGCTAATATTAGCCTCTGCAGACCTAAAAGGAATTCCAAAATTGTTGAAAACTTTTTGGCAGCTATGTGTATTTATACACTGATTTTCTAAGTTTACACTACTTAAAACTCTTTCAGATATACAGCATCTTTTTTCCAGTGGACCCCATCTTCATAGCCATTTCTTCACAGTAAATTCAAGGGGTCTTGTTTCTCAGAAGCATAAAGAAAAAAAGACTTTGTTTTTGTTTTCAGTTACATACAGCAAATGATACTTTGAAGGGTTCTTAGAAAAAACAGGCTTGTCCACCACATAATTAATCCTTGACGGCCATTAGAATCTTCGCTCAAAAAAAGAAAAAAATCAATAAAAGTGCTCGGTCTGAAGTGAATTTAAATTTCAGGAATAATTTGTTTCATTGCAGTGCTGAAAGAGCTTTGCATTCAGTAAACAAGAAATTAACAACGTTATTTTAAACTTTTACTAAATATATATATATACTGTATGTTCTAGGACATTTTTTGGAATAGGCAACTGGAGTATCTGACAAAAGCTAAGCATATGGATTAGCTTACTTCAGCTTTCTAAAAGTTTCAACATTACATACTTACCCAGTTACATTTCAGTAAAATTTTTAAACTGAATTTCAAGCTGGTTAACAGGCTGCAGATATACGCTGTGTCCACATGCTGTGACATATGTGATGTCACATCTTAGCACTTTGTTCTGTTTCTCTACTTTTCTATTGTTGTATATCTATTATTTAAGTGCATATTAATTTAGTCCTATTTACTATTTTTGGTATTTCATTTGTTCATTTATAAATGTATTTATTTCTAACGTCGTTTTTCCCTTTATTTTGTCTTTGACTTCTAGTAAAGCACATTGTACTCTATGCCATCTATGAACGTGTGCCGTAGAAATAAATGCTGTTCTTGTTTATCTGCGTATGCAGTTGGATTTTTTGGGAGAAACGCCAAATCAGTGTTGATTTGCTGCTTCACCTGCATAAAAAATAGTTCAAGATTAGCCCAAACGTTCGGGGTGAAAATACAATGTAAAGCTAAAACATTTAGAAGTTACTGCACTGTTCCAAATATAGTGTTTCACCAAATGTCATTTTTGTTTGACTTATTATTTAGTTTTTTTAATCTTTATTGAAATAAGATGTGAATCCAGCATTACAGCATATCACAAATTGGCCAATTTGAGCAACAAAATTATCTTCAAATATTCCAATGGGGAACTACAACTTGGAAATGCATGGAATTTTCTACTGGTGAAGCTCATACTCCTACAGCACATGCAAGCAGCAGAAGAGAACGAATACAAGGAGAATGCTCCTCATTACTGTAAGTAAGGTCATCATCATGGGTCTGTGCACAGACAATAACAATTTATAGTAATAATAATCATCTATAATTTAGTAAGTAAGCTCATGAAGTTTACAGAGAACACTAAAATTACAAATGTACAACATACTGCAGAGACAGCTGAAACAATTCAGAAAGATCTGAAAAATCTTCACACCTGAACAATTACAAAAAAATAATGTTAATTTAAAGAAATATGAAATATGGAATGCCACTTGTGCCAAAATAAAATAAATAAAAAGGCAATGACAAAATGCATGATCACATGAAAAAGTACAGCAATATATATGAATGAGTCATTAAATTGTGAAGGAAATGCACAATTAAATAAAAGCCACCTAAATTATTATAGAATAAAATATCATTTGATTTGGTTTTTACAATATAGTTATCTTACTTTTAATTATTGAAACTTTTATTTCAAAATGACCTTTCTTTTAAAAAACATATGTAATAATACAAATGCTAAATTTCCATATGGCCATTTTAATGTCTGGGCTGTTAATTTTAGAATGAATCTTTTCATAATGGTTTAATCACATGTTGGTTAAGACCAAAACTAAACTTGTTCCTACTGGTTATTTCCTGTCAATTACTTTTTTCTGGTTGTAGGCAGAAGACTATAAAAAATCAGTAGCAATACTTATATTTACATTGGGGAAAAGGCAATAAGAGTTTGGACAGTTACTTTTTTAGAGAAATACATAGAAATAAGTCAACATATTGAAACTGTACTGAGCAATTGATGTGGTTACTAAGTGATAGTAACCTGTACTTAAAAAGATCAATGATCTATCTACTTTCTTGCTGTTACGATCCATGAAAAATGCCTTGTAAAACATCAAACCCAAAATAAGGACAAGAAGTGGCCAGTTCCCTTTCCTTAACGTAATAATGCTGGTGTCTTTGCAGTGTCACATACGTGTGATTGGGAGACAGCTAAAGGGCCTGAATGATAGTAATTCCATGCCAGACCAGAGGGTGGCGAGGTACACTGACTTTCTTTCTCAGTCCCAGACCATCCACGGGAAACCCACATGGTTCCTGGGCCACTGATGATGTCACTTCTAGTTCAGATGCCACCGATGACATCTCTTCCGACTCTGGTACTCCTGATGATGTCACTTCCAGTTCCAGTACCTTTGATGACATCACTTTCGTTCTTGGCATATAAAGCCACCATCTTTGACAACCAAATTTAATTCTGTTTTGGACCCGGACTTGTGATCATCTCAAAGTTAATTAACCCTTTTTGCAGCCAGGGCATATTATACGGGTGGCTGCCCCAAACCTTTTGGCATAAAGGCATAAACCTGGTCTCTTAAAAATGCATTTTTATATGCATAAGTAATCTTCCGGAGTTCTCCTTTGGCAAAATTCTCTGATATAATTAAAAAGCGCAAAAGGAGTTAAATGTGATCTTTGGCCTCTGTGATTCTGAAAACAAGAATGAAACCTATGATCATTTTCTTTTGTTTTATAAGTAAGGTTAGTCCTTCATGTGCTGTGATGTATATAACATTCATTCTCTTTAAACATCCTCGGCCTGAGCCCTTGATGATTTGCGGTATGAAAACGCTGGTTTCTGCATCACTCGAAACATCACGCTGTTTTAACACATCTATAGCAAACGGCTGGGTTAAGATTAAACTGACAGACTTGTGGCCGGGTGCAGAAAATACAGTTCTGGACAGCCAAGAAAATTTTTGCAGCACCAAACAGGTTGTCCCTTTTAATTGCCCAAATATCAAAAAAATAATAAAATGACGTAAATAGGTAAGGAGTTCGTCAAGGTTGACCGCTTCAAAACCAGAAAAGAAATCTAGCAGGATCAGGACCAATGAGATATTAGTAGCTCTAGCAAGTCGTAGCTGGTCGGCCACAGTCAGTAGAGCTGTCTCAGTCGAGTGGTTCCTCTTGAAGCTGGATTGCTTAGTATCGAGCATTCCATTCTGCAGTCCATTCTCTACAAGGAAGGAAGGCATTTTGAAATAAATAGCACATTGTGAAATAAAATTAGACTCTTAAAGAACAGGGCTTTTTCTTAATAAAACCTACAATAATTAAATGTAAGGTAACGATATCGTTGAACCAAATGAAATGATGACATTATATTTCATAATAATTAGATGATTTTTATTTAATTTCATATTGTTTTCACAATTTAGTAACTCATGTTTATGCATTACTGTGGTTTTAATGTGATTATTTCATAACTACCATTTTATTTATTTAATTTTGGAACAAATTGTATACAATAATAATGTGTAAGAAAAAAGAAATATTAAAGATTCCAGAAAGATACCAGAAAGTAAGCTTTCCACACAATGTCATTGGAAATAAAAACAAATCTTAGGCTATATAATAAAAATATGAAAATAAACAGAAGGCCAATATGTGATCTAGGGAGAGTACACCTGTAGTATTTTGTGAGTTCTGCTCAGCACACTAAGGCCGTAGAAGCTATGGAAGCTAAATATCTACTCTTACTATACAAAGCTATTGGGACACCTAACCCAGGACAATAATACTCAATGGTCTTAGTAAAACTTAATGTTTTTGGTTTGTGATTCCTGTAGGTGAGGAGACTAAGGGAGAGAAATAGGATTGTGGGTATGCTATTTGGAACAAACTGCCAAACGTGGAAAATGATTTTAAATCACATTGAAATGAAATATAGGTATGTGGTAGATGTCATTTAGCCAAAAATGTTTAACTGACTGAACAGACTCCTCTAAAAATTATTATGTTCTAAAAATGTGTGCCACTTCAGACTGAGGCCCTGTCTACAGCTGGTCTCTGCCAGGATAAGCTCTAACCCCATGTGACTAAGCTAGAAGTTGTTTTATGAATTATATGTTATGGTTTTACTGTGTTGTTCAAGAGTTATGCAAACAATCAAAGACACATCAGTGAGTAAATGCTACATCTTTGATTGGTATCATTTGTAATTCTTAAAAATAGCAAAGAAGTATATGTAGTCACTGAAAAAACTTTTTAAAACATCGATATGCATAGAATAATAATATCTTTCAAAACTACATGAGTAGTTGCTGAGGTTTTAAACATCAGGCTGTACTGAGCAAGCTGACCATTGTGGGAGAGCGGAAAGGTGAGCCATTTGCAAATAACCATAGCAGCAGAGGAAACCTCAGCATGGTTGTGGCTCAAGAGGAAAAACAGTGGAAGTTTGTGCAAACACCACCTACACACAAGCAAAGGTCTAATCACCATAGGATGAGTCACTAAGGGGAGGAAGTATGATGCTGAATGACCTAGACATTCAATAAACCCAGGAACATCACTGAGGATGTGTCCAGGCGCAATAAATAATGTGTTAATTCATTTCTTTACATAAAAATACCAAAAATAAATGTGTAAAATAACAGAACGTACAGAAATACATTATATATGACTGGGGAGGTCCCTTATTCATTCAATTCAGTTGTAACTTATTTATATAGTGTGCACTCCATTTTTAGGTCTTTCACATTAAATCCAATTACACTATCGAATGTAAAAATGTGGTATAGTTAAATTAAAGAAGAAAATTCTATAATAACACAAAACATATGTCAACAAAAATGAGCACATACAGATTTAAACTGTTTTAGGTCAGCCACCCACCCTGTCCCAGTATGGGGATTCAGCAAAATATCACAGAGCAAGCAAACAACACTCAAAAAACTGAACTGTTGGGAATATTCAAATTATGCATTTAATTTAAATTTTTTTCAATTTAAAATACTTATTTTGCTGGCATTATTTAACGTTTTCTAGTTAAATTGACCTTAATTTGTTAGATGTTACACTAACATACTTAATTTAAACAAGAACAAAACAATCAGAATATTTCCTTTTAACAGAAGCATAATCCGTCTCAGGAACTGTTGTCTTTACTGACTTATTTTACATTCATCTTACTCAAAATGAATATATTTCTAAACCTCAAAATGTTGTATTCCTATTTTTCCTATACACAGTTAAATTGATTTAACTTAAAATAATCAGGTTTTATGAATATGACTATCCCAGATTTGCATAAATTATAATATTTTGCATAAACAACTGACCCTTTTGTTGACAACACGCTCCAAGGGGAATCCACACCTTTGTAAACTTGGAAAGAAAGATACACACTTTTAGTAAGTTGTTTTCTTCCCAAATGCTGTGGGTTTTGTGGGGTTGTGGAAGCCGAGTTATAATACTTTTTTGGTACGTGTTGCCTACCATACATCAGAAATGTGTCTTTTTCATTGTTTCCAATGCAACAATATAGTTAATGTTAAGATTACATGAAACAGACACTCAGCCAAAATAGAACTTGTTTACATTTAGCGGTAACAAGTAAACCACTACATGCTTAACAGACCTTTTGTGTTCTAGTCATTTATTAAATCGCACCACTGTCCACAATTTTCATCTATAAGGTTCAGTTGAATTGACATAAGTAAACTATGTATGACCTAAAAAAAATATTAAATAAAAACATGGAATTTAACTTTAATGAAAAGGAATTTGGTTACTTTTTTCAACACAAAGACATTCATTTAATTTACCTTAACAATGTTATGTTTTCTGACCATAATGTGAATGCATCAAATTAAAAGAATATTTCACTTTAAAACCACTATCCATGATTGAATTAAGTTCTTTAAAGAAATAATTTTTTGAGTCAAAAATGATTGCAGCAGAATGTCTCACAATGTGTCTATTATTGCTAACAAAGCATCCACTATAAGGTGTAGTAGCATGACACCAAGAGGAAAAAGGAAATAGGAAAGACTTAACTATCAGTTGAAACAGTCGCCAACAGGAATTAAAATCAATATGAACAACCTTAATAGCAGCTGTCACAAGTGTACACTTTGCTAAAACAAGTTCTTTTCAGCATTGCTTTAGATAGATAGATAGATAGATAGATAGATAGATAGATAGATAGATAGATAGATAGATAGATAGATAGATAGATAGATAGATAGATAGATAGATACTTTATTAATCCCAAGAGGAAATTCACATACTCCAACAGCAGCATACTGATAAAAAACAATATTATATTAAAGAGTGATAAAAATGCAGGTAAAACAGACAATAACTTTGTATAATGTTAACGTTTACCCCAACAAACTAATACCTAGCCTTGTAGTCAGGGCATTTAATTTAATTTCTGGTTTCAAACTGCTTTCTGCCCCTCGATTAAGGCTATTTACTATTTGTGGTGTCTGACATTCTTGCCACGATCTATTATTTGCAATTTGTCACATCCTGGCCTGTGTTTACTAAATGTTGTTTTTCCGGGTTTTGACCTTAACTTGTTATTTTTTTAATGATTCATCTTCTGATTCCATCTCTTTTCAAAACAACTACTGCTCTGTGCAGCCAGTACAATATGGTTTAAATTCTTAGTTTTAGTTATTTTTTTGTTGTCTTTTGAATGAATGTGGAGAAGTAAATGAATGTATGAAGGACCAAACAGTATGTCAATACTCAGTTGATACAAATAAATTAATTAAAATCCAGACATATATAAAGAGGAATCTAGTTGTTTCATTACCTGAATTTATAAGACCTCTAACCTCAAAAGCTATTTTCTGGTAAACCTTTGTCCTAAACTTTTCTTTAATAAAAATGAAGGTGACATTAATAGATAAGATTTAAGGTTTGCTAATATGCATACATATAAAATATCTGCAACCATTTTTCTATTTTCTTTATGCGACTAGTGTACGGAAAGAAACAGTTACACACATTTCCACACTCAAGCATAATGAACGCATTACCCTGCATTAAAAACTGAGAAACCCGTTTTGGTAGCTTAGAAAATGTTTTTCTACTTTGGATAATTTTTTGAATTCATGGAGATTTTTATATTTTGAAATCTGAATTTTCAACCTCCAGTTTTACCGTATATAAGTCTGAATTTTATTGGTTGGTTTGTTTAAGAAAGATTTTATTTTTCCTTCATTTGAATTGTCACGTTGTAATTTTAGAAGCCACTCTGTGTGGATAATATTTTTCCAGGGGATGTTGCTTGTTTGAAACTTCCTTCCTGGCTTAAGTCATAAACACTCTCTAATAAATTACATTGCCGCACAGGAATCCATTTATCTGAGATAGAGATTTCATCAGTGAACAAATGAAGTTAGTTAATCTTGAGTTTAATATTTTGGTTTCAATTCATAGCTCTTTTGTCTTGATTCTGTTATTGCCTTAGAGTTTTGACTCTGATGAAATAATATTTCAGTGAATGAATTATTTCAATTCTTATCTAACTATGATTATTGTTAAACTTTCCTGCTTGAAGCACAGCTCACAACAGTTTTTGGACTAGAAAAAACTAGATATCTGAGGTCTCATGATGAACTAATGACAATACATTCACAGCTTCCCACTTATGTTCTTATCTAACTATGATTATTGTTAAACGTTCCTGCTTGAAACACAGCTCACAACCCATAGAAAAGCCTCCCCTGTGTTTTTGAGTCTTTGAAAAGTGTTCTTTTTGTTTTTGATTGAATTGCCTTATGAAATGTGCATCTTTCAGTTAACTGCTTTAAGCACCACAGCAGTTGTTCTTAAACACTTTCTAGCAGAAGATTACCCAAGGTGTTCTGTTTCAGAAAACGACAGGTGGTAGGCAATGGATTTATGGAGCCGTTGGGCTTTGTGTTTGTGTAACTTGCATAAGACCCTAATGCAGACATCTTTAGACTGTGGGATGAAATTGTGAAAGACACAGAATGATACATATATAGTATATATATATATATATATATATATATATATATATATATATATATATATATATACGGTATAATATATGTAAAGTGTACTTTAGCAACCTAACTATTGGATTAAGCAAGTTTGAAAATAGAAGAATACATTTTAAAAAATAGCATAATTCACAGTAAAATATATCAGTTTATTTTAGTTATGGCTTATTTTATCACCATTACAAAAATTCTCATAAGAAGAATGTATTTTATGACTATATTTTTAATTTCCTGGTCTGCATTATAAATGTTTCTGTACTTAAATACAGGCACAGATCTACTAAGGAACTAATGAAGCTTAAGTTTCATGGCTCCTAATACCAGTGGGGCACCAAAGCGACGTTATCCACGTTGCCTCAAAATTTTGGACATCTACTGTATAAGAACAGATTTTTTTTCTTTTTTTTAATAATTAAATTAATAATATACTGTAATTCAATACAAAATAATAGTTAAAATAAAAATGAAAAGGTTATTAAAGTATAATGTAGGCAGCCGTAATCAAAAAAGTTCAAATTAAGAACGTTTCATTCTAAATATATTTAATATAAAATAACAATAAATTATTTTAAAAACTATTCATATTTATAATAGAAATTCAAATTTTTATTAAAATTATTCCTCTTAGGCTAGACGTAACTGAAAAAAATAAAAGCATTTTTCATTCAGGAGTCATTGTAAAGGACAACATTTCGGTAACTTTTTATTTATTTCTTATCGGTGTCTAAAATAAAACATTATATTGACTGTGGTGTTTGCTATGTTTTATTTCATCATTCTATAATGCATCATGCATGTATACAGTAATCCCTCGCTATATCGCACTTTGCCTTTCGCTGCTTCACTCCATCGCGGATTTTATATGTAAGCATATTTAAATATATATCGCAGATTTTTTGCTGGTTCGCGGATTTCTGCGGACAATGGGTCTTTTAATTTCTGGTACATGCTTCCTCAGTTGGTTTGCCCAGTTGATTTCATACAAGGGACGCTATTGGCAGATGGCTGAGAAGCTACCCAACTTACTTTTCTCTCTCTCTCTCTTGCGCTGACTTTCTCTGATCCTGACGTAGGGGGATTGAGCAGGGGGGCTGTTCGCACACCTAGACGATACGGACGCTCGTCTAAAAATGCTGAAAGATTGTCTTCACGTTGCTACCTTCTGTACAGCTGCTTCCTGAAGCGACATGCTGCACAGTGCTTCGCATACTTAAAAGCTCGAAGGGCACGTATTGATTTTTGCTTGTTTGTTTTTCTCTGTCTCTCTCTGCTCCTGACGGAGGGGGTGTGAGCTGCCGCCTTCAACAGCTTTGTGCCGCGGTGCTTCGCATACTTAAAAGCCAAACAGCCCTATTGATTTGTTTGCTTTTCTCTATCTTTCTGACATTCTCTGATCCTGACGCGCACTCCTTTGAAGAGGAAGATATGTTTGCATTCTTTTAATTGTGAGACGGAACTGTCATCTCTGTCTTGTCATGGAGCACAGTTTAAACTTTTGAAAAAGAGACAAATGCTTGTTTGCAGTGTTTGAATAACGTTCCTGTCTCTCTACAACCTCCTGTGTTTCTGCGCAAATCTGTGACCCAAGCATGACAATATAAAAATAACCATATAAACATGTGGTTTCTACTTCGCGGATTTTCTTATTTCGCGGGTGGCTCTGGAACGCAACCCCCGCGATGGAGGAGGGATTACTGTATAACATTTCTCTAATTTTCATCCCCTCATAACTCAAAAGCTATTCTGCAAGGCATAGGAAATTTTTATTCAGACCAGTGACTTTGACATGTGAGATAATCCAGTACAGCAATTGTAATTAAAATCTGAGATATGTGGTTACATTTTTCAAAAATGTGTGGTGATATGTTATGGAACAACCCCATTACCCAGAGGGGCCCCCATAACAGTTCAAGCTTCTGGGCCCAAAAAATGTAGGCCCACCACTACTTCTATAAAGGGGAACTAACAATTTGGTTCAAACATGATTGATCATTGGACATGTGAATAGGAACAATAGGTATCAGCTGAGAAATAAAGAAAATAGTAAATCATGAGCTGCGGAACCTGCAGGATGTGGTGTAAGACTGTAATGTTAGCTCTATAAATACTGTACATACTAAAAGACAGTGAACTCAAATATCTCTAGTTACTTTTTTCTTGTTAGTCTTTCCAGTATATAAAAACATGACTTATGGAGACCTGGAGGACACTCTTAAGATTATAATGTGTGTTTTTTTAAATAAATCACTCGAGATCTACTAATTAGAACCACAGTTTAAATATCAGCAGTTATAAAACCAAATTTAGCATTTTTGTAATGTTTTCTACTCAATTTATTAAAGTCCAAACCTAAAATCTGGTAACATACTTTGTGAATCTTGGGAAGATCTGCAAAATAAATCCAGAACAGCTGATGAAAAAGCCTGTAAATCCTGTAATTGGGATAGCATGGTGATGATGCTGCTTCAGTACTGTAAAGACCTGAATTGTACTGCAAGTTTAATTTGCACTATTTACCAATTTATGGGATGTTTTATCCTGGTATTATTGTTTCTGTCCACATCTCAAACATGTGTATGAGATGCAATTTCCATAATTTACGATGTGATGTGTCAGCCTTCGGGGTTGGGATGGTCCCCAAGTCTCAGCAATCCTGTAACTGCATATTGAGTAAACAGGCTGGAAGTATGTATATGACTGACAGTCAATATGAAAATATAAATTCATTTTACCCATTTTATAAATAGGCAGACACATAAAGATACTAAATAAACTTAAAACAGAATGCTGGTTGATATTTAAATTGATGTTCACAATTTTCCCCTCACTAATAATATGTGTACATTCAGGGCTTAAGACAATGTAATACATATGAGCAGATGTGTAATACTGTTCAGTTTCCAACAGTTTTTGGAATAAAAAATACTAGATATCTGAGGTCTTATGTTGAACTAATGACAATACATTCACAGCTTCCCACTTATGTTTTTTTAGAGATTACTCAAAGACTTTTCAGTGCTATTAGTCAATCATCCTTCAGCTCCAGCTGGCTTCTGTGGAACAGCAGATGACTGTTACAGCAGATCACTGAAGAATGTTGCAAGAGAACACTCTCATTTGAAATGAGATTAAAGTCATTTCACGGATTGCCTGCTTTTAATGATTTATTTTTGCATGAAGCAAAGAATACTCTTTGAGGAGACATGAGTTACAGTTTTCCTTTTTTATTGTTACACATTCTCTTTGGTAGATGAAGGCATTTCTACGTAAACTGAGTTATACCTTGCTGTACACATTACATCAGGGTACTCCGTTACAGTCCTGGAGGTCTGCAGTGCCTGTGGGTTTTTGCTTTAACTAGTTTCTTAAGTAGAACCCTTTTTAACTAATAAAGCAATATTTTGCTTGGGCTTAGATTTGGTTAACTTTATTGTTAAAATTCAGAACTTTTTATTACCTAACTTAGTTTTACCTAACTTAGTATTACCTAACTGCTGCCTTTTGACTCTAATTATTCTCTGTTTTGTTAACTAGCATCACACACATGCACATGGGAGGCAATCGACAGGCTTGACTAAATGTGCTGGAACGTGTTGGGACTGAGGGTTGGCTGTGCACTCTAACACTTTTACTCCTTACCCTACAGATCCTCAGAAGGAATGTCCACCTGAAATCACCTTCAGCTCCATTTCTGATCTCACCTCCAAGCACCTCAACAATGCCACGCCCCTTCCTGCTCAACCCCTATAAAGTCTCACTTACCTATACCTTATTAGTCCAGTATTGGACTCAGTCTAGAGAGATTACTCTGGTTTTGCTCAAATTTGTTTGTAACATGTGCACTAACTTTCAAATATATGGGGTGAATTCCCAAATCATTTTCTGGATCTGTGTTTTCTTGTTTCTTGTTTCAGTTAATAATGAGATGCAAATGAACAAAGGAACCACCAGCTCTCTACCTAACGTGCTTCCATGTAAACCTGTGCATTTGCATTATTGAAGTATCTGGGTTAATAAAATGTTTTGAAATAAATTAGAGAGAAGAGAAGGACCACAAATCATATAGATAAAGTAGTCAGAAAACAAAAAAATATACAATTTTTGTCTTGGAAGAATGAACGCACTAACAAGCTATATGATTAAATACCAAGCTTCGTTATCTGTTAGACCTGGCTCCCAATTATGAAGCTGGCTGGAATGAAAACCTGCACCCACTGTGGGCCTCCATTAGTGGAGCTGAGTACCCCTGCATTCAGTCATTCTGTTATTAGTTTTATTTTTGTTGTTTCATGAATATCATGTGCATCTGTTTAAAAGCATAGCTGATTATACACAAACTTTTATCTGCTTAAAAATGCTGAATTTAAAGGTAATCTCTCTATTATAATAAAAAAATCTTCGGTCGAGACATGATCTTCTCGGAAAGACACTTTGACGTCCCGCGAGAATAGACTTTACAACCATTGGAAGCAAGACCCGTGAGACGGTGACTTTTGCACGCCCTACTTACAAACAATTTAAAACAAGATCACGGACATCTAACCTCTCAGTTGTTGGAATGCTTTTGGCAGACACACTTCATGTGCTCCCAGCTCTTAAAAATTTTATACGTTCTGTATGGCATGTCAACGACTAAGTGAAGAAAAAAGAGCAGTGCGTCGAAAAGAGACACAAAAGCATTAGAGAGAAAAGAAGGAAAAAAAGAATGGACAAAAGAACAATAATAATCTATGTGACAATTCAGAAAATAAGGAAAGTAATAATCAGCCCAGACCAACTGGAATTGAAAACCTCGTAGGTCCAATCAGGGTCGGAAAAAATAGACTTCATAAAGACGTTCAAAAACGTTGGAGCGATGCACTTGCAAAGCAAGTTGAAAAATATGAAATTAGTAATAATTTGAAAGTATCAAAAAAAAGAAAGTAAAGATCACATTAGCACAAACAAACAGAAATTATTACTCGGTAAAATAACAAAATAGCAAAATGAGATTGAATATATGGACATAGGTGATATGTCAGAAGTATGTAGATATTGTAAAGCTTTAAAATTTAAGTCGGAGACTTGTAGATCGTCAAATTTGTGTTGCCATCAGGGAAAAGTAGTCTTGCCTCCCAATGAAGAGGTGTATCTGTGAGAATTAAAAGATTTGTTGATTGGTGAAAGTGAAATCCACAAACACTACAGGCAAAATATCCGAGACTACAATTAACTTTTCGCGATCACATCATTCAATGCTGAAAACGAAGATTTACGCAATAATGGACCATACGCTATGAGAATCTGTGGTCCCACAACAATTAAAGTTACAACAAGTTTAATTTCAAAGAAACCACAATTCGGTCAGGTGTATATTTATGATCACGGAGAAGCGATGCAACATAGAATTGAAACAGTATGTAACAATTCCCATGAAAATAACAATCTCTTTAAATTGTATATCCAGATAACCAAACCCAGGGGTCGACAAGTGAAGCGAGCAGGGGGCAAAGCCCCCTAGTATTCTTAAAGTGTATAATGCACATTGAGATAATTTAAAGTAATGAAGGAAAAATGCGAAGTAGACCTATTGTACTGGTTGTTATTATTTTGAAGATTTAAGAAAAGACATGGACATTAGCACTGTTGGCTGCCCTGGTCAGTGTGTGTATGGGATTCTGTCAATATCTGCTCATTGATTTCTCCTTCCACATACCGGTGGCATTGGCATTATATTAAATGGTGACTTATTTGAAGGAGCTTGGCTCTGAGCATGCCGTGTGATGGACTGGTGCCACATGTAATTTTATTACTGACTTGCTCCCACTGCTGTTGGAATAGGCCTTCAATCCTAAAATTAGACAAAACAGGAGCAGTAAATGAAGTGACGGAAGGATACATTCTACCAATTAGCCTGTGTACGAATTTTAAAGACTGCATTGTGTGCTGTGAGACCATAAGCTATGTGCTTTGAGTTTGGTGAGCATTTGAAACTAAATTAACATGCTAAGAAATAGAAATTTAAGGTAGTAGAGTGGCACAGAAAGCACCATTGCTGCCACACAAATTTGTGTTTTAGTTTGATTACTACTGCTCATTGTGAGTAAATGTAGAGTGGTGCGTGTAAATGTACACTGCCATGGATTAGCACCTTGGCCTTCTGTATGCAACTTACATGTTTTATACAAGTTTGTGTGAGAAGATTTTTTATCACACAGCCCATGAAGGTGTATAGGTTTTTGCATAAAAGTGCTGTGCAATTTTATTGGAAACATCTACTCGAAACAAGTTAGAAAATGTACACATGGCACAACATTCAGTGTG
Source organism: Erpetoichthys calabaricus (assembly GCF_900747795.2). NCBI lineage: Eukaryota > Metazoa > Chordata > Cladistia > Polypteriformes > Polypteridae > Erpetoichthys > Erpetoichthys calabaricus. The sequence goes on along the minus strand of NC_041406.2, from coordinate 64,416,853 downwards.
TTCTGCGCTGAAGTTTACTGATATGAAAGTTGGAGCTTTTCATAAACTGTACACCATAGTGTAGTCCTTTTTGGATGCCCAGAGACTCTGATCTTCTGCACGCAGATCAACTGCAGCCGCCTTTCTAAACCCATCCTATATTTATATCACTTAGGGAAGCTGACCCTTTCTTGTTTAATAAAGGAGTAGAAACAAAATATACAAGTAAGAGCAACAGTAAACTACTTTGTTCCCATGCTCAAGGCACTAAGGTGCACAGAAATTGTCTCTCTTTCAAGGTAGACGAGTTTGCAGATTTGCCAATGCATCTCAATGAGAGATTTTAAAAAAAATTCAAAACTTTGTACAGAGTAATGTGTTTAAAAAATCTCAACAAAAACTGAACTGTTCATACAAATTTCCATGAAGAATAAGAGTACCAAATTTCAACAAAGTCAGTCCACCGAAAAACAGACATGGCTGTCACAACAGATGTTTCTTGCATTATATGCAAATGAACCTAAACATGGATTCCAGTTCCATCACCATGATCTGAAATTCTAAGTTTCGTAGCAAAAATATTAAGAGAGCTAGAAGAACAAAAATAAGATACTGCTTGAACAGGCCAACAGTCCCCCATACCCATGAATTGCATTAGGCAGGTTATGTTATGAAAACGATAAAAATGATTGTTAACATGGTTGATATAAAAATCTAAATAATAAATATTTATTGGATTTCATTTTAATGGAGGCAATATAAATGTATAGAGGGTACCTGATATGACATAAGCTAGAACAGGAGTCGCTTAATGTTTTTATATAATAATGTTTTATGTAGCGGGGCCACATAGTTAGTGTTAAATGTCAGTACTGAGTGCGTCTCGTTTCATTGTCCCGTTTACTGTTTATGTGTATCAGTTAATGCCGTCCCCGAAAAGGGGGACGGATGATGGAAGGAGACCACAGCCACAAACCTGGAAAACACCTGTTTACAATCAACCAATCACAGCCGTCACAGGATTATTTAAGCCAGCAGGAGGAGAAGGAAGAGAGAGGAGAGAAGGAGATTTTTTTTTCACAATCACGACCACACTGTACCTGTTGTTTTCCATATCGCGCTTATCCATCCAGTTTGTTTTTCCATCAGCCGGATTTACTTCAAGGACCTCACCACGAGAGACCCCGGGGTAGGACTTAATCATCCACCACACACACGAGGATTCACGGTGAGGCTGTTCCATTTTTTCCGGGGAGAATCAAACAACGCAATTTCACTAATTCAGTCATCCGCTTTCAGGACAGTTTCTTTATTACCGGACTCACGTTCTCATTCATTTTCAGTTTATCATTCATTGTTGTTATTCGTGTTGTGTGTTTATTTGTTACAGGGACAAGGGAGGGTTTTTGTTGTGTATATATATATATATTTGGTGGTGTCTTGTTATTGCTGGGGAGGAGGGATATTTATATTTATATGTTTCTATTTTTTGCATGTCTTATTTTACTTAATACATATAACCCGTTTAAATTTTACATCTTGTTTTTGTGTACTTATATTTTTCACCGTCGATTGTGGGGGAAAAGTTTAATTGGTAAGAAGTACGGCTTGATAGTAAGATTATTTCTCAGTCAATTATCCAAGCCACAGGTCTTGGGAGTGTAGCTGCCGGCTGGGTAAAAGGGGTCGGCCGTTACAAATATTTATTGGATTTCATTTTAATGGAGGCAATATAAATGTATAGAGGGTACCTGATATGACATAAGCTAGAACAGGAGTCGCTTAATGTTTTTATGCAAGGGCCACTCACAACTTTCCATGGGCCGAAGGGAATCAGAGGTTGTAAGCTAATGGAAGAGGACAAAAACAACACAGTGGGTTTCTTCTTGAAGTTCCCAATTTGGAAACATTACACAATCCGGACATATGGGGAAAGCAGTTGTAAAAATACTGTACCATTTTTGTGCAGTTTTTTTTGGGACTTTCAAATGCCTGATTAGATGCACTGGCATATCTAGAATTTGATGGGCCCTCGTACAAAAAATAAATAAAGTAAATCAAATTAAAAAATAATCACCATCAATGAGCTACACCAAGCTTATACTGTAATCGTATGTAAGCATGTTAATAATAACGTGTTGTGAAACAACAACCGTGCAGTCACTGTTGGCACCCCAGACCTTAAGGCCTAGGGGCAAGTGTCCCACCTACACTGCCTATAACTGCACCATTGATGAATTACACATTACGGGCTGTTATAAGTTAAACAGAAGTTATTTCAGGGGTAAACAAGACTATCACAATGTGTATGATCAGCTTAATTCCAGTATACTTTGCAGTGAAAGGAGGAGAAATGAATTGACGGTTAATGATGGGAAATCCAATCCATATGAAGTTTCTTTTTTATACTCCTTACTTTCTAATTTTTGACACTGAGAATTTACATTAAAAATCATTGATACATTTAGCACATCAATTAGGTTTACAGTCTAAGTTTTATGCCAGTCTTTTTCAGTAACATATGCAATCATCCTCAAAATATATTTGCTACATTTTACTGAAAAATCTTTTCCTATGAGAAGATATGCCATTGCTGTAAGTGCTGAAACCCTCTTTGGTCTCTGGAGGTCTATTTCTTCTGTTAGTAATTACTTGTTTTCATTCATTGAACGGATTAGTGCTATTGCTATGATAAGACAAAGTATTAACAACCATCGGCCTCTTGGGATAAATGTGCTGATGTGCAACAAATTCAACTTCAGAGATTTTCCTCCTAAACTATAAGAGTACTGAAGTCATTTTTATACTACAATAACTGTTACTTCCCAATTTAATTTTAAAATAAGGCTTGAAACAATATTCATACTGATTTCACTTTAGCAGACCAGGTATTCAATAGTACAATTGCACTTAAAAATGTTTTATTTGAAAAACTCAGGAAATACATTTTTGGTAACTGGATTCCCATTATCTTGATTTTACAAATAACCATGCATTAAAAAATCCTTTGAATGGGGTTGTAGCTGCGTTTTTTCCAAAATTACCAAAGTTCAGCAGCTCTAGCTAAAAATGGGATTCAACAAAAGCCTAACGCGCTAAAATGATTCCACAGACAAAATATCTTTGTTTTTAAAAGTTTTAGTTAAAATTCAAAGTAAAGCAGTTCACACAAAAAAGAGAAAATTGAAATAGCAAAAAAAGGAAAAGTTCTTGTTAAGAAAAGTTCTGTTCAAAGCTTAAATCTTGTTACATTTCAAATTGTTACAAATCACTTCAAAACGTTTCTGAACCATTTCAAAACAGTCAGAACACTGTATGCCTATCCCATTTCTAAGCTGAAAATGGGTCTTTTAAGTCCCTGTTTACTGGAACCTGTTTTAAACAACAACTGACTTAATTAACACACTGTATCTTAGTTATAGCAAAAAAAATTATCTCATACTAACTTACATGGGGAAAAGACAATACCATTGTCTATGACTATAAAAGGAATTAATATTCAATTCAAATTAAGCAAACAATAATATGAGTTTAACAGAAAGGTTTTAACTTTCTAAGATTGGCTCTTACATTTCTGGCCCCTAATTGGCTATGCAGGAGTGGACAGAATTACTATACTTTACTTCGATATGAGCCAATTAACTTTACTTTTACATTAACTATTGTTTTCAAATCATTAGCAATACCACTGCAAACAAACATTTAAAAAATTTCTTATTTCAAACATTGGCTGTTTCTTGAAGCAAGCACAATTTATTCACAGGTCTGTCCAGTGTGCTGGTTTTGATCTGCACACAAACTCTTCTGACTGCACCTTTGGCATCTGGCATAGTCTTGATGACTCGACACATTACATGGAACTGCGTGGTGTACCTTTATCTACAATTAAAACAACGTCTCCTGGTTCAAAATTTCTTCTTGGTGCAAGCCATTTTTGACGTTTTTGAAGTATTGGTAAGTAATCCATCTTTTCCAAAACAAATCAGCCATGTATTGATTTTGCTTCCAGCGTCTTTGAGGGTATTGTTCATTTTTAGAAAAGGTTTCAGTTGATCTGGTCTTTTTGAACACTCACGTTCGGGCTTCAATAAGTAACTTGGACCTTGTGACCATGTGGTGCTTTTCAGAAAGTTTTCTATGCTTAGCCCTCTGGAGGCTTGATCAGCTGGATTAAGGACAGATGTGACATACCTCCATTGTGAAGGATGTGAATGAGCTCTGAACATGGAGAGTCTGTTGGCAACAAAGATCTTGAATCAAGTGCTTTCATTTGAAATGTATTTTAGCACTGTGGTGCTCTCAGTCCAAAATTTAAACTCTTGTAAGGGCATTTGAAGCTCACCTTTTAGCATTTTGTCCATTTTGACTGTGTGGCAGGTGGCCGGGTGCGGCCCTCAATCAGCTGCCTATATAAGGAGCCGCCGCCCTACAATCAAGGCTGGAGTCAGGTGAGGAGGCGGACGAGGTCAGAGGAGGCGGCAGGAGAAGCCCTGAGTGTTGTGTTGGAAGAGAGAGAAGAAAGTGGCTGCTGGAAGCCTGGACTTTGGGAGTCGGTGGGGGTTTGTGTGGTGCACTTAAGACATTGTAAATAATAGTAGTACTGGGTAAATAAACGTGTGGTGATGGCTTGCAATGTGTCTGCCTGTCTGTGTCCGGGCTGTTCCCTTCTAAAACTGCCACAACGGCTGCTGTCATCTCCAATCTTGGAATCATAACATGCTTCAGTGGTGCAACTCTTGATTTGTCCATCAGGAATCAACAATGCTTTTCTCCTTCTTTGTTGGTTAAGGCAAGGCAAGTGACAGTGCCATATCCTTCTTCACTGGCATCTGCAAAATGGTGCATTTGTGCTGACTTTATGGTTGCAAACCAGGCAGGTTTGATGTACCTGTTTACTTTATAATCTGCTAGTAACTGTAAATCATCCATCCATTTTTTCCATTTCTGAATGTGTTTAACTTTTACTTCTTCATCCCACCCAAATTTCTCTTTACATAAGTCTCTTAGAATACGCTTTGCTGGCAATATGGGGGTGCTAGAAAACCAAGTGGATCATAAACTGAGCTAACAACAGACAGAGTACTGCGCCTTGTAGCAGGCTTGCTTTGTAACTTAATCTGAAATTTGAAAATGTCCATTTTTGTACTCCACTGGACGCCCAGGGCATGCTCTGTGGGGAGGAAACTGTGGCTCAAATCTACAGTAAGTCCTTTTGTTCTTGAAATCTGTCTTCTTCAGGAATAGACAATACAGCTGCTCTGTTGTTACTCACCCACTTAGTCAAATGAAATACCCCTTTGAGGCATAGAGCTTGGAGGTCCTTTGCCAGCTTTATTGATTGTTCTTATGTAGCCACCGACTTTAAGCAGTCATCCACATAGAAGTTACTGAGAACGGTGTTAACAGCTTCTTCAGAAAATGCATCTCTGGCATCTTCAGCTATTCTACGCAAAGCATAAGAAACACCACTGGGTGAAGAAGTAGCACCAAAAAGATGTACTGTCATTTTGAATTCTTCCAGGTCTTTACTTAGATTACCCTCAGGCCACCACAAAAAGCGTAAAATATCAATGTCTTTATCTGGTTCTTTAACTTGGTAGAACATTGACTTAATGTCTACCATTAATGCTACTGGCTCCTTTCTGAATCTTGTAAGGACGCCACTGAGTTGTGTTAGTTAGGTCAGGGCCTTTTAATAATTGTTCGTTAAGTGAAGGCCCCTGGTAGGTGGTAGTGCAATCAAAGACCACTCGAATCTTGTTTTTTCTTTGGATGATACACACCATGATGTGGAATGTACCTCACCCTGCCTTCGTTGCAATGCAGGCTTTCTTTGGGTACTTTGACAGTGTAACCCTTGTCAATAATGTCTTTCATGAAAGCTTTATAGTCTTCGTGGAAACCTGAATTTTTGCTCAGTTTTCTCTTGAGTCCAATAGCACGCTGTTCAGCAATACAGCGATTGTTCAGCATTTTAAGTGTTTCATCCTTCAAAGGCAAATTTAAACAATTGTGGCCACCTACCAGTCTCGCAGATTCTGAGTCTATGCGCATGAACTTGATGTCTTCCTGTGACATTTCCTCTTTCTCTTCACAGCTGCACTCTGGAAAATCTGTGTTATACTGTTGCAGCAAAATATCCTCAATTTCTGTTATTGACACACTATTGATTGAATGTTTGGGCAGCTTACCACTTTGTTTTGCGAGGTCATCTATCTCTTTGCATGGTCCACCAACCCACCCATTCAAGTGCAGTCTTCATAGCATGAGGTCCACCTCCTTGGCTAGGTATGATTTCTGGGTAGTTGATTCCTATTAAAAGATTAACTTCAGAGTCAATATGAGATAGACGTACCTCTCTAAGATATGCCCACTTATCGATATCCTCTTGTAGTGGAATACTTTCTCTGTTCACTGGAATGGAGACCTGTGTAAAGGCCTTTGGCAAATCAATATATTCAACATCATTGAGACCACAGACTTGCAAATCTGATAAGACAGAACATTGGGTTAGCTTTTTTGAATCATCATCATCATAATTACTCATAGTTTTGAGGACTACTTGTGTTCTTCTCCCTTTTAGGTTTAATTGTCTCTGGAGCTTTTCAGTGCAAATTGTTACTGTACTGCTGAGGTCTATAAAGGCGTATGTTTCTACATACCTTTCACTCTTCTTAGATTTTACCTTAACAGGAACCACATACAGTGCACACTCTTCTCCAGCCCCAGTAAAGGCACAAGTTCCAGTCTCGGTTTCCTTTTCAGTAGATGTTGCCACACTGGCTGTAGCTTTAGGTGTTGCTCCAACCTCTTTTTTGATATGCAAGATATCTGAGTGCTGAAAAGAACATGTCTGACATTTCATTCTTTCTTTACAGTTCTTACCAAGGTATCCCTGTTTGAGACGAGGAAAGCATAAACCTTTAGATTTTAAAAAGTCAGTTCTTTCTTTATGTTCCAGTTCTTTGATTTTACTACACTCAGCAATGCTGACCATTGCAGAATAAGCACGGCTTTTTAAATGCACAGGCATCATTAACAGTCTTTTTGACAAAGGTTTCTCGAGTCCCCTTTTCAGCAGCATCAGAAATTCTTGTAGTGAAGATACTTCCTGATCTCTGGCCACTCTTCAGCGGAAACCCACCCTTGTCGATCTTTCCTTTTTTCTCTTTACAAGTGTAGTCTTGTGAAGCGGCACTGTGCACAGGGCGTAACAGCATTTCAGCTTCACGACGCAAAAAGTGAATTAGTTCGGTTATGCCTGATCTCTTTTTATTTTCTTGAAGCTCGTAAGCATACCTCATCCATCCTTTTCTCAAAGAAAATGGAAGTTTCTTAAGCACAGCACGCACATTGTGACTGTTACTGAATTCTCCACCATTCCCTATGTCGTTAGTGTTCATACAGATTGAGAGGACGTTAGTGTAATCTCTCAGAGCCTCCCCATCGTTTTGCTTTATCTGAGGCCATTTCAATGCTTTATCGAGATATGCGTCTGCTACGAATAACTCATTACCATAATATCTTTCAAGCAACCTTCTGGCTTCTAAGTAGCCTGCTTCTGGTGACATTCGTGAACAGCCTTTAATCATATCTTGTGGAGAACCTCTGGTATACTGGATCAGATAGTCCAATTTATCTTGGGGGTTCTCTAATACATCTCCTACAGCATGATCGAAGGCTCTAATAAAGTCTGTATAAGCCAAAGGGTCATCTAAAAATAAAGGGACCTGTCTGTGTGGTGCTTCACCACGCGGTGCAGGAGGTGATGGAGCAGAAGCTATCATTTGTTTGGTTAACGATTTAGCCATTTCAGTGATTGCTTTCTGACATTCGGCTTGATTCTGAATGATCACGTCAAGAAGATCATGCTTGTAAGTCTGTGAACATGCCCCTGCAGTAGACTCGAGTTCATCCAGCCTTTGAAGGATTCTACTGAGTGTCGATTGTTCAATTACAACTGTCGCAGGAGATGCGGCAGCGTTTAGCTGGGACGAGCAGCCACATTTATTATCGATTGCGCGCTTCAGCTGAGAAGCTCGCGGGACTCTGGTTTCTGAGCGATTTCGTTCTTGCAATTGCAGCTCTCCGATTTGATTAACTAGCTGTTCGTCAGATGAGTGTGCTGAAAGAATCTTTATATCTTTCAGCCAGGTCGTTGTAGCGTCGATAAATTTATTCCAGTTTTTAGAGCTTTCTGCGAATGTCGTTTTCTGTTTTTTAATTGCGCCTTCTTTACTTAGCTCTGATTTTAGACTTTTATTCAGCTCCTCGACCTGACTGTGAGTCTCAAGAAAGATTCCAAGCTTCTGCGCTATTTCAGTGTGGTTTTCCGGAATGTCTTTAAGGCTTTCGATTTCAGCCATAAGCTCATAAAGTTGATCTTTCCTTTCCGTTATGTGACCTTTAAAATCCCTAATCTCATTCTCTGTCTTTGAGTCCGTACTCAGATCACTCTTGGCAACTGCACTTGAGCTCTGTTCAGACATCGCCAAGTTCACTATAAGCGCGGGTCTCTTATGACAGCGCGTTTCCAGACTAACCGCTTCGTCACAATCGGGACACTCCAACCAAACAGATTACTTCCTTACAGTGAGGCTCTCATGACTCGGGCAAAAACACAAGCTATCTTCCACAATGCCTTATATTATATCACAGTCTTAAATCCCAAGTTCAGGTACGGCGAACTTGCTTTCATTTACGATCATGCAGAGATAGAAGATAACAGGACAGTACCTCGCTCCGTTCTTTTTCTTTCGTTGACGAGTTATGGAGCACAAGCGTCCTTAGTCCTCAAATGGTAGATTCCAGTTCAAGTTCAACGCCTTCAGATGGCAAGTTTTCTGACGAAAATGTAGCTGCGTTTTTTCCAATATTACCAAAGTTCAGGAGCTCTAGCATAAAAATGGGATTCAACAAAAGCCTGACGCGCTGAAATGATTCCACAGACAAAATATCTTCGTTTTTAAAAGTTTTAGTTAAAATTCAAAGTAAAACAGTTCACACAAAAAGGGAAAACTGAAATAGCAAAAAAGAGGAAAATTTCTTGTTAAGAAAGTGGGTCTTTTAAGTTCCTGTTTACTGGGACCTGTTCTAAACATCAACTGACTTAATTAACACACTGTATCTTAGTTATAGCCAGAAAGCTCTATCTCATACTAACTTACAGGGGGAAGAGATAATACCATTGTCTATGACTATGAAAGGAATTTATATTCTATTCAAATTAAGCAAACAGTAATATGAGTTTAACTGAAAGCTTTTAACTTTTCTAGACTGGCTCTTACAGGGCTCTTTTGTCAATTTCCTTCTTACTTCATTTAAATATAAAAAGCAAGAAAATAATTTTCCTTAATAGATGTGGACTTATTTTATGATAACATGTAGTCGTATAAATAATTTCAGTTAACAAATGGCTTATGTTCATAAGTAATACAAGGGGGCTCTGCTCCCTGTTCGCTTTGCTTGCCATCCCCCGTGTAGGACCTATGCGGTAGTCATTTCCCGGATCTGCCACTTGTAACAAATGGTGCTATGCTTTTGGATAAACATGAATATCAACTCTGTCTTTGATATCTCCGTCTTTTGAAGCTATTATCGCTGACAATTCGTCACATGTTGGTTTATTATATATGCGAGCGTGATCTTTCGGATTCATATAGAAATCCAAGAAAACTTCTTTGTCCGTGTTTTTCAGATAAATTTTGTGTAAAGTGCGATACTTCTGGACGCATGGATTTGTATCCATTATTGGCTGTAGAATTTCTAATACATCCAATCATTTAACTCCTTCAATTCTATATTGCATCACTTCTCTGTGATCATAAATATAAACCTGACCAAATTGTGGTTTCTTTGTAATTAAACTTGTCGTAGCTTTTTGTTGCGGGACCACAGATTTTCATAGTGTATGGTCCAGAATCTTGTAAATCTATGCTTTGAGGATTGAATGATGCAAACGCGAACAGATTATTGTAGATTCAAATATTTTGCCTGTAGTGTATGTGGATTTCACTTTCACCAAATAACAAATCTTTTATGTCTCACAGATACGCCTCTTTATTGGGAAAAAACACTACTTTTCACTGATGGCAACACGAATTAGATGATCTACAAGTCTCTGACTTAAAGCTAAAAGCCGAACAATATCTACATACTTCTGTCATATCACCGATGTCCATACATTCAATCTGTATTCGCTGTTCTGTTATTTCACTGTGTAATAATTTCCATTTGTTTGCGTTAATGCCATCTTTGCTATCAGTTTTCTGAGACTTTCAAATTTTAGTACTTTCATAATCTCCAACCTGCTCTGCATGTGTATCGCGCCAATGTTTTTGAACCTCTTTCTACTTTGTCTTCTACTCTTTGTCTTTTATTTCTGACCAGCTTGAACATGCTAGGTTTTCCATTCCACTTGGTCCAGGCTGATTATAACTTTCCTTATTTTCCGAATTTGCACTTAGATTATTATTGTTCTTTTTTGAATTCTTTTCTGTCCAGCACTGTTGAGCCTCTCTTCGATGCACTGCCCTTTCTTCTTCACTTAGTCGTTGACGTTTCATCCATCCATCCATTTTCCAACCCGCTGAATCCAAACACAGGGTCACGGGGGTCTGCTGGAGCCAATCCCAGCCAACATAGGGCACAAGGCAGGAACCAATCCCGGGCAGGGTGCCAACCCACCGCAGACATTTCATCTAGAACATATAAAATTATTGTTCAGAAAAGGACTACATCAAAGTACACAAATAGATTGTATGTCTTGTATTAAAATGAGGAAAACGTAAAAATTTGTAAGAGTTGAGAGCACAGAAACTTTGTCTGATAATAGCATTCACACGACTGAGAGGTGAGTGGACCGTGAGCGTGGTTAAATCTTTTGGCACAAAGTCTTGTCTTGCGGGACTTGAAATTATCTCTTTGAAAAAATGCCGTCTCGTCCCAGAATTTTTTTATATAATATATATATATATATATATATATATATATATATATATATATATATATTGTAATGCAGGGTTTTCAATCTAGGTCCTGGGGACCCCCTGGTGCTGCAAGTTTTTGTTCACTGTAGTTTCTGTTTTAAATTGGTCTCCCAGGCTAATTAAGTGAACTGTTATTTTCTCAGATTCTGTGTTTTGGGAACAATATAGAAATTACAAAATTAACTTTGATAAAAAAAAAATTATTAATATGTACTAAGCCGTTATATAAGAATAATGTATTTTTCTTTTTTGGTAACATTTTCATCTTGATTTGCATTCTACTTTTCCAGGTGTTCTAATTGTTTAATTAATCCATTATTTACTAATTAGTGGGTCTGACGCTAAAGTAATTGCAGCCTTTGATTATTCAGTGTTGTTTGCCTGGGTGTCTGCTCTGCTTGTTTTTAATTGTCATTAATAAGCAAAATATAATGAAATCAACAAAAGAGAGTCAAGCATTTAAATCTACAGCAAAAATATAAATATTTCTAAATGTCTTATAAATGTAAAAATCTTGCTGCTTTGCATTTCTGAATGTATAAGAATATTGAATAAGAGAAAAGAAAAAAACAGCTAATTAAATGAGATCAGTGTTATCAGTTGTTGTCACTAATTATGGATCTGTCTGGAACAAAAACCTGCAGCCGCAGTGGGTCCCCAGGACTGACTCTGAAAATCCCTATTGTAATGGATGGCACATATGGACTGGCATCCCAACCAAAATCTGTACCCTGCCAGGAGGCCAGTACAATGGATGGACTGTTGGAGATGCACAATAATAAATATTTTCTCACCCAATACACTAGGTGGCAGACTCCTTGTGTTAGGATCCCCACACAGACACCCACAGTACATGCCGGAACCTGTAGTTCCATGAGGCAGCCCATTTGGGTTCCGTGGGGGCCACCAGGGGGATTGGAAAGGATTCACAATCCCTACTTTTTTGGACTTCCGATTGACCTGGAAGTGCTTCCTACAGGCTATACCCTGGCACTGGAAGTAGTCCCAGGTCTAACCTCATCCAGGCAAGTTAGAGTCGAGTGTGGAGGACGGACAAAGCTCACCTGGGAGGACTTGGGGAGAAGCAAGAAAGGAAGAGGGAAGAAAATGTATTTTTGTAAGGTAATTTATAATAACAAACCTTACATTTGCACCTAGGTCTTGTGTCTGTGTGGTTGTGTCTGTGATTTGGAGTTCTGCAACACACTGTAGTGGTCACTATACAATATACATATAAATAAATATATATATATATATATAGAGAGAGAGAGTGATTTTTGAGACCCCAACAACTCCCCAACTGCGCTGTGTGCTGACACTCTGTTAACACAGGTAGGGACAGCTTCAAGTTGCAAGTCACAGGCTCCCTGCGCAATGCGTCTGTCTCCAGCTGGCTGATGTGGGGAACATTTAAATCCGGCCACTGACCTGGCTGTGTGTTCACTTGTTGTTTTCTCACTTGTGCACAAATTCTGTCTATTCTTTTAATCTGAGAAGGGAGCCACTGCAAGATGACAACAGCATCATGCTGTACATGCTGTGGTATTTCTTGTGAGTGCTAAAGAGACAGCTCCCATTTACCATTTGGATATCTTAGAGATGACAATAAAACAGATTTATTTTTTTATAAATCTGGTCTCACATTCTTCTCTCTTGTGCATGTTTGTGACACATCACACACACATCACTATAGCATCACTATATATAGTATAGTATAGTATGTATATATAATTTATCTTAAGTTAGAAATATTTAATTCCGTGCTGTCACACTCATTTCTAAATAAAATGCAATACCCTTATCTGTTAAAGAAATTTTAATCAATATACTGAAGTTTTTTTTTACCTTTTTCCTGACAAGAACTTTTCATTTTATTTAGTTTTTCCTCTTTTTTTTTGGTTATTTATTTTGGATGGCAGAAGTATTACAGTTGTGAATCCAATTTTATACAGGTTGATCAGATCTTCACACTTTTCATGTTTTCCCCCAAATAACTATTGCTCATTCTTTGTACTCTGACCAGCTCAGCCACTTTTGCCTCCAATCCATTTCTTTGTTGTGACATATGAGTTTAATATTGAGTTAAACATTTTTGTCACATTAATATAATTACACAGCCAGCATAATATATTTCTAATTTCAAGGACATTAAAACTTGATTAAGTTTTTATTCTCTTTCTCTTTATTTGGATGTAATCAGGTTGATGTAATGTTTATTTTAATCCTTTTATTGTTCCTCTTTTTTCATTTTCCTTTTGCAATTTTCTTGCAAGTATCTTTCCTTTGTAAAAAATATTTGACATACAGTATAACACAAAGCACTTGTTATTCAAGCTATGGTGCCTCTAATAAATGTTCATTCCACACTGGATTTTCTCATATTTTACTTTATTATAACCCAAAACTTAGGAAAACTGAGCAGTATTTTCTATAGTAAAAGTAAAGAATTGAAAATTAAATCAGTGCAATATAAAAATGAGGTAAGTCTTAGTTACATACAGTATGTGTTAAAATGAGGAATGGCACAATACAATGAAAAGAAAAATATAATGTAAAAACTACAAAACTTTCCTCAATGGATGAATTACAGCATTATTAAAAACTTAACATTAAAAAGATTGCTCTGCTAAAAATTTTAAACAGTACACATGTATAAACCAGGTAAATGAAAGTAATTATCAGGGAATGCATTATAAAGGTTTAGAAAAATACTGTTTAAAAAATCGAAGAAAATTTCAACAGTGTCAGAAACATAAAGAAAAATCGAGAATGAGCAGAACATCAGTCAAGTCAAGTCAAGTTGGGGAGCATGCACTCTACAGTGCGTTGCCGCGCCCACTACACAACGAAACAACTCGGGATCCTGGTTGGCAACCCCCCAGGCAGACACGCAGTCCAGTCCCATTTCCGGAAATGACCCTCTGTCTGTCACAGCCAGGCATTATGTGGGCGACCCCTTGGCCTGGTCCAGCCACTTAGGTCCCTAACAATGAGGATCTTATGAGCTGGATCACCCTCGGGGAAACGCGCCACATGGCCGTAGTGCCATAACTGACACTCCCTCACAATGCAGGTAATGTTCTTCAATCGGGACTCCACGAGCAACCGCTCATTCAATACAAAGTCAAACCAACAGTACCCAAGAATTTGTAACCATAAGCAAGTCACTTCACTGGCTTGTGCTCCAATTAGCCAAACAAAAGAAATGTAACTGTCCATATGTCAAATGTTGTAATTCTCCCGGATAAAGACATCAGTCCAGTCATAAATAAAAATATGAAGTATTGAAAGAGATTTCACAGAATATACCATGCTTTTCAACTATGAGTCATTTTATCTTATGTCTCCTTTTTTGATAAACCTGTTTCTCCTAAGGAATTTTTGGAAAACATCTGTGACAAAGTTGATTCTTTTTTAAGTTTTGTGAGTCATCAAAGATCAACCTTTGAGAAGGAAAACTTTTCCTATGGGTTTCTGTTCTGTTTCTCCTTAATTGGTGCCACTGCTACTTCTACTTCCAAGTTGTTTTCCTCTCCATGGAAAAATATCGGAGATACTGGCAGTCTTGGACTCAATGATTGTAAAGATTCTGTCATTCTATTAGATGGTTCAGCACAGATTCTAGTGAAGAATGCCCAGGAGGGAGTGGGTGGCCCATTGCCCGAGTCGCCAGGACTGTGACTATGTCTGACTTTTGTCATTGGCTGTGAACCATCCAGAGGTTTATTTTCTGGAGTTTTTGATTTTCTATCCTAAATTGTCTACTGGCCACCATTCGACAATTAGTTATTGAACAGATATTGGATTGGAAAACTAATCGGTTTCAAACCACTTTGTTTCCTGTCCATTTACAGTGTATGATTGTATCTTTATGTGTATTCATTTTGTAATTAGTTTTTATTTGTACCTAATTGAGAACTTGTCACAGCAGTCTGTGCCTGAACTCTGTGAAGAATGCTATGCAAAAATAAACTGAATTGAATTGGTAGTGGTCACAGGGTAGCCATATATTCAAGTATAAGACCAAGGACTGGCAAATGGTGATTTGAATAGATTCAAAGTGTAGAGTGTGTCTGCCAGCTACAAAGGCCTACCTGAACTTGATTTAATGTGGTCTTTCCAGAAGAGCATCAGCTGGGAAAGGGTCATAAATATTTGACATTTAGTGTGAAAGAGCAAAAAATCCTAGAAGAAGGAGCACAGTTAAATCTAAAGACATTGTAAAGATAGTGCAGCAGTTAGAAAGAGTCCTGTTCTCAAGACATTTTTCTTTTAAAACTGTTTTTCAACTCGGGTATTTCAACAGGTGTTTGTCATCAGACTAACTCATTCTATAAATAGGGTCTTTACATCACATCACAAAGCAACACCTTAAAAATAGACCTACAAAATTAAAGTGACCTTACAGTTCAAGCGCCTGATAAACACACATGCAAGTGTGCCTCACTTGCACCTGGTGACAGAATCCATTTGAGACAGATTAAAAATAAAATTAGTTTGAAGGCAACAAACATGATACCAATCAGGAGACAACAAATTGATAGTCTCCAAAAGAAAGATGCACAAGGACTATTGATCTGTATCCATTAATTACCTCAAAGAGTCATTAGTCACTGCTGATGTTCACTCAATTAAAATGAGAGTGGAGCAGAACTGAGATGACACCTGGGAAAACAAGAAGCTCAATTTTCTTTCATTCTTCCTTGAATCATTCTCAAAGGGATAACATTAAAATACACAAGTTACATAATTAAAAATATTTTTATAGTCTGACCTTAATTGTTTGCAAATAAAAAGAAGCGCTATATAATATTATACTTTTAGTCAATGCACTTGTAAAGTACTGTAGTTTTCATATTTTTCACTATCATTCCAAGAGCTAAAGTAAAAAGAAGTGGTGAGGCAGCCTTCTGCTGTTATGCACCTAAAATCTGGAATAGCTTACCAATACAAATTTGCTAGGCTAATAATATTGTGAATTTCCCCTTGGGATTAATAAAGTATCTATCTATCTATCTATCTATCTATCTATCTATCTATCTATCTATCTATCTATCTATCTATCTATCTATCTATCTATCTATCTATCTATCTATCTATCTATCTATCTATCTATCTACAGTAGAGCACTTTGAAAAATCTGCTAAAAACCCATTTTTTTACTTTATCATTTTAATGTAACCCTGATATTCTGTATATGCATTTAATTGTGTTTCTTTTTTCATAGCTCCAAAATCCGTACTAACACCTACTTCCTCTGCTGTTCTTTTTCCGGTTTTCTGTGGTGGCGATCTGCGCCACCACCACCTAATCAAAGCACCGTGCAGTCCCTACAGTGATGGATTGAAGGCTAGAGGTCTACATGACTATCATCGTTTAATTCTTCCAAGTGAAGCCTGAAAATCATGAGAACTGATTGAGATCAATTATGTTAGGTAGAATGCCTAGTGTGGGCTGGGTGGTCTTGTGGCCTCGGAAGCCCTGCAGATTTAGTTTTTTTCTGCAGCCCTCAGTTTTTTTTTTTTTTTGTTTTTTTGTGTCCTCCCTGGCCATCGGACTTTATTTTATTCTTTGTTAATTAGTATTGCCTAATTTTATTTTTATATTTTTTCTTTTTTCTTTCTTCATCTAATAAAGCACTTTGAGCTACGTCATTTGTATGAAAACGTGCCATACAAATAAATGTTGTTGTTGTTGTAAGAAACATTTTAAAAAGTTTTAGTTTAGGCAAATTAATACTAACTGTGCTGGAATCTGAAACATAATTAAACTTTCAAAAGGATGATGCCTGTTTATGAAACACCCAAATGTGAGGTTTTAATATGGATGGGTATGAATATACCATTCTGTATCAAAATCGTATTCTCCAAATTGGCATGTGTAGGCTTCTGCAAGAGGGCAAGCACAATTGCTGTCTTGTCATTAACCATGTAAGTATTTGATTTATGAAATGTCTTCAAAAATGGTAATAAAGCTAAAAAAGAAATACACTATTTGGCTGATGCCTTTACTCAAAGTGACTTACAACATGTATGATACAATTGGTTACATTTATTTTGGTTTTTCAATTGGAGCACAGGTAGGTCATGTGACTTGCTCATGGTCACGCAGTGTCAGCAGCAGGATTTGAACCCACAACCTCAGGGATTGAAGTCCAAAGCCTTAACTACTACACCACACTGCCTGGATAAGGAAAAGTGCGCTTAAAAACATCTCTTTGAAGGTCTAACTAGCTGTACGTGATGTCTGAAAATGTGGTATTTTTATTGTATATATGTACATAAAATAGGATACAGACAATGATAAAGAGTTGCGGCACCACCCTGATGACCCCTATGACAAGTGTGTCACTGTCTTGCACCCAAGAGAAGGCACTGAGTCTGAAGGCTTCTAGAAAACCAACCTTTTACCAATTAAAACAGGAACAGTCATGGTCTTTATTCAGACAGAAGCTACCATTTTCATACACACAGACATAGCAAAGAAGCTGTGATGGGGCCAAGTCAGTGACAGGGTTAAACTGGAGCCCGCATCAACCATCAGGCAACAGGCATGTCATGCAGCGAGGCTATGAACCTGTGGTTGCCTTGGCGATTGACAAGCAATTCCTACCTATGTTAGCAGAGTTTCAGTGCACAGTGCAGCAGGGTGGCTGTCAGGGCCTCAAAAATCTCACACCCTATATGATGGAAAGGCTTAAAGCAAAGAAAAACACACAACAATCATGGAAATGTCTTCACAGACAAAAGTTTATAACAGAACTAACACAAGATGGCTGATTTCTGGGATATAAGTTCAAGAGGCAGGAATGGGATAGTCCAGGAAGACCGTTCTGCAGAGGGAGGAGAAGAGTAGGGATGAGTGCATGAGTATACAGCGCCAAACCCTGGTGCGGTGGGTAATTACCATCATCAAAGCCATTAAGCTGCCTCCCATGTGCATGTGCATAACATATATATTGTGAAATGTTTGAACAGACAAAGAAAGGGGATTGGGGGCCGCACCTCACAGGTGGCGCAATGTTAGTGCTGCTGCTTTGCAGTAAGGAGACTGTGGAAGATTGTGGGTTTGCTTCCCGGTTCCTCCCTGTGTGGATAGCGCTTTGAGTACTGAGAAAAGCGCTATATAAATGTAATGAATGAATGAATTAATTAATTATATACTTCTGAATCAGGCTGGTGAAATGAAAGATTGGTTCCAAATGACATGTCTCAACAGACTTCAGAACAACAACAATAGGCAAACATGGCAGTTTTAAAGCCGTGCAGGGGAAGTGATGTCAGCCGTGCAGGAACTGGAAGTGATATCATCGAGCCTGGAACCGGAAGTGACGTCTTCGAGTCCAGGCAAAATTTCCCACGGTTGGTTTGCTGATGAAAAAGAGGAAGGATTAGTGCACTCTGCCATCCCCTGGTCTGGCATGGAATTATCCCTTTGTGAGCCCTTCAGCTGCCTCCCATGTGCACGTGTGTGACACGATATATATATACATATATATATATATATACATACAGTGGGTATGGAAAGTATTCAGACCCCCTTCAATTTTTGACTCTTTGTCATATTGCAGCCATTTGCTAAAATCATTTAAATTAATTTTTTTCCTCATTAATGTACACACAGCACCCCATATTGACAGACAAAAAAAAGAATTTTTGAAATTGTTGCAGATTTATTAAAAAAGAAAAACTGAAATATCACATGGTCCTAAGTATTCAGACCCTTTGCTCAGTATTTAGTAGAAGCACCCTTTTGAGCTAATACAGCCATGAGTCTTCTTGGGAAAGATGCAACAAGTTTTTCACACCTGGATTTGGGGATCCTCTGCCATTCCTCCTTGC
This sequence comes from Erpetoichthys calabaricus, assembly GCF_900747795.2. NCBI lineage: Eukaryota > Metazoa > Chordata > Cladistia > Polypteriformes > Polypteridae > Erpetoichthys > Erpetoichthys calabaricus. Next base: position 64,398,045 of record NC_041406.2, on the reverse strand, counting down.
AGATCCTCTCCAGTTCTGTCAGATTGAGAGTCAACCAAAGGGACCAGAGAATATCAATTCCACGCCAGGCGGTGGTGGCGGGTTGTGCTAAACTTCTCTTTTCTCTCCGCAGACTAAATATGAGAAATCCTGCCTGTCCCGGCACAGAGGACATCACTTCCTGGGAACCGACTATAAAAATCCCCCATCCTCCATACTTGAGCAGTTGTACTTTGCACTTGCATCTGTACACATTGTACTAAATCTTAAACCCGTTTGCAGCCAGGGAAACTATAAGGGTGGCTACCCCAAACCTTCGCAGTGTGTCCAGTCATTTATTTCACATTATGTATGTATATATATACAGTATATACAGTATATATATATATATATATATATATATATATATATATATATATATATATATATATTGTGGCAGGCGGCCGGGGTCCATGCCCACTATATTCAGGGTAATACCTCCCCCTGGACGCTAGATGGCTGTCCCACAGGGGACAGCCAGGGGGTGCTGTGTTTGGGACTCCTGAGCCCGTGTGGGCAGCATATTCATCACGCCCGGAAGTGCAGCCGGAACTCGGTGATCAAGCACCTGGAGCACTTCCGGGTAACCTATAAATGGAGCCAGCGACCACCACTCAGTGGTCAGAGTCGGGTGGAGGAGGACAAGGTTGCCTGGAGGAGTGGTGGTGAAGAAGAAGAAAGTGCTTTTGTGTTGTTAGTATGCTTTGGGACTGTGTTTTGTCTGTGGATATGAAGAAGGCATAGCCCAAAGACAAAGAAAAATAAATATTTGTTTTATTTTATATGTGCCTCCCTTGTCTAATCTGTGTCGGGTCTGCCGCAATATAGCGCCTTCTCTTACAATATATATATATCTACTCTATATGTATAAAACCCTAAGCCTAAAAGTGACGATTTTGTGCAACGATTTTATGTCACGTTTTTACATCATGTTTTTTGTCACGCTTTAAATTGAGCTTATTTTGAAACCTACATATATATGTTTGGTATCATTCTTTTTAGAATTTATTGAACTTTAATGTTATGTTGTTAGATTTTCAGATTCTTATTCTGTTTTTAAATTATAAACGAAAATATCAAGAAAGTGATGGAACAAAATATTAAAAAAAGATCTCTCAATAACACCAACGTTTGTATTTAGGTGATTTAGTTAGCTGAAGGTCGAGTTACGATGACCCATTGCATACCACTTTAGTTTTCACATGATTTTTTAAAAAATGTTTTTTTATCTATAAGAATGTCAGTTAAAACGAATGGATCATTTATTTAGTCTCTTATAAATACTCATTGAGAATAGTGGACCTCAGTTTAACGGGAATACTCCAATCGGTAAGAGAGTAAATATTTAATTCTCATTTCATGATTTTTACTCCGTTAAACAATAATTAATTTTTATTTTACATATTTATAGAATTTTGTGATTTCGACTCCAATAAATAATATTTTGTCTTTTGTACATTTACAGATTTTACTAATATTCTTGCCGCAACTGGGGGTTGGGTGCCGAAGGTGCCAGAGGGGCTTGCCCCCTAGTATATACTATATATATATATATATATATATATATATATATATATATATATATATATATATATATACATCCATTACCCAACCCGCTATATCCTAACTACAGGGTCACGGGGGTCTGCTGGAGCCAATCCCAGCCAACACAGGGTGCAAGGCAGGAAACAAACCCCGGGCAGGGTGCCAGCAGGGCACACACACCAAGCACACACGGAGAGAACATGCAAACTCCACGCATGGAGTTAAATCATCATTTCCCTGTAGTTAATCAATCTTTGGACAACATACTACGTTGTGTACCCAGCTATTCTGGACATCCTGCAAAATCCAACCCACATATCTTTTATCATGGCTTTCCTGTCCTGTGGTTGGACATTGATTTGACACAGCTTTCTTAAATTCTAGTAGAACATAAGCTTTTTTTTGCATTGTATAGTTTGTGGTTAGTCATTAAGCACAATTAATGAAACTTCTGACTAGGCAAGGAATGTTGCACTTAATGTCAGAATATCATGAGCTCCAACTGGTGAAGCCTCTAGTCTCCCAAAGAAAGAACATTTTACCCATAAATGAAATGTAGCCTAACTTTGAATTTAGTGGTAAATTACTCCTCCAACTTTCTGTTAGATTAGCCATCCATTCATCCATCCATCCATCCATCCATCCACTTCCGCTTATCCGAGATCGGGTCGCGGGGGCAGGAGTTTGAGCAGAGATGCCCGACTTCCCTTTCCCTGGCCACTTCTTCTAGCTCTTCCGGGGAAATCCCAAGGCGTTCCCAGGCCAGCTGGGAGACATAGTCCCTCCAGCGTGTCCTGGGTCTTTCCCGGGGCCTCCTCCTGGTTAGACGTGCCCGGAACACCTCACCAGGGAGGCGTTCAGGAGGCATCCTGATCAGATGCCTGAGCCACCTCATCTGACTCCTCTCGATGTGGAGGAGCAGCGGCTCTACTCTGAGCCCCTCCCGGATGACTGAGCTTCTCGTCCTATCTTTAAGGGAAAGCCCAGACACCCTGCGGAGGAAACTCATTTCAGCCGCTTGTATTCACGATCTTGTTCTTTCGGTCACTACCCATAACTCATGACCATAGGTGAGGGTAGGAGCGTAGATCGACTAGTAATTTGAGAGCTTTGTCTTACAGCTCAGATCTTTTTTCACCACGACAGACCAATGCAGAGCCCGCAGCACTGTGGACGCCGCACCGATCCGCCTGTCGATCTCCTGCTCCATTCTTCCCTCACTCATGAACAAGGCCCCAACTCCTACACTCAGGGCAGGATCTCGCTCCCAACCCTGAGAGGGCACTCCACCCTTTTCCGGCTGAGTACCATGGTCTCGGATTTGGAGGTGCTGATTCCCATCCTAGCCGCTTCACACTCGGCTGCAAACCAATCCAGAGAGAGCTGAAGATCACGGCCTGATGAAGCAAACAGGACAACATCATCTGCAAAAAGCAGTGACCCAATCCTGAGTCCACCAAACCGGACCCCCTCAACGCCCTGGCTGCGCCTAGAAATTCTGTCCATAAAAGTTATGAACAGAATCGGTGACAAAGGGCAGCCTTGGCAGAGTCCAACTCTCACTGGAAACGGGTTCGACTTACTGTCGACAATGCGGACCAAGCTCTGACACTGGTTGTACAGGGACCAAACAGCCCTTATCAGGGGATCCGGTACCCCATACTCTCGGAGCACCCCCGACAGGATTCCCAGAGGGACACGGCTGAACACCTTTTCCAAGTCCACAAAACACATGTAGACTGGTTGGGCAAACTCCCATGCACCCTCTAGGACCCTGCCAAGGGTGTAGAGCTGGTCCACTGTTCTGCGACCAGGACGAAAACCACACTGTTCCTCCTGAATCCGAGGTTCGACTATCTGATGGACCCTCCTCTCCAGGACCCCCGAATAGACTTTTCCAGGGAGGCTGAGGAGTGTGATCCCTCTGTCCTCCGGTCCCGCTTCTTAAAGAGGGGGACCACCACCCCGGTCTGCCAATCCAGAGGCACTGTCCCTGATGTCCATGCGATGTTGCAGAGGCATGTCAACCAAGACAGCCCTACAACATCCAGAGCCTTGAGGAACTCCGGGCGTATCTCATCCACCCCCAGGGCCCTGCCACCAAGGAGTTGTTTGACCACCTCGGTGACCTCAGTCCCAGAGATGGGGGAGCCCACCTCCGAGTCTCCGAGGCTCTGCTTCCTCATTGGAAGGCATGTTAGTAGGATTGAGGAGTTCTTCGAAGTACTCCCCCCACTGACCCACAACGTCCCGAGTCGAGGTCAGCAGCGCACTATCTCCACCGTATACAGTGTTGGCACTGCACTGCTTCCCCCTCCTGAGACGCCAGATGGTGGACCAGAGTCTCCTTGAAGCCATCCGAAAGTCGTTCTCCATGGCCTCCTCAAACTCCTCCCACGCCCGAGTTTTACCCTCAGCATCCACCGAAGCTGCATTCCGCTTGGCCTGCCGGTACCTATTAGCTGCCTCCAGAGTCCCACAGTACAAAAGGGTCCTGTAGGACTCCTTCTTCAGCTTGACGGCATCCCTCACCACCGGTGTCCACCAACGGGTTCGGGGATTGCCGCCATGACAGGTACCGACCACCTTACGGCCACAGCTCTGGTCAGGCACCTTAACAATAGATGCGCGGAACTTAGACCATTCGGACTCAATGTCCCCCACCTCCCTCGGGACGTGGTCAAAGTTTTGCCGGAGGTGGGAGTTGAAGCTACTTCTGACAGGGGACTCTGCCAGACGTTCCCAGCAGACCCTCACAACACGTTTGGGCCTACCAGGCCTGACCGGCATCCTCCCCCACCATCGAAGCCAACTTACCACCAGGTGGTGATCAGTTGACACTTCCGCCCCTCTCTTCACCCGATTGTCCAAGACATGTGGCCGCAAGTCCAACGACACAACCACGAAGTCGATCATTGAACTGAGGCCTAGGGTGTCCTGGTGCCAAGTGCACATATGAACACCCCTATGCTTGAACATGGTGTTTGTTATGGACAATCCGTGATGAGCACAGAAGTCCAATAACAAAACAGATCAGGGGGCCATTCCTTCCAATCACGCCCTTCCAGGTCTCACTGTCATTGCCCACGTGAGTATTGAAGTCTCCCAGCAGAATGAGGGAGTCCCCAGAAGGTATGCCCTCTAGTACCCCCTTCTAGGGACTCCAAAAATGGTGGGTACTCCAAACTGCTGTTCGGCGCATACGCACAAACAACAGTTAGGACCCGTCCCCCAACCCGAAGACAGAGGGAGGCTACCCTCTCGTCCACTGGGGTAAACCCCAATGAACAGGCTCCAAGTCGGGGGGCAATAAGTATGCACCCGCACACCCGCTCAGTGCCACTCACCGGGGGCAACTCAGAGTGGTTGAGAGTCCAGCCTTTTTCAAGGAGATTGGTTCCAGAGTCCAAGCTGTGCGTCGAGGTGGGCCCGACTATATCTAGCCGGAACCTCTCAACCTCGCGCACAAGCTCAGGCTCCTTCCCCTTCAGAGAGGTGACATTCCACGTCCCAAGAGCCAGCTTCTGTAGCCGAGGATCGGACCGCCAAGGTCCCCGCCTTCGGCCACCACCCAACTCACACTGCACCCGACCTTCTTGGCCCCTCCTACAGGTGGTGAGCCCATGGGAAGGGGGACCCACTTTGCCTCTTCGGGCTGTGCCTGGCCGACCCCCATGGATGCAGGCCGAGCCACAAGGTGCTTGCCATCGAGCCCCACCTCCAGGCCTGGCTACAGAGGGGGGCCCCGGTGTCCCGCGTCCAGGTGAGGAAAAACGGTGTCCAAATTTTTTGTTCTTCATAGGAGGTTTACTGAACCGCATTTTCTCTCATCCCTCACCTAGGACCAGTTTGCCTTGGGTGACCCTACCAGGAGCATAAAGCCCCAGACAACAGAGCTCCTAGGATCATTGGGACACGCAAACCCCTCCACCACGATTAGGTGGCGGTTAGATTAGCGATTCATAAATTTAAAGTGTGATGGTCCCTCTTTGAATATGCTCGAAGCCATTGTTGTGTACTTCTTTACTTTCTTGAAATAAGCCTAGGAGTGTTTTGTAATCCATGCAAATGGTAATATGGGGCTTGAGCATAACTTTTGTTTTTGTGTTTTGGCTGTGACAATTGGTTTTGGCTTGCAGTTTCCCTGTTTTTAATTATAATTCTGAAACATTAAATATTCTTCATTGACTACCTTCATCTGTGTGTGATGATGCGGGTTCACTCCACGATCCCATCGTCCTTACGGGAGCCCTGAACCCGACACCGTCGATAATGTTACAGATGAGCTTGGCAGTGAGGCATAACAATGAAGTAAGGGGATGGTGCAAAAAGTGCAAAGTGCTTTTATTTTAAAACCAACAAAACAAGTGTTCAAATAAATAGTGCAGTGCATCACAGTTTCAATAAATAATCCAATAAAATTGAAACATGGAGGTTAAAAAAAACCCAATAAATAAATCCTTTAAAACGAGGTTAAAATAACGGCTGGAAGCAGTCCCTTAAAAGCCAAAGCATGGTGCTTTCTTTCTCCCTGGTGGCTCCCCTGCTTCTCCGATCGGGCTTTGCAACAGGAGAGTCGCCCTACCTGCAGCTGACCTTCTCTCTCCGTTCTGATCTGGAGGCTTCCCGATCCCTGGCTTCAGTTTAGCACTCTCCAGACCGAGACTTAGGTTCCCCCAACGGCCAGAATGCTCACGCTGGGGAATCCATCTCCCAAGCCTGCCGACTCCCACTGTCTTCTGCAGCGAGCCATCCTTCTTCTGGTCACTCCCGCTCCTCACAGAATGCTCAGCGGGAGCGACCACAATCGACTGCCCTAGGTGTTGGCCAAATACCCCAATAGGGCTCAACTGTTCAGCTGCCTGCGAGCCTGCGCTCGCTCGCTCTCTCTCTCTTTCTCCCACACACCAGTTTTCGACACACTGCTTCCTGCCTTCTTCCCTGCAACCTCCGGCTTTCTTTTCTCTTTTTCCTCATCTCCCTGCTAGCCACCTCGTGCTTATATTTATCACTGGGACGTGGAACAGCTGTGGCAATCAGCAGCTCCCGGGAATATTTATGGATACAGACAACTACTCACCTGTGCACTTAAGTGAGAAATCGCCCACATCACAAATTCCCCGAGAACCGCTCGGCCACACACCACCACACCCCCTCGCTAAGCCGCGAGTGCAGCGATTATTTATTTTAAAAACTGTCCCTTTTGACATGAACTGTGGACCCATACTGTGTTATTGTGGTATACAACAACTCCTACAGTGATAATAAATATACTGTAATGTAGGTGGATCTTCATAAAACAGCTCAAAGCCAAATTCAGTTCAAGGTTCATGTATATAGAGTAGTTTTGTGGGATCCTGGAAGAGCATTTGTAAAAATTAAAGGTGTAAATCAATAGAATAGACAGTAAAACAACAGTGCCTTTGTTAAGGGGGATATTTAGCTATTTTTTTGGAATAGAACCTTTATTATTTGCAGAGGTCAAAGGTGATGTTTAGGCTGTCTGATAGGTTTTTTTGGAAGTATTTATTTAACAAGATTTTAGCAAAAATGTATACATTTCAGATGTTCTGAGCATACAAGAGGGTGACTTGAGATGTGAATTATGTGACACCAGTAAAGTGAAATCTTTTTTCTCAGACATTTTATACTGTTTGCTGTGGTCCACTTTGGTCTTCATAAATGGCCATTTTATTAGAAACATTTGTTATCTCCTTTCTCCATATAAACATTAAATGATTTTTTATTGGGCGGCATGGTGGCGCAGTGGTAGCGCTGCTGCCTCGCAGTTAGGGGACCCGGGTTCACTTCCCGGGTCCTCCCTGCGTGGAGTTTGCATGTTCTCCCCGTGTCTGCGTGGGTTTCCTCCGGGCACTCCGGTTTCCTCCCACAGTCCAAAGACATGCAGGTTAGGTGGATTGGTGATTCTAAATTGGCCCTAGTGTATGCTTGGTGTGTGGGTGTGTTTGTGTGTGTCCTGCAGTGGGTTGGCACCCTGCCCAGGATTGGTTCCCTGCCTTGTGCCCTGTGTTGGCTGCGATTGGCTCCAGCTGACCCCTGTGTTCGGATTCAACGGGTTGGACAACGGATGGATGGATGATTTTTTATTTATCACTACAAACTACATGGGGCAAGTAATATATAAAAATATTTTTGAGTGGATTATTCCTTTTATGATAGATGTGTTTTTTTTTTTTTTGCTATGGCCTGATGCTGGGTCTCACCTTGAGAATGGCAGAAGAGAAACACACCAAAGCTACACTGGAATTGGGTCCAGTAAGAGTTAAAAGAGGATGACCAGTAATGACATGGAAAAGGACAGTAATAGTTGACCTGAAGGAGGAGCTGAGCTTGACCTGGGATGAGTCAAAGATCACCGCAGTGGAGAGCCGATGTTGCTTCCCAGTGCACCCCTGGGTGCAGGAAAAACTAATTCTAAATAAGTAAGCTATGACTGGAAATGAAATAATAATGGCGACTGATAAAAATTAAGTCATTGAAGTAGTATGTAATTAGTTTACAATAACTCTGTAATATTGTGTTCAAAAGTGCTCTGCCTATTTCTTTTAGGTGAGATGAGTTTTATTAATCAAAGTGAAACTATTGAATATGTTAATATAATGGTGAGTATGGAAACCAGAAGGAGAGCAACTAATCCTGCACAGCTACTGTAGATCCTCACTTTACATTTTCTGAAAGAAGAAAAAAAAAAAACTCAGTACTCGGTACTGTCCCAAAATTAAAGACATTATGTAAAATTTTTTATTCAGCTTTTTCAAACAAAAGCATCCGCCAGATGTTTTAATTAAGTGGATAAAAGAATTCTTTACAGACTTTGAACTCTTTGACACTAGCTTCATCATTCAGATATGACTATGGCAGGCAGCTGCAATAGGTTAATGAAAATAGTTATTTAATTTCTAAAACTGTTCATTCTTTGTAGCTAAAATCACACGGGTGGCGTACATTTTTTTTGGCAAGATAAATCTTGTTGGGAATAATGAATGTGGAAGATATAAGGTGTTAATAATAAATGCAAAACAATAATCCTTAAATATGTTTATCCTAGAAAATAATTCAGAAATGACTGATGGACAACAGGCATACATTACAAGATGATGATAATTAAAATTCTTGCACAACATTTATACATTTTCTCAAACATGAGATGTCAGGATATTAATTACTGCTTGGTAAAATAAGACAATTTAGCAAAACACATACTCATTTATGGAAATGGATTTTTAATATGAACAGTTGTATGAATCCTAGCACCGACAGCTGCCTCAAAAAAACCCACTACTCTAGACAGCATTCATAGCACACACTTCCTACAGCCCATGTCACTCAGATATGTGTAAAACAAAGCACGTCTAAGTGGTGAGAGGCAAACCAGCCTTTACTTAATATTACAACAGAAGAAAATGGGACTACCAAGACAACCACTATTATCTTACTAATATCCAACTGTAATTTATTTGCAGGAGACAGTGATGAGGAACACCCAGTTAAAGATCTAGAGCACTGTGAAGAACAATGCAAGGTCCAGCCTCTCCTCCATGGTGCTACAGTATCTTTACACAAGGCTTGACAAACCTGACAGTAAGCCAGGGCTCTTATTATATTAGATCTTCTAGAGGACCTCAGCTTTACATTAGCAATGGTGTAAAATATTAAATTCTTAGTTACTTTGTACTGCTTCTGCTTGTTGATTTAAAGATGATTAATCTAAATTTTCCAAGAAGTGTAAATCATGATTTTAAAAGAAATGTCAGCTTCAAAAATTGCCACAATCTAAAAAGTTAACATTAGAAGAAGTGGGTTTACTTACATGCTGACTTTCCTTCCAAATACTGTTACAATACATTATTTGTTCCTTCAAAGTTTTAGCTCTTTAGCCCATTGTTGCCACCACGGGGTGCCCCTGAGCCCCAAACACTAGAAATATAGGGTGTGGGTGCGGGAATCCTCCTCTAGTGATTACATTTGCAAAGTTTTTTTTTATCTTTCTTCTAATGGGTGTAAAATAATTCAACAAGTTCCCTGCTGAATCTTCTAGCAGCTCTGTGAAGGCAAAATGCTTCAAAGTCAATCCAAGAGGAAATCACAGAAACAATTTATGATGTCATTAAAATTACAACATTAACGTTCTTCAGTTCTTTAAATTTAGGGTAGCTTTGATTGGAGGAGTGACACTGTTGTACAAACAGAAACTAGAGATGAAATATTTGACAGTATAATTACGCATTGACTGATTTCTAAATTGGAAAAAATGTTCTTATCTCTCGATTATAAAAAAAAAATCTTGGGACAGAGACTAGGGAGACGAGACGTGATCTTCTCGGAAGACAATTTGACGTCCCGCGAGAGACACTTTAACGTCACGTGAGACAAGGCAGTGAGACAACATTTAAAACAAGTTTACGGACATCTAACCAAGCAGTTATTGAAATGCTTTTGGTGGACAGACATCATGTGCTCCAGGCTTTTAAAACAACGACAAGCAGAACACACAGCTTCCCAGCAGCAGCAGCAAGCCAGCAGATGATCCGACCGCTTTTCCTTAGTGTGCGTTCAACCCCTCCCCCCCTTCCCCCAACAACATGAGCAGCGTTATACGTCCTGCAAGAAAGATTTAACCACACCCGGGGCCGGAAAATAAAGGACAAGTATTGTTTTTACAAAAGTTTTAAAGTAAAAGTGAAAATAATGCATATGTAACAATTCCCATGAAAATAACAAACTCGGGGGTGGGCAGGTGAAGTGAGCAGGAGGCTAGTTCTAAAAAAAAATAAACATTGGGACTTTGAGCCGGATTTGCATGTAATGTCAAGACCACATCCTTACCACAACCTACATGTTTTTTGACATTAATGGAATCGTTTATAAAGAGCTTTCCTGATGCAATTTACACTGATCTTCTGAGGCGTCTGCAGGAAAGCAGTATGAAGAAAAAGTTAGGAGCACAGGCGCACACAAAACTGCATTTTGCACTGTTATCAGTTATCAGTTAAAGAGGTTTTGACCAAAAACAATGCAGTTGTTGCCTCATATCCCCTGTATTCACCAGAGGCATCATGCATAACGCTGTGTGTAGAATTCACACTAAAACATGGCGTACAGACAAAGCGGAAAAGTTCATATGCACAAAAAAATCCAGATGCATAAATCTTCCACGTTCTTCCGCTCCATAAATCCCAGTCAGCATGAAAAGTAATGCACGTGCATGCGCCTGCTACTTCACCCCAAACTCCTCCCAGAATTATGCCTCTTTGAATATGCAAATCAATATACATAGCCCTTAAGCTCAGCATTCTGTAAAAAGGCAATGGCAAAAGCACGGGGGAAAATAGAAGAATTTCAGGGAATACCAAGTGGAGGCAAGGAAAAACGTACTATTTGTTGGTTTAAACAGTGGTATAAACAACAAAAGGAAGTTGATTGAGTGACATAGAGTGTCAGGGAAGCTCAAAAGCTCAAGTTCACAAAGTCGCACAGTGCCCGAAATAAAAAAGAAGTTGTCAAATATCAAAGTCGCCGTGAAAAGGCGAGTCGTAGACCACCGTCTGAGTATCATATGAAAGATTATTAGGGTACAGAGAAAAGAAAAAAAAATAGGAACACTTTAATCTCGAAATTTCCACTTTAATCACGTAGTTTATTTTGTCATTAAAGTAGAACATCATAAACTTCATCTTAAAATCATTTAATTTACTAGTTTCTCAAATCCCATCGTAACTGAAGTAGCACGTTAAATGCTTTGTTTTGTATATGTTCTATGTGCTCTATGTGTGTGAATCACTACGTGCTTCTTAAACGGGCTTTCTCTTCCTCCGACAGGACACAGAATCCATTACATTCATGATATTACAGCTCTCTGAATAATTTAAATACTGAGATGTATACTTGATATAATTTTCATGATGATAGGAATTAAAGCATGTATTAAACATGGGAACACGGTGGCACAGTGATAGTGATGAGCTGGCACCCTGTCCAGAGATTGTTCAGGCCTCATACAAGATGCTTGCTGCGCTGACCACGACCTTCGATGAAATAATTTATTGCAGCAGTACTGTCTCTTTTAAATGTACTAACCCCCAATTCCTGTTCTTCCTTTTCTTTCTCCAAATACCCAATCGCCACACAATCAGCTCTTTAATAGATGTTAAGCCATCTGTAAGCTGAGAACACCGATTCTTCAAAACTTTTAAGGAAAATTGAAATATCTTCATAGTTCATGTTTAATTATTCTATCCATCTGTCCTTCCAGTGTGGCGCCAGCCGCAGCAAGAAAACAGCGTGAGGCAGGAACAATGGGGTGCTAGCTCCTTGCTAGCGCTACGATACTGTGTCCTCACAAGTTTAATTATTAACAACATAGATTATTTAAAAGTTTCATCTGTATAATATAACAAACATATTTGCTGCATTTCATCTTAAAAATGATATCGTCATCATATGTAAATACATGCTAAAGTGGCTCAGGTTGTGCAATATTATAACTGTATCGCAAGTTTACAGTGAGGTAATTGTACTTATAAGCACATGCAGTTCTACAAGGAGCACTTGATGGATTGATTGATTGCGTTTATAGTTCTTGGGATGAAACTGTTTCTGAATCGCGAGTTCAGTACAGGAAGGGCTCTGAAGTGTTTGTCATATGAGAGCAGTTCAATAGGCAGCATGGCTGAGGCAGCGTGTACTTGATACTGTATACCGATAATTTTCTTTTCAATCAGCAGCTGTAGATCTGTGATTCCAAACTCAGATACAGTGATATAACTACTCCGAGTGGTGCAGTGAGAGTAATATGGAAAAAGGTGATCCGCTGTGGCAACCCTTAACGGGAGCAGCTGAAAGAAGAAGAAGAAGGTGCAGTGAGAGTAACAATGCTAAAGCAGCTATGGTATTTGGAATAGTTCGGCTATTCCGTGGACCATTATATTGTTACAGGTTAATTACAATCAGATGCCTTAAACTAATAAACAATATGCGGTTAATTTCAGTGTATATGATAAAGCTGCGTCAGGGATATGGATGTAAAAAAGAAAGGGAAAACACACTGGAACAAAAGCACTGCTTTGACGCTGGGTGCCGCCAGTTTGCAAAACCGAGCGGACAACTTGCGTACGCCAGGGTTTGAGCTACCGTGAAAATGTGTGTGGCTTTATGCCAAGTTTAGGTTTTATATATCGCGATTTGAGCATGGAAACGGGAGTACGCAACATTTTTGTAAGTATGCACCATTTATACATAAGGCCCCTGATCTTTCTCCACATAGCTTTTTGTTTGTTCCTGAAATTAAAATTGAGTGTGAAGGGAAGACTATTTGTTACTGTGTTAGAAATCCAGGAAAAGTCGTCAGAGGCTGTAGTCACAGTAACAAAAGATGAGTTCAGGAAGTATTTCCAGGAATGGGAGAAGCACTGGGAAAAGTGTATTGCATCTCAAGGTGAGAACAGGAATTTCTTAGTTCCCCTTCATCTACAGTATGTAAAATTATAGCATAGCCTAATTTTTAAGTTGCGCTGAATAATGGCAACATAGGTTTAGAAAACATAAGTTTAGATTATAAGTTAATTGACCTGATTATCAAGATTAATTCTGTCCCACTCATGTCACTCAAGTTCACCATTCACCTTGCAGGTGGCAAATCCACTTGCCAGTTCCATCCTTTTTTTTAAAGTTAAAACGGACATGGGCCACCCTTTATATTCACTCCCATTATATTTGTTTGTCATGGGTGACCCTTTCAGGTATATGTACTTCAGACACGCCCTCACCATGCAAAAATCACAATTCTTAGTCTCCAAGAAAGAAAAAAGTGAATCCGCCACATTAAAAACTAAAAAATAATCTTAAGAAATACCTGCTTTTACATGGGGATTGCCATTAGCAGTATGGTTGTCACCAAATATAAAACAAAGCATTTTTTTAATGTCTACACTTTGTTGTACCAAAAATGAAATATTTGAAAATTTATTATCATGTAAATGTCAATATTTTATAGCTGCAGAAATGCATTCCAGGGTTGGCAAGTATTCTAGACTTAGTCATTCTTTTTTGGATGCTGGTACTTGGCACTGATTTTGTGGGCTGGAAATTCTTTTACTTGTGGTGACAATTCTTCCATGTAATATGAAATGCAAGACACATGAAGATTTTAGAATAACTTTCTTACATTTGAAACAAATAGGTTGGTATTAGCAAAACAAAAAAAAAACATGGCTAAATAGAGAATGTCAGCAAAATAATTCAGTCCGGGGTTCCCAACTCTGTTCCTGGAGGGCCACAGTGGCTGCAGGTTTTCATTCTAACCCTTTTCTTAATTAGTGACCGGTTTTTGCTCCTGATTAACTTCTTTTGAATTAATTTTATTTGACTTGCTCTTGAATACTCAGACCCCTTAATTGTTTCTTTTTCCTTAATTAGCAGCCATACAATAATGAGATACAAAATGAGCCAAAACATGACCAGAAAACTGGGTCGATCATACAATATTTGAAAATAAAGAAAGGCAAAGGTCTCAGGAATGCTGTTCTGCTCAGGTCCTCAAAACATTTTAACAGTGGTCTTAGAAAAGAGAAAATCAACAGTTTTGTAAATGTCTGCTATTGCACAATGAGAGCAACAACAAGCCACAGAATTAAAGAACGGGTTTAATTAACAAGAATCGGCGCCTAATTAAGCAACTGGCTCGAGTGAAATTGGTTGGAGTGTCAGGCCCTGACTTAGCTGGTCTTCTGTTGGTTCACTCACTTCATATTTCATTTCTGTTTTGGTGCCATTTAAGGAAAGAAATGAAGCAATTTAGAGGAACAATGAAGAAATTCAGGGTAACAAATTATAAAAAATTAAATTAAAATTAATTCAAAACAAGTTAATTAGCAGCAAAAACACTCACTAAATTAAGAAAAGGGTTAGAATGAAAACCTGCAGCCACTGGAGTTGGGGAACCCTGATTTAGACTAAATTAATTAAAACAATTAGTAAATGTTAAATGATTGTTTATTGTTGCTCTGGCTGTATATGAAGCTAATTTAAGGAATATTTACACTAAATGTCATCATCATGTCATCTGCCTCAACAGGTCTGGTAACACCCTAAATCATTGTTACAGCGTAAGCTAGGACCCATACTGCCTTCTACTGCACCTTGTACCATGACAATCAGGCCATCCCTCAGTACTCCTGCTTCTAGCTTACAAGCAGAAAGTAAGGTGTGAGGAGCCAGTAAGAAAAGCGGTTCAGTGCTGGAGTAAGGAGGCAGAGAAAGACTATCTTGAAATTGAGACATACTTCTAAATTATGCAGCATATTTGACTTGGATGACTATTCAGTGGTTTATCAGAATATGTGTGGACAACTTGTGCCTGTGAAAACAATTCAAATATTTCCTAATAAGAAACTATGGATTACAAATGACATCCATAATTTTCCAAAGGTTCACCACTGCTTTATCAGTATGATATACAAGTACAAGCTTGGAAAAGCAAACATGGTTTGTGAATGGTCCAATAAAATAGTTCCTTATCAGATTTATAATTATACAATTGGTTGTATATTTTCTATCCAATCTAGAGATTGGGATGATCCTCTTGCTAGCCGACCATCATAGCTCCTCATCATACTTAGATTAATTTTTCCCTCTCCCTTTCTGTTCTCACCTTCACTTCACTGAAAATAATGTCTCAGCTTACTTGCTTTGGCCCTCTTAGTTGTTATATTCTTGTACCATGGATCATAAAACACCTTGGCACATTAGTAAAATAACATTGTCATAACCTGGTCCTTCTCAAAAAGTCTGTTAGAATTGGTGGATGCTCCATCTCCATACCACCCTGAACTCCGTGAAGAGGGTTTCCCTGCTTTATATCTGTTGTTCCTTTGGAATTACTTTAGTTATAATTGAGTGTTTCTTTTTTGAATTTGTTAAACTCAATACAAATTTCATCACAAAAAACAGCCAGGACCAGGTTTTCTGTACAGATTATAGCTCACCAGCTGATCATGAGGGACCTCATATATAAAACCAAAAATTTTGCTTACGCTCGAAAGGCAAAAATGATGTATGCACAAAAAAATCATATTTATATAACCATATGTATGCCACATGCCAAACCAAGCTCCTTTACAAATGTTAAATTAACTATGCTTTTGCATGCGGTTTTAGTCACTGCCTGTCAGTAACCACATATGGTGTAAAAGCACCTTTATTGAGTATTCATGATCTAATCACCATATACATCTGGAGAACAAAGGAAAAAAACGCAAATAATGAAGCCTCATTGAATGTGAACTTCAGGTATTATTGACTGAAGTGGAGAACTGTAAATACATCTTTTTGCTGGTCTGTCTGTGGGAGTCACAAATAAAAGAAAAAAAAAACAAGAGTGGGAGCAAGTGATAGACACTCTAGGGCAGGGATGTGCAAAGTCATTCCTGGAGGGCCGCAGTGGCTGCAGGCTTTTGTTCCAACCCAATTGCTTAATAAGAAGCACTAATTGCTCTAGAAACACTTCTGCTTCATTTTAGTTATCTCCCTCGTTAAGATTTTGAACCCTTATTGCTTATTTAAGTCTTAAACAGCTGCATTCTTGGTTTTTAATTGCTCCTTATTAGCAATAAGATGCAAATGACAAAAGAAACCAGCAGTTATCCATTTTGCTTGTTACCCTTTACGCCTGTGTGTATTTATCATGCACTATTTGGTTTAATTAAATACTTGGAAGGAAAGAGAAGACAAAAAAGTCAAGGATTGAGAATTACCCATCCGTTTTACACTTCAAAATATTTGGATATCTTTAGAATGGAAAAAAAAATCTAGGATTTGAGAATGACTTGACATAGCAGAGTTAAAGCACTAAAAAGCCATGAAATGTAATTATTGGCAAGGATTGTTTTCTAATTAAACAACTGGGTTGGAATAAAAACCCGCGGCCACTGCGGCCCTCCAGGAATGGCTTTGCACACCCCTGCTCTAGGGTGTTGTACTGCTTGAGAGTTCCCAAGCATGTAAGTCTCGAACATATCCAAAAATGGCCACTAGAGGGGGAAATCCCAGCTTGTAACAGAGTGCCATATAGAATATTAATAAAATTAAACATTTATTCTCAATGAAAATACTCTGAAAAAACATGAAGCTCCATGTGCGACGGTGTGGGTCCTGCTCCATGCTCCCTCTTCCAGTTTTGGGAGCCTCTTGAACCCAGCACCATCGGTAATGTAACCAGATGAGCTGGCCAATAAGGACAAATCACACTGGGAGCAAGGGGATGGTGAAAAACAAAAAAAAATACTCAAACAAAACCAAAACATTGTCCATAGTGCTGTGCTCAAACTTAATAAATACATAATCCATAAAAACGGGTTCAATAAGTGGAAGTTAAAAATCAATCCTTTAATATGAGGTTAAAAATCAATAGGCTGGAAGCAGTCCCATTTTTTAAAAAGCCCGTTGCCTTCTTCATTCAACTGGCAGCTCCCCTGCTTCTCCCATACAGGCCCCTGCAACAGGGGAGTCACCCTATAAGCAGGTGCAGCTGACCTTACTTCTGGTTGCCTTCCATCCCCTGGCTCCATACAGTTACCTTACGGAACCAAGACTCAGGGTGCTCACACTGAGGCTCACCCTCCCAAGCCTACTCCACTCCTGGTGCCTTCCATGGCAAGACATCCATACTGCCAATCACTCCAGCTCCTAGAAACCGCTCAGCTCGAGCAACCACTTCCAACTGCCCCTCACCAAGTGTCGGCCACACACTGCTCCTTAGGGGCTTTCCATCCAGCTGCCTGAGTTCACCAGCGAGCCTGCTCTCTCTCTGTCTCTTTCTCTCTCTGTCTGTCTGTCTTGTTTGCTCCCACACTGGTTCTTCTTCTCTTCTTCACCTCTGTGAATTCTTTTTCTTTTCTTTTATAATGGGGACGTGACATAGGTGTGGCGATTAGCAGCTCCCAGCATCAATAACAGACATGGGTGATCCTGCACCTGTGCACTTCAGTGTGGAAACGCCCACATCAAGCCCGGGAACTGCTCCTGCCACACTACCACACCCCCGCCTTAAACCGCGAGTGTGGCGATTATTTATTTAAAAACTGGCCATCCGTTTAGAGCCGCGGAACTGCTATATAATACCATGGAGCACAAAAAGACAAAAAGAAGTTGCCATCAAAGGCAATCCACAACAAACAAAATCCCAATACAGTAATCCAGGGCAAGGTTTAAAAATAGGGCAGAAGGTCATAAGTATAGAAAACACAATAAGAATAAGAAAAAACACTCACCAACTCCCTAGCACATTCAAATAAACCATCAGGATCTGTGGGTATCCGCATCTTTACAGGGCTAAAGGTAGTCACTGGCAGTGATGGGCAGGTGGTCCTGCCTCTTTGGGGGCCATCTACAAAACATAAGGCACATAACAAAGACACAATCAAATACAAAGAAAAATGCAGATAAACATAGATAATTGACACTGACACATCGACAAAATCAAATACGAAGAAAAATGGAAATAAACATAGATACAATTAGTACCAACAAAAGAATCAAAAATTAACACAGAAGACATAAAGCAAAGTTTTGAACCCCAGCCAGGGGAGGAACCCTGAGTGAAACATAACATGAAGCAGACACAAAAGGAAACACATTGTGAATTGATGCAGGGTGTATGCGCAGAACTGGGAGATATTAAGAATATTCTTATTGAACTTGTGAAGAAAAAAGAATATTTTGCCAAGTAAATGTCAATGTTGCAGTACTAGTTTCTGTACATTCAAACGTCATTGAATTACAATTGCATTAATGTCCATTTTGTGCTAAAAAGTCATCAAACACCCAACAGTAGTTAATATCTGTAATGGGACAGGGATCGCTTGAGTTCTGTGTGGTGGTCTTTGTAATTTCAGGTCCAATTCAGCCCAATACCTCCAAGAGGATGGCTCTAAGAAGTCTCATCATGGGCCAAAAAGTCATTGCAATCTCTAAAAACTTTCTCCTTCCATAGCAAGCCATTGGAGATATCCTCTAATGGAACCATTGCTAGTTATGTCTTACAACACACAACATTTTTATAGAAAAATATAGATAGGCTACACGCTAATTTGTAATTATCAACACTTAAGACAGCTGTACTGAAAGAACCTTCCAATTAAAAGTGACTAATGCAGCATTGAAATGAGCAATGAAATTAGATTTTCTACTTATTTCATTTTCCTGCCACCTGGAGTCCTTAAAATGCCAACACAAAAAAGTCTTTGTAGGACTCACAGATGGTTGAAATTTGATATAACTTTAAGGCAGTTTTCACAGCAAGTTTGTGTTTTATCAATCATGACTTTTGTGTAAGAAATACTTATACACATTTCTGAGCATAAGCACATTCTATACAAGAGGCTTCAAGCTCCTAAAATTAGTGCCACACTCTGCATTTAAATTTTGGAATTCCTAACAGGCAGACCCCAGTATATTCACACTGGCAGAATTACTTCCTCCATAATGATTCTCAGCACAGACCACTCATAGGGTAATGTGCTGAGTTCCCTGCTGTCCAATTTGTTCACCTATTGCAAAATACGGCTCCACCTCTATCATTACATTTTCTGATGACACCACCATTGTAGGCCTGATTTCCAACAATGATGAGGCAGCTTATAGTGAAGAGATGGATCTGACAGTATAGCTAAGAAAATAATCTCTCCCTTGTGTATGAAAAACCAAGAACATTGCATAAAGCAGGTCTCATTCCAATGCACTTTGGCAATGGATGTTGGAAAGAGGGCCAGCAACTTTAACAATCTTGAGAGTCACCATCCCCAATGACCCAAGGTGTGCAACACACCACAGTTATTGACTCATGAATTCCTTTACTTCCTCAGACATTTGCAGAAGGACTCTTTAAATAGCTGCTGATTGCAATCATAAATCTGTAGGAATCACCCTTGAAGCATAGCAAGCGATACACAACACAATCGATAACCATACCAAGTGGGGGCCCCAATCTCTGTTGTGAAAGTGTTTTAGTTGAACATTATGTTTTTAGTTAGATTAAATGTAATCAGCACCATTTCTATAAATCACAAAGAGGATTTACATATCAAAGCAAAAATTTGATTATCTCATGTGCTTACAGTGCATCCGGAAAGTATTCCCAGCGCATCACTTTTTTCACATTTTGTTATGTTACAGCCTTTTTCCAAAATGGATTAAATTCATTTTTTTCCTCAGAATTCTGCACACAACACCTCATAATGACAATGTGAAAAAAGTTTACTTGAGGTTTTTGCAAATTTATTAAAAATAAAAAAATTGAGAAAGCACATGTACATAAGTATTCACAGCCTTTGCTCAATACTTTGTCGATGCACCTTTGGCAGCAATTACAGCCTCAAGTCTTTTTGAATATGATGCCACAAGCTTGGCACACCTATCCTTGGCCAGTTTCGCCCATTCCTCTTTGCAGCACCTCTCAAGCTCCATCAGGTTGGATGGGAAGCGTCGGTGCACAGCCATTTTAAAATCTCTCCAGAGATGTTCAATCAGATTCAAGTCTGGGCTCTGGCTGGGCCACTCAAGGACATTCACAGAGTTGTCCTGAAGCCACTCCTTTGATATCTTGGCTGTGTTGTTAGGGTCGTTGTCCTGCTGAAAGATGTACCGTCGCCCCAGTCTGAGGTCAAGAGCACTCTGGAGCAGGTTTTCATCCAGGATGTCTCTGTACATTGCTGCAGTCATCTTTACTTTTATCCTGACTAGTCTCCCAGTCCCTGCCACTGAAAAACATCCCCACAGCATGATGCTGCCACCACCATGCTTCACTGTAGGGATGGTTTTTGCCTGGTGATGAGCAGTGCCTGGTTTCCTCCAAACGTGACACCTGGCATTCACACCAAAGAGTTCAATCTTTGTCTCATCAGACCAGAGAATATTCTTTCTCATGGTCTGAGAGTCCTTCAGGTGCCTTTTGGCAAACTCCAGGCAGGCTGCCATGTGCCTTTTACTAAGGAGTGGCTTCCGTCTGGCCACTCTACCATACAGGCCTGATTGGTGGATTGCTACAGAGATGGTTGTCCTTCTGGAAGGTTCTCCTCCCTCCACAGAGGACCTCTGGAGCTCTGACAGAGTGACCATTGGGTTCTTGGTCACCTCCCTGACTAAGGCCCTTCTCCCCAGATCGCTCAGTTTAGATGGCCGGCCAGCTCTAAGAAGAGTCCTGGTGGTTTCGAACTTCTTCCACTTACGGATGATGGAGGCCACTGTGCTCATTGGGACCTTCAAAGCAGCAGAAATTTTTCTGTTACCTTCCCCAGATTTGTGCCTCGAGACAATCCTGTCTCGGAGGTCTACAGACAATTCCTTTGACTTCATGCTTGGTTTGTGCTCTGACATGAACTGTCAACTGTGGGACCTTATATAGACAGGTGTGTGCCTTTCCAAATCATGTCCAGTCAACTGAATTTACCACAGGTGGACTCCAATTAAGCTGCAGAAACATCTCAAGGATGATCAGAGAAAACAGGATGCACCTGAGCTCAATTTCGAGCTTCATGGCAAAGGCTGTGAATACTTATGTACATGTGCTTCTCAATTTTTTTATTTTTAATAAATTTGCAAAAATCTCAAGTAAACATTTTTCACGTTGTCATTATGGGGTGTTGTGTGTAGAATTCTGAGGAAAAAAATGAATTTAATCCATTCTGGAATAAGGCTGTAACATAACAAAATGTGGAAAAAGTGATGCGCTGTGAATACTTTCCGGATGCACTGTATACATTGTGGTTATTTCTGATTCAGCTTCAGTCTGTCTCTCCAGGCCCCACCACAGTCAGTGTGTGACCAAAATCTGTAGCATCAATTCAACAACAAGGATGAGTTAGTAACAGTGAGACAGGAGTCTAAGAAGTCAAAATGTAGTCATGCAGCAGTCCTTACTCTTCCTATAACTGTTGACTCTGGTGTTTCTCATCTATAAAGCTGACAAAATCATAATTGACATCTGCCATGTGCCAGGAGAGGCTTTCACCCTGAGTTTTAACTTCAATAGAAAACAATGTTCAAAAGACTTTGTACATTGAGGACATAGTGGCTATATCTACTGTAGCCAAAGCACAGAAACAGTGATTTTGAAAGCTACAGTAATAACTTTACGAGCTATGTTTTTTTTTTAGTTTTTATTATGTGCATTTTTCGTTTATTTTTTAAATATTATGATGTGCAATTTGTATTTATGTTTTACCATGTGAGCCTTAAATTTATTTGAATTTGTTACTTTACATTTTTCTTTATTCTATTATTATTGTTTTTATTTTCTTTACAAAAGTATTTCTGGTGTTTTATGTATAGAATCTGTTTTTCACAAAATTAAATTAAATTTATGTGTATTAATTTTGAATTTGATGTTTTTTGATTTTGTAATTTTGAGCTAAAATAATAACGTTGGGACTTTGGGGGATGAGTTGGAGGGCCCACAGAGTTTTTTACTAAGGGCCCCCTGTATCCTTACAATCACCTCTGTCTGTAGTGCATAAATCGAGTCAGACCACTCCCTTCCTTTTGTGGAATCCAGCTTATGTTGTCATTAACTTCTGATTAATTGCATCACAATTGTATCTTTGATTCAGTCCAGTCATCCAGAATCTTCTTTCAGTCCTAAACTGAGGTGAACAGCAGCTGCAAGCTTTGGATCTGCCTTTAGTAGTTCAGCATTCTGATTACTTTCTTGTGCAGTAAGAACTTCCCCTTGACCAGAAGAAGTAGCATCACCCTCAAGATCAGTCTCTGCTTCTTGTATGCATGTTTCTTTATCAGGTGGTGATTGATTCAGAACTTTCTTGATCTGTCCACCCAAATGGTCATCTTGTTGTTTCTTTCTTGTCAACAGTCTTCCTTGCTTGTCCTTGATGGGCAATACCTCGTGTTTCAGGAATGTCTTCAGTTTTTTGCACCTGTAAGTCATGCAACGACTCTGCAAAGGCCACAGTTGTGATAATTTTCTCTCTTGCTATTTCAAGAGGCAAACAAGAACATTTTATGGCACAGAGTTGTCAGCTCTGTGTCCATCCCTCAAACTGGAGGAACAGTAGGCCGTTTTGATCTGGCTTTTACCTTTCAACCTGTCTGGCTTGAACAACCCTACAAGTTCAGCATACTCCCACTGGTAAAACTCTAGGGGTCATTGGGGCATGCAAGCAACCTGATTACAATGAGGTAGCAACCCAGTGGGAGATAATGGTGCCTTAGGAAGATAAATACAACTGCTAGATGTCACTGTATCCGTTTAGAACTGAGGGCAACTTTATTGAGTGAGTAAACATAATTAGTAGGTTTCACTGTGTCTCCTGGTAGACATTGACTTAAGCCCATAATATGATGAGGTAGTTCTGAGCTGGGATTTATTTTAAATAAGATAAATTTCAGAATGATTATATCACGATAATCTCAAAATAAGAGCTTTTGCTTGTGTTATGTTAAAGAGGGCATCAAAATTTAAGAGACAGTCAAAGAAGTTATGTGATGTCAATATACTAATAAAGGAAAATAATATTGTGACAGCTTCCAAGATGCTCATATAACTAAAATAAGTCTTACAGAATAACACATGCCACTCAGTTTATGAAAGAAGTAGTAAATAAACATTCTGTTGGTTTATCAGTCCTCTGCCAGAGATAAAAGGGGAGAGGTAGCACAATACCTGAAATGGGTAGAGATGAACCATATTTTAGGGAACTTGAGTTTCAGGGTTAATAATGGACAGTGAGAAGCTGCCAGAAGCAGAGTGGTCAAGGCTTAGGAGTGCAAAGCAAGTGTTTACTGATTAAAATCCTACCTTGGACTCACGCTGTGCAATTCATTTGATACAAAGTTTACAGTGCCAGTCTAAACTCAGCATTACACACTTTCTGTGGCATGCTGTGTGCACATACAATAAGAATACTGAGAAAATTAAAAGGCGGATTATGCAGTTGCGCCAAAACACAATGGAACAGATGAAACATATCGAAGTGCCACAAACCAATAGTTAAATTTTGTAGTGAATGCTGAGTCACTCTTGCTGAAGATATGGTTTGAAAAAAAGAACTGAGGACAATGTTATTGAGTGGGTAAACATAATTAGTAAGTTTTACTTTTATTGTGTCTTCCTGGTAGACATTGACTCAAGCCCATAATGTGATGAGGTAGTTCTGAATTGGGATTTATTGCAATTTTAAATTCACTTTTATTTTTATCACACATAGTGAAATACTGAGTGATCGTAAATTTGACATTTTTTCAGTGATTAATGTCTACAAAACAGAGACAGCAGTTCACATCTGGTCATCAGCATTCAGTGATGTCATTTATGGCACTTGCAGCCACGTCCCTGGAAGCTGTAAGGCAAACGATCACAGAGGTGAAGTGATCTCCTGTTAAATAGTTGAATCTCACAAAAACATTTGGATTTTTTTGCTGTAAAATTACATGGATATGCTGTTTTTAAATGTGTGTGCAATCTCAAGACGCAGATCAATTCTCAATCACACGCTTGGCTTGAAAAATGAACATATTAAAAAAGTTTTAAGGGTTTTGCTTTCACATTTGGAGTCTGGCCCTATCGTATCCATTTTAAAATAAAAGAACAGGCTAGGATTTTTTAGAACACAATTTCATGTGGCAAATTAGAATATAACATGACAGTGAAGAAGTGACTTTGACTTGAAAAACGGCAAACTTTCAGTGTCCTTTAATGTGTTGTCACACACGTGGACTTGGGAGGCTGTCAAAGGGCTTAACTCAGGGTACTGATACACCGGCCCAGGGATTGGCGATGAGTACTAATGCCTGTTCTTCTCTTCCTACAGAGCTCCAGAAGGAAATCCTGCATGAACATATCACTTCCACCTCCAATCCTGTTCTTACTTCTAGCCCCTCACTTCCACTTTCTGCCCTAAAATGCACCCTTTCTGACTTTCTACTATAAAACCAACCTACCTGCCATTTCACGTCAGTTCAGTACATGTTTATGTGTGGACTCCGTCCTTCATGATAACTTGTTTTTTCAAATTGCTTCACAGTATATGGGCTGGATCCCCAAACCTTTTTTCTTGTGTTCTTATCATTCTCACAGTGTTTATGCTGCGGAAACACAAATTAACTGGTTCTATTGTCTTGTAGTCATTTCTGCTAGGGTTTCAATTTTTTATTACATTTCCTAATTGATTTAATCAATTAGGACATTTAGTTGTTAAAAAGAAGTAACCTTCTTGATAACAGAAAATAATGTGAGGATACATTTTATAGAAAAGGATTTATTTATGCATTATTCACAAAAGGTTTTGTTTTAAATTTAAGTGAAACATCACACAAAGTGTCTCTGAATATGTATTTTATGCATAATTCTTTTCAGTAGGAGCACACAGACATGCTCAGGAGTCACTTGCTTGTACATCCTGTTAATTAATAGGACAACAAGTAAAAGAGGCACTCAAAGCATCAATGTTCCAGGTTTGCTTAGGAAGCCTCCCACCAGTTAAGTTTTGGGCTGTTGACTAGGACTTGCAGTTTACAAATGAAACATTCAAACAAGGCCTGATCTATGGGGGTGACTGAATTAGCAGCCCCAATGTTTTATGCGTTATTATGAACTCACACAACCATGTTGGTTTCAAGACACTAAGTCTTTAGCAGCACTTAGTTTCTGAGCATGGCTCTCAGTTGTATGTTTGGCTGAAACGTTTTCCATCTGTACCACCACCAGTTTCAGTTTTTGTCTATGGTGTACCAGGTTAGCACTGTGTAATTCTTAGTTGTTAGTGCCGTCCAAAATTCATTTGTGAGTTCAAGCACTTATTGACTGTAGCCAAGTACATTATTTCTGCTCTATCAGCTTCTGGAATGGTTTTATATATGGCTAGTGACCGTGCCTATAGATGTAATATGGCAACATGACTGAACAGCAGGTAAGCCATAAGCCATGTTGATTGGTAACTAATTTTGTTCTATACTTCTATATACCCATGATTGTCAGTCACTACTGTTTTTTACTTGCTAGTGCTGCCAATATGGTAGGTTGCTACAGTCAAAACATTGTAGATGATCTACTGTGGTATTGTTGCACTGAACTTTGTGATAGCATATACTCACAAAATCAGCTACTGCAGTACACTTCATTTTCTCTGAATACTTCTGTTTTGCTTCAAGATGTAAAACAAAAATGACACGTGGAACAAATATATATCTATTTAAATGAACAATATACCTAAAAGTAAGTCAATATCATGTGTCAAAATGAAGCAAGCCTTTTCAGTTTCCCAATAAAAAGGAGATTTATGGGCAGCTTATTCACAGGGTTTTTTAGAATGTATAAATGAAACAAATATTATGTGTAATTGCATATTATTCAGAAATGTCTGGAACCAATTAATCTGAAAAAATAAAAAATCCATCTTTTCAAAATGACTGATGCTACTTGGTGATGCCTTTTCGAATGCTATGAGACAGGTCTTAACCATTGGCTTGTTTCTCCTTGTGGTTGGCAGCTTTTAACTGTATTTTATGGTTGTAATAACATCCATAACCACAAAGTATATTTTGTTTCTTCCAGGACCATTTTTCAGAAAATACTAACATTAAAAAAAGAAATAGGAAAAAAAACATTTTTCTGTCAACATTCCAAACATTGAATAAGCTGCTGATTTCTTAGCCGAATCATAATTCTCATAGTCAAAGTAATTTACATTTTCAAATGTCACTACATGGGTTTGCATTATTTATGGCATTGCTTGAAGAAAACAGTAAAAAAATATAGTAAGTTAGATGAAAATAGAAAAACATTTTAAAAACTAAAATAGCTCACTGTTATTGTAAAAATACGATCTACAAGAATCAAGACTGTTTACCAAATCATAAACAGTTACATATGCTGAAACTTGTGATTGCTTAGCAATGATCTTGTCACTATTTAATTTTATTTGAACAAAATCTTGATCTTCCTTCCTTGTACATTAAAGTTTTATGTACTCAAATATTTATTTGTCACAATATAAGCAGAATTATGTCAAGTTCAAGTTTCTGTTTTATAGCAAAACCTATCAAAGTATGTTACATACAAATATATAGACGATGTGTTTTGTACTCTAATTAAAATGTATTGGCTTTCTTTCTATTTTTTTTTTCCAAAACTATGTAATGGTATTCAGTGCTGAGAGACAAACACCGCAAATCAAAAGTATACATTCCACTGGGCCTAAACTACTTTGAAAAGCTTCAGCCCATTTGGATTTCACTAATCCAGTAATATATTATTTAAATCCTACTCATAAAGAGTAGATTGGCAAATTAAAAAAAGGAACAGTTGATAGTTTATAGCATGAACAGCCCAATTCAGTCCTTTTCTTCAATTGTCTTAAATGGATGTTCTGCTGCAGGAAACAGTGATGCCTGTATAACAGAGACAGGTGGGTGGACCATCTCCTTTAGAAATCTATCATTCAAATCAAATGATATCTTTGTCCAGCTCATGGATGACAGATTTCATAACTTTGAATCTTGCTGGTATTTCCCCAAGTAGTTTATAACATCAAGTTAGGCAACATTAAGAAATGAATGCCATGAATATGTAGGTAGTAATAAACAACACACCAGAAACTCCAATTTGGACAACCCATGTACAGAATACAAATTTTAAGGCTGATGTACGTGTGTTTGTTTATAACTGGATTACTGCATTAATTTTCGTACTACATTTTGGCGTGCAAGCATATGTGTCCAATTCCTCCATCTCGATCCCCCTGTAGAATTTAGAAATTGTTGATGTTTATTTATCATTGCTAGTTTTTACACAGCGCCAAACAGATAACGGAGAAAATACTGAAAATACTGTTTATAAGGACATACTTTTGGCTTGTATATGTAATTTACAATCTTATTTACATGGACAACAGTGCCTGCTGTTTCGGCTACTATATTACTGCATCTGTTTTCATATTATATTTCAGCATGAAAGCATTTCCTCCATCACCATCACTCAGCAAACTCTAGATATTTTTGGTATTTATTTATCATCTCCAGTATTTACACATGGGCAATCAGATGTTACTTGGTGTACAGTTACTTCAAGGGCATAAGTTAAAGTTTTGATACAGAAAAGCAAGTTGAACTAATCCCCAATGAAGACAGAGTATTTACTAAAAATCTTGTGTATATGGAAGTATTTCCTACTTGAGTTTTTTTTTAAGTCTGTAAGAAGTTATGTAAGCATAAAAGTGCATCCAGTGCATTGAGAATGTATTCAGATCCCTTCACTTTCAGCACACGTCATTGTATATTTAATTTTAAATTGAGAAATTGACCATTTTTGCCCATCAATCTACACGCACTATCCCATAATGACAAAGGTTTACAAATGTATTAAAAATCAAAGTGGAAATCTCTCATTTATAACAATATTTAGACCATTTGCTGTGGCACTCCAAATTGTGGTCAAGTGCATCCTGTTTTCCCATCTAGTATTGCAGCTGACCACAGATGCCTGCAAAAACAAATCCTTTGTATTTTTCAAATTTGCATTAAAATATATTTCTAAATTTTTTTAAGTTTTCTAAATTGTTATTCTTTTCTACATTACATTTAAAACATATTCAGATAGGCAAAATACCTTTTAGATACATCCTAGAATATTTTAAAAATCCATTTCACACTTTTTGAGAAACCTTAGGATAGTTGAATTTAGTACATGCCTTTGTTTACATTAAATTTTACAGAATATTAACATACCAGGGGTGAGATTTATAAATCTTGCACTCGCATTAGGAGTTTTTTAGGAGGATTTAAAATTTGCGCATGCAGCATTCCATGCAAAAGTTGGGATTTATAAAAGAAAACCTGGCAGGACAGCTTTTGTATGTTTACGGTAAATCATACCCATCCATACAAAACATTTTGGAGAAACTGGGAAATGACAACATCCTGGTGTGAGTAGGAAAATGCCGTTAAAAGAGGTACAAGGTGACTCACATGTATAATAATTCATATCACTGAGCTGTTACTATAATGTGCATTGACATGAGAAACATATTAAACCTCAATGGTGATGAATAAGATGTATAGACTCTATCTTAGTTCCCTTGTATTTGCACTGAAGAACGTTTTTGTTTTTTTTGTCAGTTTATATAGGCTACGTGTTCTCACTTTTCTTGATTAGAAACCAAAGGTACAGTAAAAAAAAACATGATTTACTCCTTGCATATAGAAAGGTTTAAATATCATGCCCTATAGCCTATTCATAGCCTAATGGACTGACACAACATGGCTTCTTGACACTGCTTGAAAACTAGGCAAATGGTTGAATAAAACATGAGGGATCTTTTAGGGACCAACAGGAGTTTTACTGCCCATGATGATGACTGGCTTATTAGCTGGTTTAGATTTTCAAGAGCTATTCTCTTAGAGCTGGGCGCTGAGTTGGGCCTGGCATTAGAAAGACAGACTGAATGAAATTACGCTCTACCTATTCATATGCAGGTTTTAACAACAGCTGGCATTTTGGCAACAGGCAGCTACCAGAGGGAACTGGCCGACAGGTCAGGAATATCTCAACCAAGCAGCAGCTACCTCATACCTGCTGTGCTAGAAGCAATAAACGGCTCATGAGCTGCTGCATTCAGTTTCCATATGGTTTGGTTGTACATGTCAACATAAAAAAGAAATTTGCAGAACTGTCTAGTTTTACTAACAGAATTGCAGCAAATGAAAGCTCTCATATTGCAATAAGGGCACCTAGTGAGAATGAAGCTGTTTATGTTAACTGCAAGCTGTTACATTCCATTAACGCACAAGTCATCTCTCACTCCAGGATGAGACTGACAGAGCTTGGTGGCCTGTGTCAATCCATTTATTTGGAGGCAAAATAGTGTTGATCAACTTGATAACAGTGCTATACGTGATGGTTCTCTTGTTGGTAAGGTAATGGGCTGAACCCTTAGTATTTAATATGGCCTATACTATGCATTACAAACAGTAATCATGTCATTATGTTTGCCAGGTTATAGTGGGTAGCTGCTCAGATGCTTGTGGCATATGCCTTTCCTTATCCCCTGAACAGAGAGGAGAAGAATTTTAATGTAGTGCGGAGTGCATCATAGGAGCAGGTGGCAATATCTCGATGCATCAGGTGGGAGGTTGCTGTTTAGCACCCAATGAAGTTCTGCTGCATCGTGACTGCACACATATGAGGTTGATTAGCATAGTCCACATATGGTTGTTTCGGGGTGGTAGCAGAGTAGGGTTTGAAGTACGTTCACATATACAAAAGACTGAAAGTTGATTATTTCCCACTGGATAAACAAGTGCTGGAGTATTCATAGTGATTCATGTGCACATAAGCGTGGACATGGATTTATAGGCTTCCTTCCAGTCTGTATAGAACAGACTACGTAGAGTTACACTTGGTAATTGCAGCAAGTTGGGTAGGCCTCCTTTGGGATTGGGTGAAGGAATCTCAGAAGCATATAAAAAGGAGAAGACTAACAGCAGAGGTCATCTTCATTGGCAGTTACTGCTGCATTCCATTTAAAGTGAGAGGTCAGAATTTCCCAGTTCCATGTTGCTTTCATGTTGCTGTGGTGTTTGGATACACAAAATACCATGTAATGCATTGTTAACAACTATTGCTCATTCCGATGGATCAAGCAGAACAAAGGTTTTTCTAGATGTGTCCATATTGGTTTTCCAACTCATGTGTGACATCATTCCAAGCTCTGACATCCAACTTCTGAAGTAAATGAAATGCAGCATACGTCTGTCAGCAATGGAGAGTGCATTACAGAAGTCCTAAACAGCCTAAGTATAGGAGAGAATGAACCTCTGGTATTTATCTCTTACAGCATACAGGAGTTGGGATAAATGTGGTGAGATGGACATTTGTTTTATTTGAAGCCTTTATTTCTTGAAAAAGCCTGAAAGAAAGTGGAAAAAAAAATTATGAGTTTTTGTTTTAAGCTCCAAAAGTCCTTGGTGGTCCCTTTGAATAGACTGGACAAGTAAGGAGAGAAAAGGACTAAAGTTGCTACTGAGATTTGAGTTGTGAGAACAGAAAAAGAGAATGGGAAAAGAAGAGGACAAAGGTTAAATGAACAAAACTGAAAATAAAGACAGGCAGGATTGCAGAAGATCTGGTGCAGCGTTAGAGAGAAAGCAGGCAGACAGGAGTGAGCCCAAGAGAATTGCTTGGCCAGTGCTTGAGGGTTAGAG
This sequence comes from Erpetoichthys calabaricus, assembly GCF_900747795.2. Taxonomy (NCBI): domain Eukaryota; kingdom Metazoa; phylum Chordata; class Cladistia; order Polypteriformes; family Polypteridae; genus Erpetoichthys; species Erpetoichthys calabaricus. The sequence continues at coordinate 64,367,256 of NC_041406.2, read as the reverse complement.
GTCACTTCTACTGAGCACTTCACTGAGCAGGAGTGACCATATGTTCAGTGAAGACTTCCACAGATGCAGAGGGTCTGGTGGCAGGAGTAGGAGCAGGCTTGGAGCGTCACCCCGTGAAATGGCATGGGACTGGAAGCGAAGATACGAGCCAGGATTAAGGGTTGTCAGCATCTGCTGGTGGCCGTGGTTTTTCTGCTCAGGATTTTTAACCTCATTTTAATAGATTATTTATTGAACTTTCTAACCTCCATGTTAACTGATTTTATAGATTATTTACTGATTATTCATTCATAGAAGGAAAATTTTTGCACTTCACTTTTGGATACTTTATTTTTATTTGGTTTAAATTCCATGCTGAATGTATGTGTCCTCTTTTGCCCAGGTTATCTTGGTCTATGACCATCAACGGTTACGGGTTTGAGAGGTTCCTGGAAGCTCCAGGGGTTATGGATCTAACCTGGACCATCACACTGCCACCAACCATATAAAGGCTGAGAAAACAAGTAACCCCTTGAAGCTCATTGAATGCGATTGGCAGTTTCAGTGAGTTATAGTGATTTCTTGTGCTTTTTTTGTATTTTTCTAGATTTCTGACTTCTACTCTGTTTATGACCATTCTCTCTGGATTTGCGAATTTGGGACTTGTTTGCATTTGCCTATTTCGGGCAAAACCTGCACTCCTTGGTGATTCTGCTAAGAAAAGCATTTGGTGCAATAAATATTTTTGTCTCAAAAGAAGCTTCATCTATCTGCCTTTTTTGTTCACAAGCAAAAGGTTGCCAGATCCTTCCTGTTAGAGGGGCTTTGTGCTATAGTTTACAATAACTTTATGCTAAGTACTCACAGGTTCATGACACTAGGTTTGATCAAGATTGAGTAATATCATAAAAAGTCAGCAGTGCAGAGGCCTAAGTAGACCTATTCATCATCAATCCATCATCCATCATCCATCCATCATCCATCCATCCATCCATCCATCCATTTACAATCAAGTTTAGGGTCATTAGGGTCAGGGCAAAAATCTGTACTGTCAGGCACAAGCGAAGAACCATTTATGAATAGGTCATTAGCCACTTGTGCACATATTGTAATGTCAAAAATAGTGTATAAGCTTCACAGCCCTCTAACAATATTTTCTTCCACCATGGATCCTTACAAAATACCATTAATTGGACACTGTTAACATTTAGACATGCAGTAAAAATTAGCATAAATAAATTGGGTGCATGATTCAGCTATAATCAAGAGTTATAACTCGGAGTCAACTGCACAAGCAATACGAAAATCTGTCACAAAAAAGGCTAGGTTCAAAATTGCTGGTGGCACAAATAAAAAGGAGAGTACTTTTGACGCTAGGAACAACGTTTATGACTAAGTAATAGGTAAGTTGAACCTGCTTTCTTAAATACATTTGGTGGGTATAACATGACCTAGCAACATGGCTAACAACATCAGATATCAAGAGCTGGAGGACTGCTAGCTTGCATCATTAATATTCATCTGGGGGGGTCACATTCACTGAATTTGCTTGGGGCAGCAGGAGGCCATATCTCTTGAGAAAAGAGCAGCTGTTCACCATGTGTTCGATGACAAAACATTCCTTGGCTCATTTCACATTTAATGTGCAAGAGTTGAAGCATATTTTTTTCTACTAAATAATTCCATAAACATTTGAGATTAAACAGTTAAAATGTACTGAAGCAGGAATATGGTTCCACTGACATGCAGACAATGGTCATTCATTAGCTTACAAAACCATATTGAGTATTTAAAATAGGAAATATACTTTTGAGAAGTAAAGGTAGGAGAAAATAGAAGTATACTGAAGATCAATGTGAAAGTCATGAAATTCATTTATGAGTTCAGACATCTGACCTGTAACAGAAAATAAAGAGAAACTTTGAAAAAAAAATTCAGACCCCAGTCCCGGTTACCGTAACTTTGATGATGCTTTGGATGATATTATTTCACAGTTTGTTAGATAGGACTTGTTTTAAAACTCTGTAACTTAAAGATAGCATTTAGACATCATCAGATAATCTTTCAATACCTAACATATGCCATTGATAAGTCAGAGTTAGAGAGATTCTACCTAGAATTTTCTTTCATAATTCCATTAAGCACTTTTGATTACATCTTGCCTGAAGAAGGGGCCTGAGTCGCCTCGAAAGCTTGTATATTGTAATCTTTTTAGTTAGCCAATAAACGGTGTCATTTAGCTTGACTTCTCATTACATGAAGCACTTTTGAACATCTCACTATAAAGCACAGGGAAATCATTTAGAATTACATTAGTGCTATTTTGTAAAAAAAAAAAAAATGTGCACATTTTTAATTAAAAAAGCAAATTGAGGAAAATCAATGTTGACTTATACTCAGTACATAGACAGGTCATATGTTACAGGGAATGAGAAAGTGGGAAAACCACAACTACCAGAAGAAGATTTTTATATAATGGATTTGGAGGATATTTCTTTTCTCACCTATTATGACTCTTCTATAGATTCTATCATGTTTTCTGATTTAGGGATTAATGGAATGGGGTTTGTTCAATCTTGTTTAGATAAGTTATGCCTTTGGGTTTGCGTTTTTCCTGGTTGATAGACTTACTTGTGCGTAAGGGGTTTGGGATCTTGGTTTACATCTCAAAAAATGTCTGGGTAGGTTTGGTCTATGATTCTGTCCTTTTTTCCAGTGGTGGTTTGGGATGCGGGCTTGCTCTCACATTATAAGTAGTTTAATAATTCTTTGGATTTGATGATTAGAGATCTTATTTACGATCTGACTCCCACACACCAGTTTTTTGATTTGACTAGTTCTAATCATATTCTGAGGTAGAGGTTGGTTGAGTCAGGAGAAATTTAACTTCTTTAGTCTGGAAGAATGAAAGCAGACATCTAAAATATGACTTTAAAGGCATCATAATATCTTACCTACAAGAAGGACAAAAACAATGTTTCTGTTATCAGAATATTAAAGTGCAAGCTTTGTTCTGTTTAGGATTCCAGAGAGTGGAGCTACTGTATATACAGCACAGTTTTAGAAAAAGTCTGTTCACGTTTAGCCATTCCACAATGCATAATTCATGTACAATCAAGTCCCAGTCCTTGTACTTACACCTTTGCAAAAGATCAAGAAATCATCTAATTAGTGACACTAGAAAGATCTTCAGTAGAGGAGGCATCTATTATCATTAGTAACTACAGCCATCATTATACTGTAGAAACAACGTATGTTATTTTTAACAAGATGGTGTATTACTGATTATTATTTCAATGTTTTTCAGTTTTTTGGCCTCTTCTTGGTGTACTAAAATCATTAAAAAACAATTTAAGCTTTAACTGATTGTATCACACTCATAAATCCACAAAATATCTATCTATCTATCTATCTATCTATCTATCTATCTATCTATCTATCTATCTATCTATCTATCTATCTATCTATCTATCTATCTATCTATCTATCTAGCATTTTTAGCAAAAAAATCATAACAATGTGTTTTGTTTTTGTAGAGCTCTATATTGCTCTGCTTTCCCCTTTTGTATTCTTCAATGTGCAGCCTTTGTCAGAATGCCTCAAATCCATAGACTTACCACTGTTTATAAGGTATTGTACTTTATAACTACTCCCAACCTTCCCTTCTACATCTATAACCTCAGGCAATTACATAGAGTAAAAGGACAAGCAGGAGTTAAGTTACAACTTAAATAATGTATTATTGATAATATTCATAAAATAGTAATAATAAGCAAAGTACATGTGAATATTTGCAAACATACAACCTGATAATGCTGATGTGTAGTTTCAGGTGGCACAAAGACTTGCAATTACTTTAAATGTCACTACATTTACATTTACATCATTTAGCAGACGCTCTTATCCAGAGCGACTTACAACAGTACTTAGTAGTCTACGACTGTTCTTCAGTCTTTAAGGCTAGGATTAAGTCATCATTTTATGGCTTTCTTCAGGACAGGCTGCATGCCTGTCTCAATATGGCTGGTTCTCAGTGTGGTGTTCTTTTCAGTTCATGGTGTGTGAGATGCTCCTTCATCATGATGATGAGAGATAGGGAGGGGTAGAGCAACCAAATACATACAGTCTTTGTCCAAATCCTTATACCAATAGGGCGTCATTCTACAGAATGGCCTCTGATTTAAACCAATCGCAAACAGCCATACTTCAGTCCAATGGGGGCACACAATACCTTTCACACCTGGCCCATCCCAAACCATTTGTTGATCTGATGCTTGCCAGCTAGGTAATTTGGCTTTCCTGTGGGGGTTTATTGAGAGAATCCTGCAGAGAATCACTTACCAAACTGGTTTTAGGCACATCCTCAGACCCTGTCATAAAATTACAAAGACTCAGTCCCAAAGATTTATCAGTGATATAACACTAATATTACATTGCTTTGTTTAAGTTACAAATAAAGACATACAAAATATTTATCAACTTATATACAAAATTTCACACCACTACACAATGTTCTTATTTACTTATTTATTTTTATATGTGACTGTAAATTAGCCCTTATTAGATTTTTGCATAATTGCAGTACAGTTTTCTCTTAATAGTTACATATCCGCCTAACAATAAATTTAATGTTCTAAATAATCCAAATGTATGTTAATGTGTTCTTTAAGCAACCCTAAAAGAAGTTTATCACGTAAGGTGAATTTTCTATTTCATGAAATGCAGTTCTGGAGATTAGTAAAATAATTATTTACACGGTTTAAAGTTTGACTAAATCCTCTCTGTTGTCTCAGATCAGTGTGTTTCTTATGCAAAAATAGTTTTATATGTATTATGTAAGGTTCAAAATGGTACTGCATGAATTTAAATAGCAAAGACAGTGTTGGCTACTTTATCGAGTTAGTATACTTTAAAAAAAAATATGCCTTGTTGCTTATAAGAATTCCTTTCAGGGAGGTGTCATGAAACAAGACCTTGGCTCACCCGTAATGGTGTAATACTGTAAACTGCTCTTTCAATTCGTACTTTGATTGAGAATTGGATTTGGAAACACACCTTCTGTGACATCCTTGCACTAAAAAAAGTTCCAAAAAAATACTCATTATAAGAATATCTGTTTATTGTACAAAATAAGGGAAGGAAACCAAAGTAAGAAAATTAAAAATGACAACCAACTCTCTTTTATCTCTCTGGGCTGGGGGCTGAGATTCTCTATCATAGTAGGTTGGTTCATCTAATTTCCACTAACAAACCAGTGCAATGAGCAGCAACACACTCTCCTACCAGTCATCTTCAGAGGCTCTCTCTTACCTAGAATTTGGACCACATGCCAATTCCAACATTGCCTAACTTATCTCTCAGCTCTAAGCTTAATGATCCACTCATAGGCACTGGTCTTACTGGTATTTAAACTTCTAAAGCTTTACTCCTAGAGCATCCACTGTTGGCTGTATGCTTGCACTAATTTTATTGAAGGTTCTACCATTGACACTGTACATGGCTTACATAATCCATCTCACTGTTTCTTGCTACTTACATGCCTGGTACCAGCTACACGCTCTTATACCCAGTAACCTTGAGCAAGTCAAACTCCCAGTAAACCCCATTAAGAGAAAGATATAAACAGTAGCTCTGTACAGTTGGGGTTTATAAGGTATTTTGAAAAATGTTAGTAAAGTTAAAAGACATTCATTAGATAAAGCATGAAATTAAACAATTGAATAAATAAGAAAGAAAGAAAATAATCAATGTACCAAACAAAAGATTTTCTGTTACAGAATGAGTTGCTTTGAAGGCTGCAGCATTAGACAGCTGGAAGGGGCAGCTGACCTGCTTTGCATTCAGCTCTCTAGCCAACAACCCCTCAAAAAGTCATCAGACCAGGTAACGCGATCATGAGTTCCTAATCCCTGGCTAATGGTGAACATCTGAAGAACCTCTGGACTCTTTGCAGTTCCCATGTCTAAGGTTTGAATAAAGCAGGTTTTTTGTGAACATAAAATTAAAAGTTTAATCTTCTTCCCTTTTGCTTGGTGTACAAAGTGATCAACGTGAAATGTGCTGGCCAAAAATGTCATTTCCTTAATTCAGCCAATGCAATTAAAATGTGGTCTACAACCAATTTTCTAGGTTTTAAAGCATATCAATCTGGATATAGATAATAAAAAGTATAACGCTCGAGCTAATCATAGCTCATTGTAGTAACTGAAAGAATGAGACTGTGAGCACAAATGACTGAAATGAGGTTCCTGCATAGTGCTCTCTTTGTAATAGGGTGAGGAACTTTGCAATACAAGACACAGAAATATAACTGCTGCTTCTGCTGATTATTGGGAGCTTATCAGAGGTGGTCTTGTCATTTAGTTAAGATGGTTCTTGAGCACCTCCCTTGGGGCAACCATGTATAAATCACTTGGAGAAGACCAAGGGGTTAGGCCCTGGAAACACTATACATTGAGACTGGCCTGGGAGAACCGGGGAATTTACCAGAGGGAGCTGGAATACATTGGCGACAATATGATTGCTTGGACTGTCCATCTCGTCAGATTGCCTCCACAACCCTCATTAGTGTAAACAGAGTGAAAATTAAGTACACTGAAACACATTTTGATGATCATAAAGATATCAGTAGGAATTTTTACAGACAGACAAATGAACATTTGAAAATAGATGCAATTTATGTGTTATAAAGTACATGCTTAGTAAATGTTTTACTTATTATTGGTTATGGATTTGTGTAATATGAAACTCTATATTGTTTTTTCTTATGTCAAGGAAGCTGTTTATCACATTTATTCCTCACTGCAATCTATAGTTTGGTTTTGTAAATTTATTTGGGCCATTTCATCCTGCCATTTTGCTTGCCCATCGTTTAGACATGGTAGTGATCCTTAGTGGCGGTACCACGGAGGTTGTGACCCAGACACTAACTTTATGACAGGTTAAGGAAGCACCATTTGATGCACATCCCTATCCCAGTTTGCCAGCATACTCCAATCTTTATATGTTCTCTTTGCTAAAATCAATTCTTTCAAGTTATATTAGTTTTTGACCTTGGTTTTTGTTTCCCGTAGGCACTACATACGAGGTTCAATTTTGAAACTGGAGCTTGAGTTTGTTGTCTCTGCCTTATGTCTTGGCTTCTGTCCTCTAGCTGCTGATTGCATCTTTTCTTGATGTCTTCTTGAACAACCCAATATCAGCCACTCTGGTTGCCTGTGATCTGTTTCCAATTCTCTGGGTCAATGCCTGTCAGTTTTAGGTCATGCTTGCAGACATCTTTATACCGCTGTGCTGGGCTGAGCACTGGGCATTGTCCTGTGGCCAGCTCACCATACATGACATCCTTGGGAATGCGGCCATCTGGCATTCAATGTACATGTCCCAGCCAGCACAATTGTCTCTGTATAAGGAGAATATGCATGCTCAGTGAGTCAACTTGCTCTGGTATGGTATGTTGGTAACTTTGTCTTGCCATGTGATGCCAAGGATGCATCGTAGGCAGTAAAGGTGGAAGCTGTCTAGGTGATTTTCCTACCTGGCATAAATAGCCCAGGATTCACTGCCATACAGCAAGGTGCTGAGGACACATGGCTGGTATAACTTTAGTTTGATGTTTAGGGTCAGCTGATTGTTGGTCCACACTCTTTTGCTCAGTGTGGCCATCACAGTGGCAGCTCTGGCAATCCGCCGGTTAATTTCACTATTGAGAGATAGGTTGCTGCTGCTGATGGAACCCAGATAAGTAAATTGGTCAGTGACTTCAAGCACTATGCCGTCCATGCTAATCGAAGGTGGAGCAGGGATGTCCTGGCCAAGACATCGGTCTACTTAATGCTAATAGCCTGGCCAAACTCCCTGCAGGCATATACAAAACAGTTTATCAGCTGCTGGAGGGCTGCTTCAGTATGTGAAGTCAGGGCCACATCATCAGCAAACAGCAATTTTCTAATGAGGATCGTGTGAATCTTGGTCTTTGCCCTTAGGCGAGCTAAGTTGAACACCTTCCCATCGGTGCAATCAGGAAAGGGTCAGAAATGGCCCTGTCGTAGCTGACCACACCCTGCGTATCCTCATTAAAGCAGGTTATAATACTCAATAATTGGGGGTTTGCAGCTGATTTCCTTTAGGAGCAGAAACATACGTTTTGGTCAGATCAATAAATGCAATGTTTAATGGTTTGCCTTGTTCTCAGCTTTTCTCTTGGAGCTGACGTATAAAGAAGATCATGTCGACAGTGGAGCTTTCAGCTCTAAAGCCACACTGTGATTCTGGATAAATGCAGCAAGGACTTGCAATCGAGTTAGAACCACATGAGCGAAGACCTTGCCCACAATGTTCGGCAAGGAGAGTTACTATGATCGCCCCTATTTTTATACTGGGTGACTATCTTGGCATTACACATGTCCTGTGGTACCTTGCCTTCCCTCCAGCAGAGGCACAGAAGCTCATAAAGTGGCTTTAGTAAGGCTGGCTTTCCACATTTAATGATCCTCTGTAGTATGCCATCCTCTCCCGGTGCCTTTCTACATATTAGGACATTTATGGCTTTGCTAAGTTCAGCCACAGTTGGTTCTGGGTCTAGGTCTTCTAGGACAGGGATGATGTCTAACACTACTTGAGTGACAGAGTTTTCTGTGGAGTACAGGTCTAGATAGTGTTCAACCCATTTGTTTGTTTTTATCTGTGATTACCTCTCTTACCTCTCCTGTGTTAGACTTCAGAGGTAGATACTTCTTCATTTGTTTACCTATTGCTTGTTTAATGCCTTTATACATGCTCCTGCTGTTGCCAGTGTCTGATACCAGCTGAATATTGCCTGGAAGTTGAAGCCAATAGTCATTTGTGCATTGACAAACAGTCTTTTGGACCTTGCAATAGGCGTCTTTCATTTTCTGTAGATTTTGCTGGATTGGGTCACGCTTGTAAGTGCTTGTAAGTGCATTTTGCTTAGCATCAATGACTGGCTTTAACACCAATATGCCAGCCTCAAATCAGTCTGCATTATGGCACTCTTTCTTGCCATAAATTATGATGGCAATACTGCAGATGGTATTTTGGAGGGAATTCCATCTTGCTTCTGCACACTGCTATTGGTCACTAGCCAGGGACTTTTCAAGCCTCTCTATACACTCCTGTGTAGGTGGTCTTGCTGATGATAATTCTTGGTTGACATTTCTTCTTGGAAAGATGGAATTTTGCTTTGTGCTTTACCTTTGAGACAATCAGGGATTGGTCAGTATCATAGTCTCCACTGTGGTAAACTCTTGTATTGCATATGCTGTTTAGCAAGTCATGTCTGGTGATGACCAAGTCCAGCTGGTGCCAGTTCTTTGACCTTAGGTGTCTCCAGGAAGCTTTATGACATGCCTTGTTCTGAAAATAAGTATTTGTGACACGCGGACTGTGATGGCAGCAGGACTCAAGTAACCTCTGACCATTCTCATTCATTTTTCCTATGCCATGATGATCTAACACGCTTGGCCAGGATTCTCGATCTGCACCCACCCTAGCGTTGAAATCTCCCAAGAGATCCCATGTGCTTTGACATTAGGATTCTGTTAACACCGCTATCTAGGTGCTCATAGAACTGGACTTTTAGGGTTGGTGCATAGATACACACAAGGTTTACAATACCTGCTGACAGCAAAGAGCAGGGGCTATAAATAATCTTAGTCAAAAAATTGGTGCTGCACTTAGTTCATTGTCAGTGGGTAGTTACAGTCAATATAAAGATCCAATAATAACTCATCCTACTAGTTGCAGGGATTTCTTAAAACAATTCAGTATGATTTTTGAAACACAACCTACAACATATCCTGATAATCACATTTATATTGTATATGAAATGTCCTTACGCATGGTAAGAAACCCTTTGAATGGGTATCTACAATTTATGATGTCAACCAGCTTTTCTTTATATGCCTTTGTAAAGATGTTCAGAAACATTTCAGATGTCCTGGTATGCACAGGAGCTGCAGCAAATAACTATTTGAATGTCATCAAGACAATAATGAATATGTGGTAGCATTTCATACACTTTCTGCTGAAGTGGGATGGGATGATTTGATTCCCATATTTAAAAGGGGGTTTGTCTGCAGAGATCAAGGAGTTAGCCAGTCATGATATTGGGAACTCTGTGGTTCAATATTCAATAATGAAAATAAGAATGAAAAAGAGAAAGGGAGTGTTTAATTGCCTAACAGAAACAAAAACAACTTCAGAACTTTTGAATTGGGGAAAATGTCAGTAAGTCTTAAAGACTGCATAGTGTCACACACGTGCTATTGGGAGTCAGCTAAAGGGCCTGAATAATAGTAAAACCATGCCAGACCAAAGGGTGGCGAACTGCACTGACTTTCTCTCTCAATTATCTGCAGACCATCCACGGGAAATCCATTTACAATTACTACTCTCGTATGTGATATCATCAGGGGGTTAGAAAGTAAACATAACCCTCCCTTCTTTCTTTGTTTGCCCGGTTAAGTGTATTGGGAGCAAAGCCTGAACTGGGTCTCTTCAAACCACGGGATGAACCCCCCACACAGAAACTTGGCCCCAGTACTATCCCACCTGGTTAGATCTCAGATCCTGTCCCTGTTTCTTCTGGGATATCTTCATCCTGCAGACTATGCCACTGTCATGCAAATGAGCTAGAGACATCAAAAAAAGTTTGAGGCAGCCACTTGCATATTGTGCCCTAGCTGCAAATGGTTAAATTTTAGAGTTGTTAACTGAACAGAGTCAAAATAGAACTGATTTTAGGATGGGAAGGTGGTGGCTTTAAAGGCCGAGACAGGAAGTGATGTCATCACCGGGACCCGAAGTGACATCATCAACGGTGCCGGAACTGGAAGTAACGTCATCAATGACCCCATCCCCACCCCCCCATAGGGGTACCAGAAGTGAAGTCATCATAGGCGCCAGAAGTCAGCAGGATTTCCCATGGATGGTCTGCAGAGAATTGAGAGAAAAAGTCAGTGCAGCTCGCCACCCCCTGGTCTGGCATGGTACTACTATTATACAGACACTTTAGCTGCCTCCCAATCACACGTGTGTGACAATAGAATGAAAGAAAAATGATGCTTGTATTGTGGTGAGGCAGGAAACTTGGTTTGATCCAGCACAAAAATGCAGGGAAACTAGAAAACCTGTTCCATGGTAAAGTCGGTAGGGTAAGCTTTTTTTGTCAAACCCTTGGTTAAAATGAAATATATATGCCCAGTACAATCATTAAAATAATAACTTCTGCTCTAATCGATTCAGGAGCATTGGAAAATGTGATGACTTAATCTCTTACACAGCAATTATACATTACACAAGTGTCCCAAAATACAAATTCAAGATATTATCAGTCTGCGGTGGGTTGGCACCCTGCCCAGGATTGGTTCCTGCCTTGTGCCCCGTGTTGGCTGGGACTGGCTCCTGCAGACCCCCGTGACCCTGTGCTCGGATTCAGCGGGTTGGAAAATGGATGGATGGATATTATCAGTAGATGGGAATTGCCTATTGGCAAAGAACACCTAGAGTTCACCACTCAGGCAGTAAAAGTGAATTTAGGGGTTTTTGTGTGAAGAAATAATGACCTTCTTTGTTATACATTCTCCTGTTTTGGATTTTGGGTTTTCCTTGGCCTTTAAATACTAAGATGTACAATATACTTGATATCATTTTCATGATGAAATTAATTAAAGCATGTATTAATCATGGGGCCACAGTGGCGCAAAGGTAGTGACGAGCTGGCGCCCTGTTCAGAGATTGGTCCTGCCTCCTGCAAGATGCTTGCTGTGCCATACGCGATCCTCGATGAAATAATTTATTGCAGCAGTACAGTCTCTTTCAAATGTAATAATCCCCAATTACTGTCCTTTCTTTTCTTTCTCCAAGTAACCATTCGCCACATAATCAGCTCTTTAAAAAATGTCAAGCCATCTGTAAGATTAGAACGCCGATTCTTCAAAACGTCTAAGGAACATTGAAATATATTAGTAATAGATGTTTAATTATTTCATCCAGCTATCCATCCAGAGTCGCGCCAGTCCCAGGAAGCATACAGCATGAGGCAGGAATAATCCCTGAATAGTGTCACAGTTCATCGTTACCGCTGTCCACCGTGTCCACACGTTTAATAAAAGTATACATTATTTAAATGAAGTTAAAAATTTACCTGTATAATGTAATATACATTACATATATATCAAGAGCTCCAAGAAGATAGTGCCTGGAAATCTAAATTGACTTTGAAGCCAGTCATCATCATCTGTAAATACGTGCTCTCTTCTGTTGAATTGAATTGAATTCCTTTATTGTTATTGTATGGTACAATGAGATTCAATATGCAAATCCTCTCTAAACTTATTTTCCTATAAAAGGTAAAATAACAACAAAAACAACAACAATAATAATAATACGATAAAAAAATGAAAAATATACAATATGAAAGCATAAGTGGCTCAGGTTGTGCATTATTACAACTGTAATGCAAGTTTACAGTGAGGTAATTGTACTGATAAGTACAAACAGTTCTACCAGGAGCACTTGATGGGCTGATTGAGTGCGTTTATATCTCTTGGGATAAAACTGTTTCTGAACCGCGAGGTTCATGCAGGAAAGGCTCTGAAGTGTTTGCCAAATGGAAGAGGTTCAAATAGACTGTGTGCATGGCTGAGGCAGTGTGTGCTAGAAGCTGTACCCCGATATTTCTCCCTGCTCTTGATACAATATGCAGTAGAGCTTTCCGATCAGCTGCTGTAGAGCTGTGATTCCATACTCAGATACAGTGGGTTAAAATACTCAGTGGTGCACTGAGAGTAACAACGCTAAAGCAGCTATAGTATTTGGAATAGTTTGGCCATTCTGTGCACCATTATATGGTTAGAGGTTGATTACAATCAGATGCCTTAAACTAAAAAACGATATGCGATTAATGTCAGTGTATTTGTTAAAGCCACATCAGGGATGTGAATCTAAAAAATAAAGGGAAGCCACCCAAGAACAGTAGCACAGCTTTGACGCTAGATACCACCAGTTTACAAAACTGAGCCGAAAACTTGCGTATGCTATGTTTTGAGCTGTCGTGAGAATGTGCGTGGCTTCATGCCAAGTTTAGTTTTTATACATTGTGATGTGAGCGTGGAAACGGGTGTACGCAACATTTTTGTGCGTAAGCACCATTTATATATGATGCCCCAGGAGTGTTACTTTAAGATTTCTTTCCTTTGCTTTTTGTTTGCTTTGTACACCAGATTTATTATATTTTACTGATGTTAAACTGCTTGGGTACAGAGAAAAGCCAAAATGTAAATTAAACAACTATTCAGTCTCCCAGGGTTGGTGAGTGGGACTGGTTCATCCATTTGTCCACCAAATATTCGGCAGCACTTTATCTTTCTTCACCTTGGCCTCTACTTCACAGCAGTTGATTATTCGCCACTGCTCCCCTCCTCACTCCACCTTCAAATGGCCATTGACAGGTGCTTTCAGTTTAGTTAGCCCTGCTTGAACATGCACATCAGTCTAAACAGTGATGGACTAGCAAGGCCCAGTCAAGCATTGCTTCTTGACTTTCTCCTAATGTAGCCAGTTAGGCTTTATAGTTCCTCCACAACCAAAAAGACCCTGCAAAATGTTCTGTTTTGAGATTATTGTATATGTTCACTACTTCAGTTAAATTTGATCTGTTATGTTATTTCTTAGTGTTATACATTAAAGTTGTGTCTCCTTTAATTCCTTACATACTTTCTTGCATGTGCCTTATTTACTTTCAGCTGTACCAATTTTCTCTTATTAACAGGCATGCCTATGATTTTCCATGGATTTTTGACTAGATTTCTATATTTTGACTGCCAACTTGTTCATAACACAGTCTACTCTGAAATAATTCTATGTTATCAACAGTGGAAAATGTGACAGTCTTTAAGTCAGTTAGCCCCTGCCTGGAATTTTCTCAGTATTCCTATGTGATCAATCTCTTAATTTTTACAGCGGTTTTGAATTTTTTTTTTTCACTTTAACACAAACTCGTTGTTTTTACCAACAAATGATCAACTTTAAAGCTATTTAAGTTAGATCTAGGTATTTGAACATTTTTTTAGACTTGTGAGTCAAAGGAGCATTTATTCCATCAGTTTACACTTTTGTATGATTATTAGATATGATTATGGATATTAAAGTGTTAGATTGAATACTATAAAGACAGTGTGAGTTAGACAAAACAATTTATATGCAAGCAATTAAAATAAGTTTAGTGTAAAACATATCAACTATAGAAATGTGATAAAACCAGGAACTTCTGTGGGTACCTGGAGGATTTTCCAGGTATTTCCAAAATGTCCTAGTCTTTTTCAAGCTGTTGTTGGAGTTATTTGGATTACCTTTGAAAAAAGAAATACATGTGTCCAAAGTGAACATTTTAATGAGTGATTGAGATATAAATGAGCAAACAAAGGGAGCACAAAAAACTTGTGCTCAGAAGGGCAAATTAAAGACGGGGTCCCTCACTGATGTTGTCCACCAGTAGGTGCTAGTGTTATCACCATGGCAGGTAATAACTTTCTTTTAAAATAAGATCAAATTGGCTCTTCTTTCTCCATATTTGCAGTATTTGAAAGAAGCTCAAAAGCCGCATCACATAAAAAAAATGTATAAAATAGAAAGCATTGCGTGATGGTATGGAGACATTTGCCTGACAAAATTTGCTACCTCAATAAAAGTGATTGCTTTCAAACCACTTTTCTCATTTTAAAACATCTTTATGGTTCCATTAGAATTTTTTTTTAAATTAGATCTAAATGGTTCAAAGGCATATATATTTTTGCTATGCCTTTGCATGTTTTGTTTCTCAGAGCTCAATGAAACCAGACAACAGTAGATGTGTTTTTTAATGATGTTTGAAAAACATGATATCAGTTCATACCAATGGTTCTCGATCTTTTCTCACTCCTAGAAATTGTTTGATTTATGTTCACACCCCCTACAAAAGTAATATTAAATTTGAAGATGAAGAAGTCAACTGTCTAATTTTTGAACCACACATTGAATCACATCCAGTATTATGGGTGAACAAATTGAACTCAAAAAATAAACTTTAACCTCTCTAATATAATTTAAATATAAATTTACCTTTATAAATCTCAAGAATCTTGTCAATGTATCCCCTGTGAATCTTAAGACACTCGTTTGACAATCCAGTGGTTGGGGCATCCCGTGAAGCATCAAGTGGCATGAGGAAATGATCAAGAGATTTTAGAGTGATGCTAAGCAATGAAACACAGTTCAAGAGCTTTGTCCCCCAATAACACCCGCAATGCAGTTTCAAAAACAGAATCAGAATATCTTTCTTATCATTGTAACAAATACAACGAAATTAGGTACAGTCCCTGCAGTGTCAAAATATAAATAAATATAATTAGGAAAGGATAAGAAGAAATAAGGTAGAACACAAACATTCAACATAAGACCTTAATTGCACATGAACACTATTGTACTGCTGCTTTGGAGGTGATTAGGTGGTGATCAGTGCCCTAATAGAAACATAGTAGAAAATGTTATTCAGTCTATTAGTCTTTGTTTTGATGCTCCTATATCTTTTGCCTGATGGCAACAGTTGGAACATGTCATGAGCGGGGTGTGAGGAGTCTTTTAAGATGTTTTCCGCTTTCCTGAGGCAGCAAGAGGTGTGCGGTTCATGCAGAGAGGGTAAAGAACAGCCGATGATCTGCTGGGCAGTCTTTACTATCCGCTGAAGTGTTTTCCTCTGCACTATTGTTGTTTCCACTAGCACAGGATGCTCTCAATAGAGCAGCAATAGAAGGACACCAGCAGTTTTTGGGGGATGTTATTTTTCCTGAGGACTCTCAGGAAATAAAGTCTCTGCTGAACCTTCTTCGCCAGCTCAGCTGTGTTCACACCCCAGGACAGGTCTTCCATGATGTGCACTCCCAGGAAGTGGAAGTCTGACACCCTCTCCACACCGTTACCGCCGATGTAGAGTGGTTTGATGTCTGTTTTCTTTTTCCTGAAGTCCACAACAAGCTTTAATAACATGCACCACACAGTTAAAATTGCTATGCTGCTGCCAGGACCACCAACAGGAGAGATGGGTTGAGTGGAAGCAGCAGTTGTTACATCTAGCTCAGTCCCTCTTGTCCCTCCCCCCAGCAAAAATGTCAATCAAACCTCAAAATCAGTGACATTTCACAATTAGGGCTTGTGCAGAAATCAATATTAGACCTTGTCTTTCTTTATGGATCATTGCAAGGTCCAAATTCCATTTTGTGACTCATTCACAGGAGACAACTGAATGCACAATACCTAATTCTAACAACTAACTAACAAACAACTAACAAATAAATGACCTACAAATGATGGCACACTGCATGAAACCAATTAATGCACCTCCCTCAGTTTTGGTCAATCACAACGCAGCTTTCCTCTTTGTTACACCCCCCTGATATGCCCTCTCATATGAACTGAGGGTGCAGGCAACCCTTGTTGGGAATCCCTGGTTTATACATATGTTCCATGGGTATTGATTCAGTTGGAGAAGGTGTTCTTTTATGTGTTTATCTCATTAACAATAGTATTCTTGTCAGGCAGTGTGAGGCTAACATATTATACTTGTAAAATTCATTATACAATGTCAGGTCATTCAATAGAAAACAACAACAATTTATTCTTGTATAGCCCAAAATCGAACAAGGAATTCCTCAATAGACTTTAACAGGTCTTTAACTGACAGCCCCCCCAAGCTTTGCCTTTCTAAGAGGATGAGAAAAAACTCCCAAAATCCCTTTCAGGAAATGATAAGAAGGGCAATTCGAAGACAGTCCCGCTTCCAGATAGGTTGGGTGTGCAATAGGAGTCAAAAAATAGGGTAAATAGAACATATGAAACAGAATATAAGTAGTTCTCATCTCAGAGCTAGATGTCCAGTCTATCATAAAATAACATACATGAAGGACTTGCCAAAAAGAAAATGGGAGACTCTGAAGTCAGCTGGTAGAAGGTTCTATTTTGGCCATCAGACTAAATGCCAAGTCTGAACACTGTACATTATCAAAAACACAGCACCCTCACCATGAGGTATAGTGATGGTAGCATCGGGATGTAGTGATATTTCTCCACAGCAGGCCCTGGAAGGCTTGTGAAGGTAGAGGGTAAAATGAATGCAACAAAATAAGAAGGAAATCCTAGAGGAAAATACTATGTACTCTACAAGACACCTGTTCCTTGGGAGAAGATTTGCTTTCTAAGACAAAAACCTTAAGAATAATTACTTAAGGAATGGCTTTTAAACGGCAATGTTAATGTCTTGGATTGGCTGAGTCAGAACTCAGATCTCAATCCAACTGAGAATTTGTAGCTGGACTTGAAAAATCAAGAAAGCCAGCTCCATCACAGGGCAAATCCTGGACACACTAGAAGCTATTGTGGAAAAGAGGATGTTGGCCAAATTGGATGCCATCATGAAAAATCCTCTATATCCCCAACAGGAGGCAATGTCTTGGAACACTTTTAGACACAGGCTCTTTCTACCACAGTGTGCCAAGAAGTACCTCTGGGGAGTCTTTTCTGCCCACTGCTATCAGGCAATTCAATGCTTCCACCCAATGTATTCATTACATTTATTTTTATTTCTTTACATTACTGATTGATTGATTGGCTTTATTATGTGTCCTGTGAGTCTGTATCATTGTCTTTTATGGTTCTGCTGCTGTATAAATCTGATTTTCCTCATGGGATTCATAACGTTTATCAAATCAAGTCAAGTTGGGGAGCATGTACTGGTACAGTGTGTTACCACACCCACCACATGACGAAACAGCTCAGGATCCCGGTTGGCAACCCCCCAGGCAGACACGCAGTCCAGTTCCACCCTCCGAAAATGACCTTCAATCTGCTGCAGCCAGGTGTTTATCTAATCTAATACAATCTAATGACAATCCCCATCCAACCTGACAAAGCATGACCAGTTTTAAAAAGAAGAATTGGGAAACCTGCAGTGTCCAGAAGTACAAAGCTGATAGAGACCTGTCCACACAGACTCAAGGCTGGAATGGCTGCCAAAGGTGCATCTACTAAAAACTGACTTAAAGGCAGTGAATACTTATATGGTCAATTATTCTATGCCTTATATTTGTAATTTAAAGATCTTTTTACACTTTGACATTGACAGTGTCAAGAAGGACAAATTAATCCAATGTTATTCAATATTGTAAAATAATAAAACGTGAAACTTCCAAGGGAGCAAATACTTGATATAGGCACTCTAAATGCTGGATACATTACATTTATTGTTCTGAGCTTAAGAAGAGATCTGGAGAAAGTAACAGGGAGCTGTGCATAAGGCATCAAAAAACCTCACTTGGAGCACTAATAAATTAATAATTTAAGATCAATGTAATACTAATTAAAGTTTGACATTCAGTGCAATTCATGGACCACAGAGCACTTTATCATTTATATCATGACTCATTTGGCACACAGATGTGTCCCAAACAGCTATACAGATTTTGAATTGCATCATTTTATAAAAGCCTTGGCCAGCCATTTGTGGGGGTTTTGTGGTGAGAAGTCAAACAAAATGACACCTTTTATTGGCTAACTGAAAATATTACAATATGCAAACTTTGAAGGCAACTCAGGCCCCATCTTCAGGCAAGATGTTTTGTGGATAGTTAAAGTAAATCCTTTTTTATTACTGGGTCACCCAGTTCATCTTTACTGCTGCAGTTTAGCAAGAAATCAAACAAACCTTTACTGGCTTTCTGAACTGAAATGTTATTTATACATGGATACCACTAGGACAACAGAAGTACTTATCTTTGCAATCTCAGCTCCTCGTAGTGCACGGAAGTGTAGCTATTTTGTCCAAACATTCTTTCTATGCAAGATATCTCAGTCTGTTTTCCGGTGTCCGCATTACACAATTTGGTGTCTCTCTTCTTGAACAATTACAGCAAACATTTATTTTTATTCCTGACACCTTAAACAAATCCCTAACTTCCTAAATGAAACTAATTCCAAACATAAGTAACTTAAAGAAATAGTAATAGTCTTCTTTATTAAATTAGCAGACTTATTAATCTTGATTCTTTTCTTTACTTCTCTCATCATTAAAGCCTTATATGTTTTTAATATGAGGAGAAACAATAATTATAATGCAGTGTTTGAATAAAAAGTATTTTAATTATTGAATAACCAGTAACGGCGCACTGCACGATAACGTGCAGTGAATACACTTGACTTGAGCATTCATAGTTTTCATCCTCTTCCTCTTTACGTTTAGCATTCATTTGCTCAGAGGTTGATGCGCTTGCTGATTATAGAGCAGCTCTTCTTTTCTCCACCCTATTGGCCCGCTTCTTCTCTTCTTTCGTCAGCATCTTTTTGCGTTAAAACTGATTAAGTCAGTGTTTGAAATTACTTGGTATGTTTTCTTTAATTGTTCATTTAAGCTGGCAGTTAAGTCTTCAATCTACCTCAAGAATGATTTAAGATATGAAGAGGTAGAGGAAGTGATGGCGAAGATGGTAGGGAATGAGAATGGCGCCCGTACGCATGCGCCATACGGCCGCTGCCGAGAGTTGATTCTACAATAAAATAGAATAAAAATAAAAAGAGGAATAACTGCAAAAGTGGATAGTAGAGATCACATAGTATGTGTGTACCAAATTTCAGGTCAATAGTTTAAACGGTTTGCGAGCTACAGGTGGTTTAAAATTCCGGACAGACAAATGAACAGCCATGGTAGCATATTATATATAAAGATAAAATTGTTGTTAACTGCAAGATTTTAACTACTCACTTGCCTAAAGCCCTTATCTGTTTCATTGAATAGTTGAGTTCTAAATATGAAAAGGAGTATGAATGATCTCTTTTTGTGTAAGTATGTTCTCTTATGTAGGGTAAGTTGATTGGTGATAACTCTGTTGGCTGTGTATGTGTATTTGAGTGAACCCTTTGTTGGTACATTTGACTTGTGCTAAACTGGTGTCTGAATATTACACTTACTGGTAAAGTTGTAGTCATAAGACAAATGTTCACTCATAAAATAATCCTTCATTTCGTAAGCGTTAATCTATCTTCTGCAATAATTTACTCCTATACAGTAAAAGGTGTGACAAACAAAGATAAAAAGTTGGGGCACCACCTTGGTGAAATAATTGACAGAAACAATTCAATAGTTGCAGATCTATCTTTTCGGAACAGAGTTTGATTTTGAACTGCAAAGATGATGGCTAGGTCCTGGGTTAAGAGGTCATGAGGCAAGAAGGGGCAGTTTCAGGTGGACGGACATGGAATTGACATTGGTGATGGGGTGGCTGTCAATATATAGAGTGAGAAGAAGACAAAATATTACCACACAACGCCAGCCCCTGGTCTAGCAGGTTATTATCATCACCTAGGCCTTTACGCTGTCTCTCATGTACACTCGCATGACGAGGGTTAGAGGAGATAGGAGCACAAGACAAACATTGACTGCAAAAGGGATTCCAGCTCATTGCAGGGCACACTGAGAGTTTACAGATTATCTTTGGAAGGAAATTATAGTTCTGTTGATGCACTTTTAAAATATGGAAACTGCAGTCTTCAACAAATTTGAAAAACAAATTATTTTTCCATTTGTTCAATTGTAAAGTTTATGTTTAAGGCAGAAAGTATCATTCATCATTCTGCAATGACTCTGAATGTGCACTGGTCTGGCATTGCCCCAGCTGGAGCACATGTTTGGCTGTGTCTACTGTCTCTATTGCACTACTGGTCATGTCATTTTGGTAGCTATCATAAAAACTGGTGCAAAACTTATTCCAGATCTGTGATGAGTTGCCCATGGCATTGAGCAGTTTTTAAATAATTAAATAAAGACAGTGAAGTTCAGGTCTCTCTGTGGGTGTGGATGTGGGTGTACGTGGAAAAATGTACGAGTGGCCCAGTGTTTAATGGGGAAATGGACTGGCGTGAATCCAGTCAATTTTCTTGTTAGTGCTCCGGATTTTATGATTGCAATACGTGCACCCAATCGGTGTATACTGTAAAAGAGAGCCTGGGCAGTAGAAAAAGGAGAAAAAATGAAGAGGTGAGCCTGTGCTGCAATCCTGGACCTTGCCAAGTCATTAGTGAAGGACTGTTGAATATTTTACTGTAATTTTATTAATTAAAGTCATATGTCACTGGTGTTTTTCTTCTGAAGTGTATGTGGTGGAAGCTGAAATGCTTCTTTTGTTTTTACATTGTACTAGGATGTTGCACCGTGTTAGCCATTATGAATGTAGTGACAAGTCAAGCAAATGACATCTTTTATGGGCTAACTAAAATGATTACAATATGTAAGCTTCCAAGGGGCCTGAGTTGCCTTGAAAGCTTGCACTTGTCTTTACATGTATTAGAACAGCAGGATTACTTGCTATATTGGGGGCAAGAGCAAAAAAAATGTTTGTTGCTTTTTGATCCATAAAGCAATTACTGCAACTAATCTCTTTCGGAACACTCCAAAAACAACAATGTTTAAAAAAAATGTCAAACAATGTGTCACAGTCTGAGAATTTTTCCAAGGAAAGTCCAATTAATTTTGTAGAGCATGCTTGGTTTCTATTTCCATGTATATTATACAACATTATGCACACTTTTTGATATATTTCATTAAACCAAAAGTGTAGAGCTATATATAAATATATATAAAGTTTATTTCAAGAAAAAACATTGTGGAATATTTGACTGAATGAAAATACTGACTTCTTAAGTATGATCTCTCTTTATTGCGAGCTGCAATAGTACATAAATAGCACAGGAAAATGCAAGAGCTTTTTATGAGTGGTGTGTAATGCCAAAGTTATGTATATCAAATGAGTATCCTGTAAAATGACCAATTCAGTATCCAATTTTTTAAAAATAATCTTAGACTTATGTTAGTCATACCACACATTGCAACACTATGCCCTATTTCCCATGTTGCCACAATGATATTAAAACTGATACATGCTATGCTTATACAGATGTACTGGATGTTGCAAACTCAAGGTGCTGGCCTCCTTTAAGTTCCAAGGTTGAATGCACATACTCTAGGATCAGAGCATTTTGATATAGAACCCAAAATTGTGGAACCATCGTCATTTTTAAAGAAGCACCAATCAGTCACAGCATTAATTTCAAGGCAGATGGAGCATGCAAGCTTTCCACAGATGTCTGAGGAAGTAGAATCGTGGGAAAGTTTTCTTATTATAGACTAGCAATACTCAGCAATTCATAGAAAGAACTTTCTCTTTGTTATCCAAGAGTGGAACCTTTAAAAAAAAAAATTCACATGGACTTCATTTGCCCAACTACAATTCTAATTTTCATTTCAGGACCCAGGGCGGCACGGTGGCGCAGTGGGTAGCGCTGCTGCCTCGCAGTTGGGAGATCTGGGGACCTGGGTTCGCTTCCCGGGTCCTCCTGTGTGGAGTTTGCATGTTCTCCCCGTGTCTGCGTGGGTTTCCTCCGGGCGCTCCGGTTTCCTCCACAGTCCAAAAACATGCAGGTTAGGTGGATTGGCGATTCTGAATTGGGCTTGGTGTGTGTGGGTGTGTTTGTGTGTGTCCTGCGGTGGGTTGGCACCCTGCCCCGGGATTGGTTCCTGCCTTGTGCCCTGTGTTGGCTGGGATTGGCTTCAGCAGACCCCCGTGACCCTGTGTTCGGATTCAGCGGGTTGGAAAATGGATGGATGGATGGATTTCAGGACCCAGCTAAAAATGTTAAGCAGTGGATGACCATAGACAAAATATCTGATGTCTCAATTACAGAGTATGTAATGATTCTGGAGCTACTTTCATAAACTGATTGCTGTGATATCTTTAACAAAAACATGGTTTACATCTCTTTAAATATAGAATCTGAGATATTTTAAGATCCATGAAACCTAACATTTTTACCAATTTAATATTTACAGTAAACATGACCAAAGATATACAAAAATACAGAATGTGATTTACAGCAGCTACTCTTACTTCTTAGGTAGATGGTGGAGCTATATTTCTTCTCCTTCTACCTCGGCTTTTGTACTTGATAAACTGTATCAGTAATTCTGTATCAGTAATTGTTATTGCCCAGAGGTGGCCACATGCATATGTTTTAACTGAATGTAACAGTTAAAGAGATGATTTTCAGTAAATTAACGTTAAGAGTAAGATTTGGAGGGGGAGAAGTAGGAGGTAAGTTAGCAATGAGAACATCAAAAAAATGTTACTTTTGATATTTAATTCAAGTAGGATTTAATTTAAATAGCGGTGCCTAAAATGATCACGGCCTGTTATAATGATCACCCAATTCTTGAACATCTGTGTCAATGTAGAAGACACAGGGATGATAAACAAAGGCATACATAATACTTAAATGACGCACAACTAACATTCAATGAGTAAACATGTTTTTCAAATGTAAAAAATAAAATAAAAAAATCACTTATAACAATTTTAGCAACTTTAAATAGCTGCTAACTTACTGTGCTCAATTGCTGTTGTTCCATCTAATACTGAAACATTTCAATTCTTGCATCATTATTGTGTTAAGCAGTGTTTTAATGAAGCACCAAAACAATGGACTATATGCAGGTTTCAAAAATCAGTTCTCCTCCCTATTAAAAATAAACATTTTTTGATTAAAAAGCTGAATAAAACAAAAGCCAAACCCCTCAATTGTCCCTAAAGTCTAATTTAGTTTACTTTAGTTCTGAGTGAACAATGCTTGAAAGCTGACACTTGAAGTGGTACCCACTTATATCTAAACAATGGACTATTTCAGAAAATTCTTGCTCTTAACTCATGCTATTACATGTTTTTTTCACTCATGCCATAGCCTTTTTATTCAGAAATGGGCTGAAACATCCTGAAGTAGATGTTGCCATTTTCTACCCTGTTATGTTACAATTAAAATCCTTCATTTCAGAGTAGACAATGAATTTGTGGAACCATTAGAGGTGACAGCCTTTCAGCATTACAGCCTGCTCTCTCCTCTTATCAGCCCCCATTATGCAGTGATCAATTAATTGATTGAATAATTGACCATGGTCGATGACAAATCAACATCTGTCTTACCTGTGCCAGCCGGAGCTACTCCTAGAGCACTTGGCAATGCACTTACTATGTGGAAAAGTGTCCTGATTTTGGCAGAAAACTGTTGATGCATAGTCCCCCAGTTAAAACACTTTGGAACTGGCACATTTAGTGAATATATAAATCAGTGAATTAATGAGTACAGATTCTAGGGAGGTCATCAGCAATGTTAATGTCTTCCATTATTTCTGAGGCCTCACTCTAAGTCCAGCAGAGATAAGCTGCATAAAGTAACAACAATGCCAAGTTTCACCACATGACACTGAAAAAGGTACAGAATGGTGAAAACACAGAAACAACTGATGACAGTAATTACAGAGTAAGTATGAATAGCTTCAGTAGGAGCTCTAACAAGAGAACTATGATATTGTAGGAATTACTGAATTAAGGCTAAATGAAAGTGATAGAAAGGAATGTGGAATCTGTGGCTATGCATCTTTCAGGAAAAACAGACAAGGTAGGAAAGTAGGAGGTATGGTGTTATATGTCTAAAATAATATTCAGGTACAAATACATAGAATAAGTAGAAGAAAGAAACATACTAAAATCACTGTATGTTAAAGTTAGTGTGAAAGGCAGGCCCTGCATACAGAACTCAACATCTTAACAACTAAAGAAACTGAACAACTTATTTATAAGTCAAGACATCATTACTATGAACATGGAGAGAAAGCTAATAAGCTTTTAGCTCAACAAATTCACAAACAAGAAGTTCGCAATGCAATCCCAGTAATCACCAACATGAATGGAGAAGAAATCATTGACCATAAAAATATAATGCATGCATTTAGAGATTATTATAAATCCTTATATTCTACTGAGTTCAAAGAAGACAACACACAATCTAATGCATTTCTGGATACATTACAGACACCACAAATAGATGCCTTAAGTGCTGAGGAACTGGATAAACCTCTGCCACTAACAGAAATACTAGATGCTATAAAGTCACTTCAAAGCGGGAAATCAGCAGGCCCTGATGGTTACCCCATAGAATTTTATAAGAAATTTTCCACTCAGCTAGCTCCCCTCTTATTGGCAACTTTTACAGAAGCTAGAGACAACCAAATACTACCTCAAACATTTCGTCAAGCATTAATCACCATCTTTCCTAAACAAAATAAAGACTTGTTACAATGTGCATCATACAGACCAATTTCACTCCTGAATAATGAAGTTAAGATACTCTCAAAAATTCTAGCTAGAAGGATGGAGAAAGTGCTGCCCTCGGTAATATCACAGGATCAAACTGGATTCATTAAAGGAAGACACCTATCTTCCAATCTCCGATGCTTGTTTAATGTTATATATTCACCAGCAAAATCAAACACCCCAGAGATATTACTATCATTAGACGCAGAAAAAGCATTTGATATGATTGAATGGAACTACCTTTTCACTGCATTGGAGAAATTTGGGTTTGGCCCGAATATTTGTGCATGGATCAAACTACTGTATAGCAATCCAGAAGCTTCAATTTGTATTAACAACATTTGTTCAGACTACTTTAAGCTAGAACGTGGCACCAGACAAGGATGTCCCTTGTCACCACTGCTGTTTGCAATCGCCATTGAACCACTGGCGGTTCACTGTCAAAATTCCTATCAGATAAAGGGGATTATCAGAGAAGGACTAGAACAGAAAATCTCTCTATATGTAGATGATATGGTTTTATATATATCAGACCCAGAAAACACTGTGCCTGCAGTTTTAACAGCACTCACAGAATTTCAAAAGATATCTGGTCTCAGAATTAATCTGAGTAAAAGTATACTCTTTCCAGTGAATTCACAAGCATATAATATTAGATTGGACACCCTACCTTTTACCATAGCAGATCAGTTTAAATAATATCACAAGTAAACATAAAGCTCTTTATCAACAAAATTTTGCCGTCTGTATGGAAAAAATTAAGCAAGACTTGCATAGATGGTCAACCATTCATCTCACTCTAGCCGGAAGAATTAACATTGTTAAGATGAATATCCTTCCTAAACTTCTTTTTTTATTTCAAAACATTCCAATATATATCAATAAATCGTTTTTTAAGCAATTAGATTCAACAATAACCTCATTCATTTGGAACTCAAAACACCCACGTATCCGAAGAGCGACCCTACAAAGACCTCAGGCAGAAGGTGGCATGGCTTTACCTAATTTTCAGTTTTATTACTGGGCAGCAAACATAAAAACCATAAAAAGCCATAAAAACCTGGACACAAAAAAATGAACATACACAGGCTTGGTTTGCAATAGAAGTAAAATCCTGTAGTACTTCTTTATACTCCCTGCTCTGCGCTCCAATAAATGCAAGTTATCACAAATATACTAATAACCCAATTGTGCTTTACTCAGTTAGAATATGGAACCAACTTAGAAAGCATTTTAAGATGGAAAATCTTTTATCCGTGGCATGTCTGCAAGAGAACCACCTCTTTCAACCCTCGCAAACATATCCAGTTTTTAATACCTGGAAAAGATTTGGGATTAAATTGCTCAGAGATCTTTATATAGACAACATATTTGCATCTTTTGAACAATTACGTTTGAAATTCAGCCTCCCAGCTACACATTTCTTTCACTATCTTCAAATTAGAAATTTTGTTAAACAGAAACTGTCCGATTTTCCTCACCTCGTACCCTCCACCATGCTGGAAAAAATACTGCTCAATTTCGAGGAATTAAACACCATTTCCGCATTATATAAAATCTTAGTAGAGTCCCTACCTTTCAAAGATCCAAGAGGACATTGGGAAGAAGATCTCTTAATCAATATATCAGAAAAGGAGTCGAAGGTAGCAAAGCAGAGAATTCACTCGAGCTCCATATGCACAAAGCATAGAATTATTCAACTAAAAATTATATATCGAGCTCATCTGTGTCGCTTAAAACTGTCCAAAATGTTTCTAGGGCAAGATCCAACATGCGAACGCTGCAACCAAGCTCCTGCCTCACTGGGTCACATGTTTTGGGCCTGCACCAAACTAACATCATTTTGGACCAAAATTTTTAAATGCCTTTCAGACAGCCTTGGGGTCACAATCCCTCCTAACCCATTAACAGCTGTGTTCGGTGTTCTTCCAGACGGACTTGAAGTGGAAAAGGACAAGCAAATGGTGATTGCATTCACTACACTTTTCGCACGCAGACTTATTTTGTTAAATTGGAAGAATCCTAACTCTCCTCTGATAAGTCAGTGGGAAACCGATGTTTTATATTATTTGAAATTGGAAAAAATCAAGTTCTCACTTTAGAGGATCTGTACAGAATTTTTTTAAAACCTGCAGGATCTAATCAATATTATTTTAGAATAAGAGAAATAACTAATACCGCATTTAATTCCCTTCTAAATTTTTTATTTACCTATATATATTTCTTCCTTTCTTTTGTTTATTGTTGCCTTATTAAAAAGCCCTAAGCAATTCTCCTTTGGCTAAGCTCTCCTTCTCAGGGGTGGGGTTTGATTTCTCTTTGATTTTTTTTTTGTTATAAATTGATCTGTTTGTATGGTATGATTACAATGAAATTAATAAATAAAATTAAAAAAAAAAAAAAAGTTAGTGTGAAAGATGTCCAAAGATTTAGAGATTGGAGTTTGTTCAGTTCTGACATTTTCAAAAAAATATCTTATTTAATCAAATAAGACATACACGCAGCAAAGAATCACAGGAGATTTCTACTTTCGAACCATTGATTGAAAAAAGCCTCTTGGAAATATGGAAGAGAAAATTGAAATGGTCCTCATGGCAAATGACTGTTTCCTCACCTAGTTCCCCTGAAGTGAAATATAGTATAATAAATAACAAAGACATAGAAAAGAATCATAAGTAATTGATCCTTTAAGCAACTGTGATCACAACATGGTTAAATTTAAAATGGTATTTGGAAAACTCCTCATCACAACATGAATATACAGGTCAGTTGCAGTATGCATTCAGCATGGAATAACTGAAATGTGATCTCAACCTAGCACATATTTACGGTGACAAGTGCTGTTGAAGTGTGTACATGACGTGCAGACAAGTAGTGGATCAGTACTAGCTGTGTAGTAAGAATAAGACTAGCTGATGTTTGCAGTTGCATCTTGGAGGTAGTGAAGGAGAACAAAGTTGTACACCAACTTAAACTACCTTGAGAACAGGTTTGCCTGACTTAGTACAGTGCTGAATGTTATAAACTGAATACCACATACATCATAGAGACTGTTATGGACATGAAAAAACCTGTAAATAATAATACATGAATTGGAACCACTACAAATCAAGATGTATACTATGTATAAATTATAAAATATTTATACATAGTATACATCTTGATTTGGACTGAACTATGATTTAGTGCAAGGGTGGGCAAAGTCATTCCTGGAGGGCCGTAGTGTCTGAAGGTTTTTGTGCCAACGCAAGTTGCTTAATTAGAAAACAATAATTGCAAAGTTGTTCTTCTTAAGCAATTGGGTTGAAACAAAAACCTGGAGCCACTGTGGCCCTCCAGGAATGACTTTGCCCATCCTTTCTTTAGTGATGCAATAGAAAGACTAAAGCATTTGCTTCAATGCCAATAGGATAGCATCTACTATAAAAAAAATGGTAAGGTCTGTGTGTGTGTGTGTGTGTGTGTGTGTGTGTGCGTGTGTGTGTGTGTGTGTGTGTGTCCAGCCCCTCAGAAACAATCTGATTGGTCAGTTTGGCTTTGTGTGTAATTAGTCAATTTGGCTTTGGTGATGGGATCGAAAGATGAAATGTGAGTGTAAGACACACATTGTAGAAGTAAAGTTGTAGCAGCCATACTGAGAGTTGCCTTTAAAGAGAGGAAGTATAAAAGCAAGCAGGAGGCAAACTAGATGCCTCAAAATGGCAGAGTCTGAGAACCACGCTTTATGGAAATGCGCTCAACTTTGGACCAGTCGGTCAAGAGAGGTTCAGAAACACAAGAATAGAGAGGAAAGAAGCTGAAGGTACAAGTAGAGCGAGAATTATTGCAATATTTTAAATAAAATGTATTCTATTATTTGTTAGGATATCCATCCATTTTCCAACCCGCTGAATCCGAACACAGGGTCACGGGGGTCTGCTGGAGCCAATCCCAGCCAACACAGGGCACAAGGCAGGAACCAATCCTGGGCAGGGTGCCAACCCACCGCAGGACACACACAAACACACCCACACACCAAGCATACACTAGGGCCAATTTAGAATCGCCAATCCACCTAACCTGCATGTCTTTGGACTGTGGGAGGAAACCGGAGTGCCCGGAGGAAACCCACGCAGACACGGGGAGAACATGCAAACTCCACGCAGGGAGGACCCGGGAATCGAACCCAGGTCCCCAGGTGTCCCAACTGCGAGGCAGCAGCGCTACCCACTGCGCCACCGTGCCGCCCTTGTTAGGATATGTGTCTATTAAATAATAATAAAACAATTAATGACAAATGTCACTCTACAAGAACATTTACAAAGAGAACAAAATAATGAAGTTCTGAAGAGCAGGAAACTGAAGCTAAGGATTACAAATGCATGATTAAAAACAAATGAAGATCAGCAGAGTATCAGCAGCATATAGGACATTAACTTAAATATTTCACCTGTGCATTTACTAAAGAAATAACCTGAATGCCTTAACAGAGACAAAGAAAGGCATTTTTTACATACAGTAGTTTTATAAAGCTTATTTATGGCTATCACCTCAACTGGGAGAAGTACCTAATGGCCAGAAAGTAGGGAATGTGAATCCATGCCATAAGGAAGGAAACAAAATTTCCTTCCACATATATGTTTTCAAAAAAGAAAACATGCTCTTTATCTTAACAGCAGTGAACATGAGCATCTATGTCACTATCATTTATATTTGCTACTCAAACCTGCATGCCAGCTCAACAGACAAACCCTCCCCACTCATTTTGTTAAGATTGAAAACACTGGCAATTATTTCTTAATTTTAAATTTACAATTTTAATTTAGCATCTTGTGTTTTGTGACAATGTCTGCAACACAGTGCACAATGTACAAATACTGTGTGCAAGTTCAAACCATTTACCAATGGGTGCATGAAATTAACAAAATATTCAAAAAAAAATATGGAGGCTGATGCTTTGAGATAACAGTCCTGGACAATTTTTAAGAGTTTTATAAATCTTGGCTAGAATAAATCTCCTACACCACCTCCAGGACGTGCTATCTTGGAGCACTTTTTAGCCACAGGCTCATTGCACTATGGTGTGCCAAGAAGCGACTCTGAGGGTCTTTTTTGCTCATTGCTACCAGACAATTCCAATGGTTCCCTCCAATATACTTGTTAAATTCATTTTGTAATTACAGCACAATATCCATTCATCCATTCTCCAACCCGTTGAATCCGAACACAGGGTCACGGGGGTCTGCTGGAGCCAATCCCAGCCAACACAGGGCACAAGGCAGGAAACAATCCTGGGCAGGGTGCCAACCCACTGCAGGACACACACAAACACACCCACACAACAAGCACACACTAGGGCCAATTTAGAATCGCCAATCCACCTAACCTGCATGTCTTTGGACTGTGGGAGGAAACCGGAGCGCCCGGAGGAAACCCACGCAGACACGGGGAGAACATGCAAACTCCACGCAGGGAGGACCCGGGAAGCGAACCCAGGTCCCCAGATCTCCCAACTGCGAGGCAGCAGCGCTACCCACTGCGCCACCGTGCCGCCCATACAGCACAATATACATTTATTTATTTATCAATTGATTGATTGTCCAGTGAGTCTATAGTCTAGTTATTTTATGCAACTGAATTTCCCCATGGCATTAATAAAGTTTTACTAATCTAATCTAATTAAATGTAATCTAATTTATGATATTGGGTTTCAAAAAGAGGACATGTCTAGGGAAACATAACCTTTATTTCTGTCACATTAAAATTAAACAAAGATCGATCAGAAATAAAGATTAGAAGACAACTTGTTTGAAAATACTATACTTAATAATATCCAGCATTTGGGTCATGAGAGGAAATCTCTGTAAAACAAATTTGTTAGATTTTTTTGATCATACAAAAGGCGTAGAAAATATAAGCAAAGCAAACAGCATCATTTGCTTAGACTTTCAGAAATAATTTTGTACAGTTCAACACGGAATAATATTAAAAATAAAAGCAAGTGGAGTTAAAGATATCTTACATAATGGAATTTCAAGTTGGTTACTAGTTTGGGGAAAAGAGTGTAGATAAGAAGAGATGACATCACATAACAGTGGATCATCAGTGAAATCCCTCAGGGTTGTGTGCTTGGACTGTTTCTCCTTCTAATTTATACTTATGACCCCGATTCTGGCAGAGTTGACAGACCTTCTAAAATCTGTAGACAACACCAGATTTGGAAGAATAGCAAACACTGAGGAGGCTGAATAAACAATTCAGAAGTCTTGGTCAGCGTTTAAATTTGACCAAAGATCTGGGAAAATGGTTTTAATGTAGAAAAGTACAAACACAGGAAGGAGGGGATTTAATTGTGAAAAAGAAATGGGTCCTACAACAACCACCTCTGAAATGGGTTGACACAATTCCCTAATCTTGTAGGCAATATGAAGTAGCACTGATTAAGGCTAAACCAATTGTTGATTATATTGTACAGATTGTTGAAAGTAAATCAAGAATTTTATGCTCAGACTCTATTTTAATTAAATTTATTTATTTATTCTATCTTATGTGTCACTAGTCATGATTGCCTCCTAGAGTCTCCTTCTAGAAACTGGGATAATAATCACACAAACACGCAGTCCTAAAAGTCTAACCACACCTGAATACTGCTTATTTAATAAACACAATTAACTAGTAATTATGTGTGTACAAATAAAAATAATCTTAAATATTAAAAAAAGAACAAAGAATAAAAAAGAAATAAGAAAATAACTAAAATCACAAAATTCTTAATTCTAAATAATCAACAATAATGTCTGGAGCTGAGCAAACAAAGAAATACAAAAACAGAAACATAACAATAACTTAATAATCACAACAAGGAAATCAATGACTTATTTCAGAATTCTAAATCTTAGTTCCCAAATCTTTACACATATAAA
The DNA here is from genome assembly GCF_900747795.2 of Erpetoichthys calabaricus. Classification (NCBI taxonomy): domain Eukaryota; kingdom Metazoa; phylum Chordata; class Cladistia; order Polypteriformes; family Polypteridae; genus Erpetoichthys; species Erpetoichthys calabaricus. Next base: position 64,335,134 of record NC_041406.2, on the reverse strand, counting down.
ACCACTGTAAGTGCCGCAGTGGATGGACTGGCATCCCAACTGAAATGGAGAGCAACTCTATGCCTAGCCAGGAGACTGTAATGAAAGGGCAACATCGATGGAGGTGCAACCTGGCCAGCATGGTTTTGGGTTCTTATCCCAGTTGTGCTGAAAAGGTAATAGATAGACTAGAGGAGACACTCTGTGAAGAGCAATTTATCCCCCAGTAAGAGAGGCGGCAGTGTGCCTCTTTTTGAACACCCGCAGAGATGCCTGATACTTGTAGTTTGGAAGGACAGCTCTATTGGGATCCTTTGGTGCTGGCAGAGGACCACCCTAATTTGTGCAGATTACGTATGACCCAAAAGCACTTCCATCATGCAGTGCAATGGCACCAGAAGTGATAATAATAATAATAATAAAAATAATACATTTTATTCATATAGCATCTTTCCCATGCTCAAGCACTCCCGGATCCAACATAAAAGCTGCTGTCTCACATTCTTTGAGGAGTCGGGGTCGGAAGAAGGTGGGATAAGGCTTGTCTTGGAGGAGTGGAAGGAGAGGAATATAATTGTGCTGGATTGTGTCCGACTATTGGGAAGATAAAACCTGTGAAGGTACTGTTTACAAATAAAATAATTTTATTTGAACCCATGACTGTAGTGCTGTGTTGCACCTGGGGTTTTGGGGCTCCGTGGTGCCCCCTAATGGCCACACACTCAATCCAAATAATATTCTTTTCACCTTAAACCTAAATATTAATCAAAACCTGTCAATCCAGTAAACATAAATCAAAGCCCAAACCAGACTTCAGCTCTGAAGGACAGGGGCGCCATTACTCAAAAGGTAACTGAGACACATTGTATACAGTAATCCCTCGCTATATCGCACTTCGACTTTCGCGGCTTCACTCTATCGCAGATTTTATATGTAAGCATATCTAAATATATAACGCAGATTTTTCGCTGCTTCGCGGGTTTCTGTGGACAATGGGTCTTTTTACTTCTGGTACTTGCTTCCTCAGTTGGTTTGCCCGGTTGATTTCATACAAGAGATGCTATTGGCAGATGGCTGAGAAGCTACCCAATCAGAGCACGCAGTTAAGTTCCTGTGTGCTGCTGATTGGCTCAGCGACGGAGTGCTGCATTAACCAGGAAGTCTCATCTCACTCATTCAGCATTAACGTGCTCATGCTTCAGGGGCCGTGTCCAAGCGCTAACAGAAGATGCAAATGATTGCAGAAAAGGTAAAAGTTTTGGATATGTTGAAGAAAGGGAACAGCTACAGCACTACAGGACACCATTACGGCATCAATGAGTCCACGATTCTTTTTATTTAAAAAGGAGGAAAAGCATATAAGATCTACGGCCACAGTGTCCTTTAACCAGGGTGCAAAACGAGTTGCAAGTGGACGTGATAAAGCAGTAGTCTGGATGGAATCTGCTTTAGGGATTTGGATTGAAGAGTGCTGGAAGAAGAACAACGGTGGTGCTACGCAGTCGCCTGAAGAGGCTCCTTTAGAAGAGCTGTAACGCTATCCTTTGTTGTGCAGTAAAATTAAACTCATCGTTATCGGACAAGTCGTCGTGTCACTGTTGGTGAGTAACCATAATTAATTATCTATGTACAGTACTTATTACATGTACATAGTTTAGTGTCATTGTACACACATTTTACTGTATACAATTTTTCTTGCATTGTACGTATTTATTGCTGGTGGCCTGTCTGTCGTAATGGCTGTAACATATGTGATATCGGAGACGCTCGATATCTTTAAAATAATATTTAGGTTTTACTGTATATAAACTGTGTTTACATACATAAATTCAACGAATCTTACCTAATATCTAAGAGAATACAAAGGGTTTATGCTGTATAATTGTGCGGGAAATGTTTATAAATGTGTGGGAGAGTTTATAAGGGCTTAAAATATATAAAAATAACCATATGAACATATGGTTTCTACTTCGTGGATTTTCACGTTTCGCGGGGGGTTCTGGAACGCAACCCCCGCGATGGAGGAGGGATTACTGTATTACCTGTCAAGTGACCTGAGTAAGTGGTCATGATTGGTGGCCTCACGCACTTGAGCTCTTGTTATACAAGGGGAAAAGTGAAAGCAATTAACAGCTAAAAGAATATTATAAGAAAATATAAAGGTAGGTAACCAAACCATGAAGAAAAGATGGACCAAGGGGTGGAACTGTCACACACCAGAAGTGTCAACAACAACAACAACATTTATTTATATAGTACATTTTCATACAAAAAATGCAGCTCAAAGTGCTTTACATAATGAAGAAAAGTAAAATAAAACACAAAGTCAGAAATTAAAATAAGGCAACATTAATCAAAATAGAATAAGAGTAAGGTCAGATGGCCAGGGAGGACAGAAAAAACAAAAAAAAACTCCAGACAGCTGTAGAAAAAAATAAAATCTGCAGGGGTTCCAGGCCACGAGACCGCCCAGTCCCCTCTGGGCATTCTACCTAACATAAATAAAATAGTCCTCTTTGTATTTAGGGTTCTCACAGAAGGACTTGATGATGATGGTCATGCAGACTTCTGGCTTTTAATCCATCAATGTTGGAACATCACGGTGCTTTGAGTGCACGACCACCACAAAGAAACCGGAAAAAGAAACAGAAGAGAGAGTAGGGGTTAGTACGGATTTTAGAGCCATCATGAATAGTTATTATAATGAATTGAATATACAGAGTATCAGGATTAAATTAAAGTGAAGTTATGAGAAAGCCATGTTAAAGTAATGTGTTTTCAGCAGTTTTTTAAAGTGCTCCACTGTATTAGCCTGGCGAATTCCTATTGGCAAGCTATTCCAGATTTTAGGTGCATAACAGCAGAAGGCCGCCTCACCACTTCTTTTAAGTTTTGCTCTTGGAATTCTAAGGAGGATTTGAGGATCTAAGGTTACGATTTGGAATATAAGATGTCAGACATTCCGATATATAAGATGGGGCAAGATTATTTAAAGCTTTATAAACCATAAGCAGAATTTCAAAGTAAGTCCTGAATGAATCAGGTAACCAGTGTAGTGACATCAAAACTGGATAAATGTGCTCGGATTTTCTTTTCCTAGTTAGGATTCTAGCAGCTGCATTCTGCACTAGTTGCAAACGATTTATGTGTTTTTTGGGTAGTCCTGAGAGGAGTGCGTTACAGTAATCTAGTCGACTGAAAACAAAAGCGTGAACTAATTTCTCAGCATCTTTCAATGATATAAGAGGTCTAACTTTTGCTATGTTTCTTAAGTGAAAAAATGCTGTCCTAGTGGTCTGATTAATATGCAATTTAAAATTCAGATTACAGTCAACAGTTACCCCTAAGCTTTTTACCTCCGTCTTGACTTTTAATCCTAATGCATCCAGTTTATTTCTGATAGCCTCATTGTATCCATTATTGCCAATCACTAAAATTTCAGTTTTCTCTCTATTTAGCTTTAGAAAATTACTATTCATCCATTCAGAAATACAAGTAAGACATTGTGTTAGTGAATCAAGAGAATCAGGGTCATCAGGTGCTATTGATAGGTACAGCTGTGTGTCATCAGCATAGCTGTGGTAGCTCACGTTGTGCCCTGAGATAATCTGACCTAACAGAAACATGTAGACTGAGAAGAGCAGCGGACCCAGGATAGAGCCTTGTGGAACACCATATAGGATATCAAGTGTCTTTAAGTTGTAATTACCACAACTTACAAAGAATTTTCTCCCTGCCAGTTAGGATTCAAACCAATTTAAGACACTGCCAGAGAGGCCCACCCATTGACTAAGGCGATTTCTAAGAATATTATGATCAATGGTGTCAAATGCGGCACTCAGATCTAGGAGGATGAGAACAGATAAATGGCCTCTGTCTGCATTTACCCGCAAGTCATTTACTACTTTAACAAGTGCAGTTTCTGTGCTGTGATTTGTTCTAAAACCTGACTAAAATTTGCCAAGAATAGCATGTTTATTGAGGTGGTCATATAACTGCATAATGACTGCCTTCTCTAGAATTTTACTTAAGAAAGGCAGGTTAGAGATGGGTGTAAAATTTTCAAGAGCATAGGGGTCAAGATTATTTTTCTTAAGTAGGGGTTTAACTACAGCAGTCTTAAGACAGTCTGGGAAGACCCCCGTATCTAATGACGAATTTACTATGTCAAGAATATTATCAATTAGCACACCCGATACTTCTTTGAAAAAACTTGTTGGTATTGGGTCAAGGACACAGGTGGAGGGTTTCAGTTCAGAAATTATTTTATGTAAATCAGGTAAATCTATCCTGGTGAAAGAATTTAATTTGTTTGTAACGGAGTACTGGGGCTTAGGAGGATCCTCAGTGTTGGGGAGATATACTATGTTATTTCTAATATCATTAATTTTTTGATTGAAAAATACAGCAATAGCCTCACAGGTTTTACTGGAAGTACTTTGGAGGCATTCCTTTCAGTTACCTGGGTTTAACAGACGATCAATCGTCGAGAATAAGACTCTGGGATTACTAGCATTGTTATTTATAATCTTAGAGAAATAGCAGCGCCTTTCAAGACGGACTGTGTTGTTGTATTCTGTTATTTTAACCTTTAATATTTCATAGTGGATAGTTAGTTTAGTTTTCCTCCATTTACGCTCAGCTCTACGGCATGTTCTCTTTAAATCAGACACTCTTTGGGTCTTCCATGGTATAACAATGCTAGAAGATTTTTTAATTGTCTTTTCAGGTGCAACTATGTCAACAGCAGCTCTCACTTTAGTATTAAATCTTTCCACCTTACTATTTACATTATCCTCGCTATTATAGTTGGCACTATAAATGGACTGATTGCTTAGAATGTTTGTAAGTTTTAAAGATGCTGATGAGTTAAAGAAGCGTTTTTTAACAATATGCTTCTCATGAATGTTTTCTATCAATATTTCTATATTAAATAGTAGAAGAAAATGGTCTGATAGACCAATATCAATGACCTGCTTTACATCAACTTTTAGTCCTTTAGTAATCACTAAGTCTAACGTATGACCTACTTTATGTGTAGGCTGATTAACAAGCTGTCTCAAATCAAAAGAGTCCAGGAGGTTCATAAATTCTTTTACTTTTTGGTCACACTGATTATCTATATGAAAGTTAAAGTCACCGACTATTAAGAGTGTGTCATAGTGTCACCATCTTGAATAGTCTAATTTGAGACTTGTGTCCTCAGAGATGTGTTCCTTTTGCAGAAAAGCTTTATTATTTTTGTCTTTACAATATACAAGGTTGTGGTGTTGCCCCAAATATTTATCTTTAAGAGTGGCATAGTCAACAGGATTACGAAGATGAGTGAGTCCCAGGATGTTGCAACAACTATGAAGGCCATGGTAGCAGTTAAATACAGGCCAGGCAGGAAGAGGTTGGTCAGGGGGGACAGACACAGGAAGTGATGTCAGAGGTGGTAAAGTTGTCAGTCATCGGGTCTACAGAACGAAGAAGAGAAGAGGTTTTTCAAATACAGTGCCACCTGATGGATCTGCGAGGAATTATCATAAAGCCTATCCAAGGCACACGTGTGTAACACGATAGAGCTAGTGAGGTTACATATCTGGCATTTTGTTCTAGTCAATTCCTTAGAAATAAACAAATCAAAACAGTTCTAGAAGCAAAGAGAAGCAACCAAGTGGACACTGGGGCTAAAGAGGATATCCATACTTTGACAGGCTAAGAACATTACATTTTTTAATCTTGAAAAGAGAGGATTTTAATTCAGGTCTACAAAAAAATCACAAGGACATCAGTACTGAAGGACTTCATTAGAAATGCATTTATGACTGAAGCCAAAAAGCAATTTTCCATGCAAATATTCATTGAAATCTGGAGCAAACTACTGAGCCACATGATTCAAGTATAAGCCTGACTAACTTTTAAAAGTTCTGTTGATGAATTACTGGAACAACATAGCTATAAGCTATCCTAATGAGCATGATGAACTTAATGGTGTTTTTCAAAAGTCTCATGTTCTATGCTATAATAATCGCTTTTCAGTTTTGATTTAAATGCAGAATCTGAGTTGGAGGCACTGCAGCTAATGCCATTACTTACCATAATAATTAATTTTATCCTGGAAATTGTAAGAAGGCCTTGATCACAGAGTATGCTATCCTGTGTAGGTATTAGTGAATGCTATAAGGTAAGAGGGATGGGACCATTCATGATTTTCTGTGGAAAAACTTTGATTTGAATTTTATCAGGAAGCCTATGCTGAAGCTTAAACTTTTCCAGTTTAGCTCTAGCTATGATCCTTGCTGAATTAATTTGACCTTTATGCATTTGTTTCACAAGACAACAGTTTGGATAAATGAATTAACTATTTTTTCTATAGCTTGCATATTAGGAAGTCACATTGTGAAATATAGTTGGTGAAAGCAGATCTTTGAGTGAGAGTTTGATGTGTAATGGTTAGATGAATGTTAGAGACAATATCTAGATTTATTGTGGATTTGGTTATAAAGTTTGAACCCTTAGATTTATGTTTGTTCAGTAGTGTCTTACTAACCTTGCTCAACAACCCGAAGCTGCAGGACTACCAGAGAGGTTTGTAAAAAAAGGATCTCCAAGATCAGCATTCACAGACATGGTACTTAGTCAGCACTTTGGTGGCATTTCCAAGCTGCTTTGCCCCTCCCTGTCTGGCAAAGATGTATGCCCACTATCCACCAGCTCATTAGAAATAATGTTAACATACACCGGATTTTCTCATTACAGTATTCAGCTAAATTTTTGCAAGATAACACACAGACTTTATCAAAATAAAACTATAATCTATTTAAAAAGTGCAATTCATAATTCATGACAATACCACGTCAGTGTGAAATGTGATGCAGGGCCTCTTCTAGAAAAGTACCTAAATTGTAAGTATACTCTGAGTCTTGATATGCAGAATGTCATAGTCATAACTTATGTTGATGTCATGTCAGCCGGTTATCATTAGCGATACATGTTCTTGCACATTAATATTCGGACTATGGAATATACATGTACAGAATTTGACCTTGAAGAGGGATTTTAAAAGGGTTCCTCTTAGAAGCATCTCAAATATATATATATATATATATATATATATATACTGGAGAATATAACTTGACAAATCCACTAAAACGGGACACATGGATCTCAAAAGCAGGGCTCCCTTAGGTGCAGGACCTGGGGCAGTCACCCCACTTGCCACCCCCAAAACGCCGCCATTTTGCGCTGACACCAGGCACACTGTGTAAATAAACACCTTTATTTCATGATTATTTCACATTACCTAAGTAATTTAAGTACAGTTTTTAAAATGTTTTGGGGGGTGCCCCAACGCCCAGCATTTGAAACCACCACTGTCTATACATGTGTGCTTTGTTGAAATAAGGGCACATGCATGTCATTTTTCTGGACAGGGATGCTACTCAGTTGGCTTCTGTTCCACAAATTGGAAGAAGCACATGAATGGCTTATTTGATGGTTTTATTAAACATAGTGCCCTCAGCCAGAGACAGCAGCCCTCCTTAAGTATTGGAGGTGGGTGAAAATCAAAACGGTGCTCTGATGCTACATTCTGATCTGTGTAATGTCTTGTATATGAAACAAGATCTGCTTTCTTTTTTAAAAATTTTGTGGCCTCCTTTAATGGAGCATGGTAGCTCATTGCTGCCTTCTGCTGCCTTGACTGACAAAAGCTCAAACTGGAAATGTGAACATATACATTAAAAAAAAGGTGGCTCTTATTTTCCTGCTGAGAAAAGGTATGAAATTATACTTTCTTTATTATTTCAGGAAATCTATGCAGCAGCTCAGTTCAGTAAATTCTAGTCTTATCTGGCATTGAATCAGATTTTATTTTATTTATCAACTTTAACAGCATGTGCTGTGCTTTAGAGAATAAGAAATGTTACAATATAATATCAAATTATATTTTCTTTACTATACAGTATGTCAGCTTTGGAAATCCATGCAGTAGATTACCTCTGTACATGAGGGATTTCTTTTATAATGTTAATTCCTGGTGACCTTTGTTAAGACTGGAATGAAAAGTGAAGCCAAACAAATGAAATAAGATTTAATTTTAAATAATATATCTCTGATCTGTTTATTTTTTTTAGCGAAGTTTAAGATAAATTACAATTCATGAAAGGCTAACAAATATAATACACAGTAAGTTTTTCTGATCTTATCACAAGTTCTGGACTGAGCCAGCTGCACCTTATTGTTGCTACAGATCTAGATTCCATTTTCCATTTTGTAGCGGAAATAAAAACCTCCAGAGTTTAACTGTGAAATGTAACATACAATAGCACTCCCTGACATGCCCTTCTGCAGCTGAACTCCATACATATGTCCAGAAAGGACAATTTCCTTTACATCAAAAATTAGTGGAAAAATATCCAACTTACAAAAGTAACCAAAAACAAAAGAAGACTAGAAGTAGAGGTAGTCACAGTGGAAAACTGATATAAAGTAATAATTTATTGCTAGTGCATTGTCTAGTGTCAGTCCCTGCCTTGCCATTCAAGGATAGGCTTCAGCAAACCTATCTTCTGTAATTATATAAAGGTAGTTTGAAAATGGACGGCTGAATTGTTATTTATTTATTACCTTTTTAGGTTTTACTCTCTGAGTTAGAGGAAGAAGCAAATTAAAAATGAAATACAAAAGGGTTTTGAATACATATTGTCGAGTTTAAAACAGTATAAAGAGCTCTTAGGCCAAAAACAATATATTTGTAAGTATATTTAAAAACTAGTTTTGTTATTTAAACATTTGATACTTCCATGAGGAATTTTACAGTTTTTTATGTCTTATCCTGTTAATCTGTCCTACAGTTTTTATCTGAGATTTTTCACTTAATTATTCTAATAAAAGTTACTGAGACAGAATTTGTGTGTGAAATAACGTGTTAACCAGGGGTTCTGTTAGTGCTCTGATGTTAGAACACAGAAACCTTGATCTAGCACTTTGGAATACACATTAGCTATCGTCACGAGCGGGCGCGTAGGGGACAGCTGAAAGGCTCTAGAGGTTGTAATTCCCCTCCGCTCCAGGGGTTGGCGCTGTATTCTAATGCTGTTTCTCTTCCTCCCTCTGCAGGCTGGAAGACTGATGACTTTAACATCACTGATGTCATTTCCGGTGTCTGTCCACCTGGACCCATCCCTTCCTGCCACAAGGACTTAAAAACAAATGATCGTATTGAATCAGTTCTGTTGTGAACTTGCATCTGTGATGGCATCTCCACAATTTTTGCTTGTTTTCTTTTGTGTTCAAGTCAATCAATTATAGAGTGTTACCAGGGCGGTACCCCAAATCTTTATTGTGGCCTTGTCTTTCTCTTACACTATACAGAATACTATTGTTTAGTATATGAAGATCTTTAATAGACTAATCACATCATATACTGCTAGGCCATCTGCAAACAAAAACTATGTCAGGATGTACTTCTGACCAGCATCACGCATAATGACCCATTTTTATGGCAAACACGCCTTTTTGCAGGGGAGGGCAGAACCTGATAACTCATTTGCTGTAGTGGCATTGATGCTCACTTTAACAGTGGTTAAACTTTCAGTTACAATTTCTTTGTTTGGGACATTTTCACTGTTCTGCTTCAATTTTTAAAGGTAAATCCAGACTATACAAGCAGAAAAATTGGGTTTCTTCATTTAGAGCAGAGCTAGGCAAAACTATATCAGGCTCAGACCGGTGTTATAGCTCTAGTTAGTTAAGAGTATGGATGACAGAAGCATGTCATTTAAAAGTTAAAGCAGGCTAAAAATGAAACACATTAACAATGGCCATTTTCTGAATTTTTAGTTGCACCTAATTTCTGACAGCCCTGATAATGGGCTTTAAATCACTGTTTTTATTTTGAAAATGCATATATTTACAACACAACTTGACTTTGAGGCTTTCAAGTGTTCTGAAAGTTTCATGAGGTGAATCCATAACTTTTGCATCAATTACTCAAAACTGGTTGTTTTTCAAATCCTTGCACTTGTGCGTTTAGGCCTGCTCTGGGATGCAACAGCAAAACAGATTTGCAGAAACTCAAAAATGTAACGTGGGCAATTATAATTAACTAGCAAAATACCCGCGCTTCGCAGCGGAGAAGTAGTGTGTTAAAGAGGTTATGAAAAAGTAAAGGAAACATTTTAAAAATAACGTTACATGATTGTCAATGTAATTGTGTTGTCATTGTTTGAGTGTTGCTGTCATATACATACACACACACACATATACACATATATATACACACACACACACACACATATACTATATATACAGTGGTGTGAAAAACTATTTGCCCCCTTCCTGATTTCTTATTCTTTTGCATGTTTGTCACACAAAATGTTTCTGATCATCAAACACATTTAACCATTAGTCAAATATAACACAAGTAAACACAAAATGCAGTTTGTAAATGGTGGTTTTTATTATTTAATGAGAAAAAAAATCCAAACCTACATGACCCTGTGTGAAAAAGTAATTGCCCCCTGAACCTAATAACTGGTTGGGCCACCCTTAGCAGCAATAACTGCAATCAAGCGTTTGCGATAACTTGCAATGAGTCTTTTACAGCGCTCTGGAGGAATTTTGGCCCACTCATCTTTGCAAAATTGTTGTAATTCAGCTTTATTTGAGGGTTTTCTAGCATGAACCGCCTTTTTAAGGTCATGCCATAGCATCTCAATTGGATTCAGGTCAGGACTTTGACAAGGCCACTCCAAAGTCTTCATTTTGTTTTTCTTCAGCCATTCAGAGGTGGATTTGCTGGTGTGTTTTGGGTCATTGTCCTGTTGCAGCACCCAAGATCGCTTCAGCTTGAGTTGACGAACAGATGGCCGGACATTCTCCTTCAGGATTTTTTGGTAGACAGTAGAATTCATGGTTCCATCTATCACAGCAAGTCTTCCAGGTCCTGAAGCAGCAAAACAACCCCAGACCATCACACTACCACCACCATATTTTACTGTTGGTATGATGTTCTTTTTCTGAAATGCTGTGTTCCTTTTACGCCAGATGTAACGGGACATTTGCCTTCCAAAAAGTTCAACTTTTGTCTCATCAGTCCACAAGGTATTTTCCCAAAAGTCTTGGCAATCATTGAGATGTTTCTTAGCAAAATTGAGACGAGCCCTAATGTTCTTTTTGCTTAACAGTGGTTTGCGTCTTGGAAATCTGCCATGCAGGCCGTTTTTGCCCAGTCTCTTTCTTATGGTGGAGTCGTGAACACTGACCTTAATTGAGGCAAGTGAGGCCTGCAGTTCTTTAGACGTTGTCCTGGGATCTTTTGTGACCTCTCGGATGAGTCGTCTCTGCGCTCTTGGGGTAATTTTGGTCGGCCGGCCACTCCTGGGAAGGTTCACCACTGTTCCATGTTTTTGCCATTTGTGGATAATGGCTCTCACTGTGGTTCGCTGGAGTCCCAAAGCTTTAGAAATGGCTTTATAACCTTTACCGGACTGATAGATCTCAATTACTTCTGTTCTCATTTGTTCCTGAATTTCTTTGGATCTTGGCATGATGTCTAGCTTTTGAGGTGCTTTTGGTCTACTTCTCTGTGTCAGGCAGCTCCTATTTAAGTGATTTCTTGATTGAAACAGGTGTGGCAGTAATCAGGCCTGGGGGTGGCTACGGAAATTGAACTCAGGTGTGATACACCACAGTTAGGTTATTTTTTAACAAGGAGGCAATTACTTTTTCACACAGGGCCATGTAGGTTTGGATTTTTTTTCTCCCTAAATAATAAAAACCATCATTTAAAAACTGCATTTTGTGTTTACTTGTGTTATATTTGACTAATGGTTAAATGTGTTTGATGATCAGAAACATTTTGTGTGACAAACATGCAAAAGAATAAGAAATCAGGAAGGGGGCAAATAGTTTTTCACACCACTGTATACACACACACACAGATATATCATATATATATATATATACATATACACATATATTTTATATATATATATATATATATACACACATATACAGATATATCATATATATATATATATATACACATATATTTTATATATATATATATATATATATATATATATACACATACATACATACATATACACACATACATGCACTTACAATAACATAGAAATCAATATAAACAACATTAACATCATTATCATATGAGAATATGAAGTAATATATAAGAAGCACATTTCATATAAATATAAATTATTAAACAGTAAAATCTTCTTCTATAATTTGCTACCGTGGCTATTCGTTTGTCTGTCCAGGATTTTAAATCACCTGTAGCTCGCAAACCGTTTCACCTATTGACTTGAAATCTGGTACTCATATAGTACGTCACGTCTGCTATCCGCTTTATGGGTGATGATTGTATTACTCTTTTTATCTTTATTTTATTTTATTGTAGAATCAACTCCTATCTGCGCACACCAGGGCGGCCGTGGCCGGATGCATATGGTGTATTCACTCCATGTTATCGTGCATTGCGCTGTCACTGGTATTTTGATAAGAGAATTTGAACAACATATAAGAAGCGTATAAATTATTAAACAGTAAAACATTAACATTTAAGAAGTAAAGTTACATTGAGTACTATTGCAGTGCCTTCGGGTATACCTCATTTTTTCTTTGCCCATTACATGCTTAAATGTATACATTTTTTGGTGTACCTACCCGAGAACACGCGACATATAACCGACCGAGGGAGAAGCATGGATTTTAAACACGCGTTGAGTTCATCTGCTGGTCTCCCTCGTGGAATAACTGGTAATGTTTGACTAAAATGTACAGCGAGTAAAACGACATTACCTCCTTTTTTTTTTTACGATCTCTGAGATCTTGCTTTGTTCAGTTCAAGGCTTCATAAGCTCTTTTATGTTCAATGGTGTACTTATCCCAAACCATCATCTTTGAATGTTGCAAGACTTTCTCCTTGTATGTAGATCGTGGTAATTACATTCATGGCATTCGTTTTCTGAACCACAATCTGATTGTATGGGTGGTTACCTGCCAGGTCACGCTTGTGGTTTGTCAGCAAGTCGCCTTACGTCCGCCACGTGCCCTCTTTCTGTTCCCAGAAGCAGATCATAGAATGGTTTTAATAGTTTACTTTCAAATAATGCAAAGAGTATGCGACATGTGTTTCTCCCTAATTCTGGGCTCATCAGGCGTACACAGTCACTGCATCCCCTCTCGGGAATCGAATCTCTATCGTCAGCGCCAGAGGTGAAGCCCCTAACGTTGCGCTACGGCGTGTGGTTCGTTTATACTTCGTGTCTTCTCATTAAACTTTTATCTCGAGAATATGTTATTGCAATCCGCAGCGGAAGCGTTTCTATAAACTTAATTTAAACTTACGTTTTACACCGTGCTTTTTTCCCTTATGAAGATGCTTGTATGCTTCACTCGCTCGCTTCTTATTGTTTCGCTCCCTTCTCAATTGTTTAATGAATTTTTTGTTCTTTGCTGTTTGCGGCTCCTCCTTCATTTCTCCCTACTGCGTTCACAGTCTTTTCACGTGATTACGTGGGAGGCGTGATGACGTGACACTCAACTCCTCCTCCCACGGCCATCGAGCTGCCGTCCATTACAGTATATTGTGAAAAAAGAGGTTCCAGTTATGACCATTACGCGTTGAATTTCGAAATGAAACCTGCCTAACTTTTGTAAGTAAGCTGTAAGGAATCAGCCTGCCAAATTTCAGCCTTCCACCTACACGGGAAGTTGCAGAATTAGTGATGAGTCAGTCAGTCAGTCAGTGAGTCAGTGAGGGCTTTGCTTTTTATTAATTAGTATAGATAAGAATCTGTATGTTCTGAAAAATTCATCAAAAGTTCTATTTTTTGCTTGTGTGAAGGGAACCTGGGCATCAGCAAGCCAAACCCCTTAAAACACGAACACACAGTGAGTGATGGGTTCAAATAAAGGTTGGTTTATTCACCTTCCAACCAGTAACAAAAGCACCAAACAGGTTTTCTTTCTCCATAATTTACACTACTATAATTTCTTTCACCCCCGCACTGCTCTCCTCCAGTCAGGTGTTGTCTCTTTACCTCCCAGCTCCGACTCGCCTGTATAAGGCAAGTATGGTCCCTTTTATTACAGATCCGGGAGTACTTCCAGTGCCAGGGCGACTGCCCAAGTGAAGCATTTCCGGGTCACATGGAAGTCCATCAGAGTACTTGTCTCCATATAGCGCCCTCTTGTGGCATACTGTGACCCCAGCAGGGCTGCCCTGCCGGACTACATTTCCTGGCATGCCCTGCTGGCTTCCCATTGGGAACTGAAAACCAGGGCTGCTGCCATCTAGTGTGCTGGGGGAATAAAAAAACCCCAGCGATATCTTTTCTTTTAGTGGGCTGTCCATCCACCCTTTCTGGTTCTTCCTTCCAGGTCAGCTCCCTCTCCTGGCCAGGATGCCTGTCCAGCTCATGTGGCATCTACACTTGATACTTCATTGAAAGTACATTTTATTCATGTAAGACAATCCATTGGACTGTAATTACTGTTGGTTTTAAATCTGATGCAGTTAGAAAGCTTGTAGTTAGAGTTTGGGATTAAGATGGTAGTCTGCCACAAGTTCATGTACCATCTGTCCCAGCCCTTGCCTCTTTGCATCTGTTTTTGTCTTGTAGGGTCCAATGGTGACCCTGTTTTCCCCTTTATACTCTTTATTGTGTAGACTTAACCAAAATATCTCAGATCTCATACACTTATCACTCTGTAGTCAAATGTAGTAATTCATTTCAGCACTTCCTCCCTGTTTTTCTTTTTTATCTATGACCTCGGGCAATCTGACAGAACGAAAAAGCAGGCAGGCAAAAGAGATTCACTTTTAAGTATGTATTATAGGTAATACATTTTATTATAGTTAGTGCCATACAAGCAAGCATAATGTGGCTTTGTAAAAAACCAAGACCATACAACCTGAAAATGCTAGATGTGTAATTTAAAGTGGCACAATAACTTCTAGTTGCAAGTGAGTCTTCCTGGTCAGCTCATCATCTGCACAGACACTGGCAGCCTGCTTTCTTTAGGTCATCTTCTGATCTGAACAGGATGCAACACAGCAGAGAGATAATGTCTTTTTATAAGCCTCTCTCTTTATTGTCCCTGTGTAGCACACCTTCTGGGGCCATTCACCAATGGAATAGCTCAGACACAGCCTCCCTACCTCAAGTAATTTTGTTTTTGTCAGCATCCTTCAAACCAAGAATCAAGAAAGGAAATGAAAGTCATTAAGTAATTAAACTAGGTCTCTTTGTCACATGTGGTCAGCAATTCAGTTATAAAAAAACAGCATTCCTAAAGTTTTGAAGGTAGAGAAAAAATCTTTGTCCACTTCCCTTGCTCTTTAAACATTATAACAATTAATATGCTAATTCTCCAAATAAAGATATAAAAATATTTATCAACTTATCACTCCACCACAGTATGCCATCAATGATCTTGATTGTGTGTCCTGCAAGATCCAAAGCATTTATTTTGAAATATAAGAATGTTCAGAGCAGGTTCTAATATTTGAACAATGGAGTACAACTCCACTTCATTTTGTGGGTTTCCTGAACCAGGGGCATTATTAAGAGGGACTGCTGGGGGCATTCGGATTGTACCACTGCAGTTGAAATCCTGGACAGATGCAAGACTAACAAGAGTCAAAGCTTTGGCAAAGAAGGTTTTCATTGACCAAAAAGGAATGTCAGTGATTCATAGACGATCAGATGCTGCCATATTTACAACCCGAGATCGGACCGTGCCATTCCCAACCCAAATGGGAACTCAAAATATGGTTGCAAGTTGAGAACCTTCAAATGATCATCATGGTATTTCGAAGAGAATTACAGAATTGCTAATTGTGTTTCAAAATGCGCAGAAAATACATTATGCTGAAGAAAATACTTTCCTCATCTTTCACTTGAGGGTACTGTTATTGAAGTGGAAGCTGTAGTTTTGCAGAAGAAAGGAAAATATAAAACAATGCTTTCCCTGCCAATAGTCTTGGCATTTGGAAAAGAATAACAATGCTATATACTGTATACTTCAGAATAGAGGAAGCTGAAGTAAAGGCTTTGCTTTTTCATTTGAGGCCAATCACATTGCACAAGGTTGCACTGCCATACCTCTGAGAGCTCCAGTTGTGGAAAAAAATGCAAAAATATAATGAGAAATATGGCATCTAAAGGGGATGCACATATTTTTAAAAAGACATTATAATTTCAAACTTTATGGCCTGCACATTCAGTTGTAGAAGAAGCTCTCTTCTTTCATTAGAGGGCAATGTTATTATAGATGATGCACAAACTATGTTTCCCTTGCCACTGGCAAACTAGTCATTCCAAAAGAAAATCTTTAAAATTGTGTATTCATTGTGGAGGAAATAGTTGACTCATTCATCTGAGGTGACTGCCATGCCTTTGGAAACATATTTCAGAGAAATGTGAATTTATATCTTTGATGTTTAAATTGTTACATAAGTCTAAGAAATGGAGCAAAATGCATCAAACAGGGCTGAACATGACACTCTCTGTCCCAGCCAACTTTTTTTTCATTCTAAAGACTCTAGCATATAGAAAACACAGGCCTATTTGTTTTTTTTTTTTTTTACTGGATCACTGCCATGTTTCTCATATTTAAAAAAAAAGTAGTTAATCAATGTTAAATGTACGTCAGCATTCACCAAACTTGTACTAGCCTGTGTCTCAGCTACTCGGAAAATGTGTTTTCATGTCTGTGCCCAGCTTAGTTTGCAATGTGCTGGTACTTACTTGGACCCTGTGCGGGACATAACATGATA
Organism: Erpetoichthys calabaricus; assembly: GCF_900747795.2. Taxonomy (NCBI): domain Eukaryota; kingdom Metazoa; phylum Chordata; class Cladistia; order Polypteriformes; family Polypteridae; genus Erpetoichthys; species Erpetoichthys calabaricus. The sequence continues at coordinate 64,318,360 of NC_041406.2, read as the reverse complement.
CACAGACATATTTATAAAGTCAAAGAATGAGAACAAAAGCTGTGATGATGCCACCTGTGGATTCAAATCAAAGGTTTTATCTTGCACTTTTGAAGAAAGGGTGTTAGATGTGTTTTGCGTGACCTTTATTTGCCATTATGCTGTTACCTTCGAAATTCCTGTGAACAGTGAGTGATCATGTCAGAATCTCAGAAACTATGTGTACGTGTTTCTCTGACATTTACATACAATCTCTAGCAGCAAGTGTTTGACCAATACTTGTAATGTTCACATTATGAATTCCATGTGGTGCAGATTCATGATTTTTGCTGACCATGTCCATCCCTTTCTTCCAAGACCAAAATGTATGCAAATACTTCCAAATTAATGTCTGCAATGTGCACTTTAATCACGTCAGAATTGTTTGACTTGTAATTTGAATCTGTGGTAAACCAATGAAAATTGTGTCTTTATCCCAAGCATTATGGATGGCACTTATAAAAATAATTTGCCATAATACTAACCTATATAATAACAATAACAGAAAAGCTATGGAATAGTACTATAATGTCAAAGGAACTTGACTGTTATGAAACTCCAACAAGCAATATAGTAAACTAAATAATGTTAAGGAAAAAGCATGAACAAACATCACTTACAAATTTCCCTTCTGTTTCCACAGCACAACGCCATGCACTTTAGAAGAAGGTTTAAGCAGATCTGATTTGACTCAGCACTTTAGGCACAGAACATAAACAGCACCCTGTTAGCTTCTAAGCTACTTATGTGTAGCTAAAAATCTTAAACCTAGCTTACCAATTGCTTTGAGCAGCATTTGTCTTTTGAAGCATTCTTGTAGTCAACACCATCTGTCAAACTTATTTTAAAGTGGTCTTGGAGCAGTGTGCTAAAAACTTTACATTCCTTCCCAAGAGAGGAAAACTGAAAAAGAGAAATGTGAGAACAGAAAAGGCACGGCAAGTCCACATTCTCACCTCCTGTACTGTAAATGTCTGATTGCCCTGGATCATCTGGATATGCTGAACTAATACATCCAACTTGAAAATGCCATTTCTCAATCAAACTTGTGACTTCAATAATTTAAGTAAACTAAGATTAGGACTCAATACTGCACCAGCAATATTCACCCAAGATACTTTATACAATGGCTGGATGTGTTCAATTGAAACTCACTAACATAATAATGACTGCGCAGCATGTGTATTTTCACAATTTCTAATTCAAGACAAAAGTGTTGACTCTAAATTTAAAAGGCAGCATTACTTATCTTTAAGCAAAAAAAAAATTCCTTTAAATTTGTAGCTAGCAAGCTGCTTCAGTCAATCGTTGACAAACTGGTCTTTCATTACTCTTAATCAACCCAGTATAAAGTTAGCTAAAAGGTGATGACTGAAACACAGCTGAACCAAATAAATTGTTTACCACAGACACAAACAAAACAAAGGCTATAAAGCCAAATTTGGCAAAATTTAAAAGATGTTCCCCAGTAAGACAATATTTTGAAAACACAATGGATATTTTGGACTGGTAAGAACTTTAAGTTTCATTTCATAAATGCTTGATGGATGTAGTCAACTTTTTCCTGCACTTGCCTTCTAAGGAAAGGGTTTGCTGTCACCAGTCCCTTTGGCCATCTTTGCGGAAGCAACATTTGTTTTGAACAATTAAACGAATAGTCACCACAAGTAGCATTTTTTTTTATATGGTTCTTACTCCATGTATTTCCATTGTAGTACACAAGAATGTGATTTATTTAGCAGTACTTTAGGAATAATACGTGTCTTTAGTATGTTGTGAGCAGTGCTGCCCCCAGCCAAACTGAGCCCCTAGATGGAATCTTCTTGTGCCCCCCTGTTGTCTCACCCCCACCCCACCTCAACCTGAATCCACTACATTAGTATTTCTTGTAGCAGCTTTAATTTTAACATTAAATATATATGAGTCTAAATGATCTGTCTTTGTGTATTTAATAAAGACTCACTCCCTCTTTTCAGTGTTGATGCCAAATTTAAGACTAATGGATTAAATTAACTAAGATTAAGGATTGTGAAATTTTAAATTTCAAGCAAATTAAATAAACATATGACATAAAATGTTATAAATTATGAAAGAATTAAGTAAAAAGGATACCAACTCTAATTTTAAGCTAGTTTTAAATTGGAAACTAAAGTACTTAGACTTACGATGGCTGAGAAATTAATTTTGTTACATTGTTAGAAAATATTTCTTAGAATAGCATTAAACACGTTTCCCAGGTATGTACTTGAAAGTACTTCCTTGGAATATGTCAGATATAAACTCATTAATGTTTTTAAAATAACACGCAAGTAAGAAGGGACATGTTACGGTTGGCTGAATAGTCTCTATTTGTTAATTATTTTTTGTCATATCCTTATAAAACCCACTGATTGATTTTGTCAGAATCAATTTCAGACTATGTCCCATTATGACTGTTACTGTTTAAGATGTTTTTTCAAGTAGTCTTGTATCTGTAAATATTATTTTATAATCTGGTATCTTCTCAATGATAATTTTATTTTTTACATCTGTTGTCCAAAGACCAAGCATAACATTATTAAGTTAATAGTTTTGCTTTCATTACGTCTGGTCCAAACGTGCCTTCTGTTCTTCTTGCATATTGCCAATGTCCATTCCTACCAATTTATCTTGCATTCAGTATTGCAAAATAAAAATGACGTACTGTATGTTCATTAACTACTAATAATTCTTTGTTTTAAATCTGAGCAAGCAACTTACCTGGAAATAATACAGTTGTAGAAAGATCTAATCAATCAGTTAAATAAATTTAAATATCTTTTTTCTATCACTAACTTTTCTAAAAATTCAAAGGACCGTTTTTTGTCTTGTCAACTTTGTCAACTACGTCATCCCAGTCTCCTATCACTCTCCTCAATTAAGAATTTATAAACTGATCTAACTCACCTTTCAATTTTGGTTTAAATCTACCTTGCACCATAATTTTATTTCTTTACTAAATTTAACATTCCATTTTCTCAGCACAGTATAAGTGTACTCTTGTGATTTCATACACACAGTGAACTATAGGAGGTGATGATCAGCTGTCCTGAACCCAAAGTAACGCCAAGTAGACCAAAGTATACAACAAAGTTTGTTTTATTAACAATAATAGCAAACAAAAACAGCAAGATACAAATCTGATTGTCCCATTGGGCTTATAACACAGACTCTGTAATACAGTATACTGGGTGGGATGACTTGTGCAGTTATTGACCCTAACAACTCAACTGTCCACTTCGTCTACCACGTTAACTCCAACCCACACCTTGCCACTTATCACATGATCTTTCACATTGCTATTTCTGTTTTTGAAATACAAACTATTGCTCTCCTGGTTTTATAAGATATTGTACTTTATAGTAAGAGTCCTTTTTAATTTTCTAGTAATATTCTTTACCTTTTTAGACTAGAAGCTACTAGTATAATGATCTATATATTCTGTTTACTTATTGCTAGTTTGTGGCCATTTGTTGTATTTTGTTTGTGGTATTCACTCCATGTGCATTTTTTGTTTGCTGTTTCAGGCACAGCAATCTGAGGTATTGAAGGGGAATTTCATCTGTCTATGCACCAAAGCTAAAAGAAAATGTCAGAATTTAATTGTGTTCAGCCCCTACCAAGATTATATAGAGGGAATGTGATTTATAGCAGATTGCATTCCCTTCACTGCTGGCTAGAAACCTTAAGTGCAAATAAAAGCATAGCCTTTGTGAACAATTGGGATGATATTTGGAAAAGGCCAGGATTTTTCAAGAGAGATGGTTTTCATCCTAACTGGAGGGGATCTTTTTTATTATCCCAAAATATGGCAGCAAAACTGCCTGACAGACTGATTAGACCACCATCCAGGCCACAGTCTTGTTATCTTAAATCACAGGCTGTTGTTTATCCTACTTGTTACTATCCTGAAGCTCTTACAAATAATCCCTGTTGTGGGGCATCCTATAAATGTAGTCATGATGCAGAACTTAAATAACTTGGTAACCAAAAAATAAGGTGTATAATTAGACAAAGAGATGAAGCCAGATCCTCCACCAGGGGCACCTGTAATAGTAGCTTAATTCCAATTAAAACAAAAAAATATACCATCAGCTCAGAAAGAACTATACAGTTTTAATGAAACGTTCACTCTCATGGAAGTAAAGCTGCTTTGGTAAATGATATTATTATTAAGTAGAAAATCTGATTTGTGTCTTCTCACTGAAACCTGGCTTTGTAAATCTGACACTGTTCCCCTAGCTGAGGCGTTACCAGATGGATACACATTCCTTCATAAATCTAGAGATTCTGGTCAAGGAGGAGGCCTTGGATTCGATGTCATTGTGACAAAATGCAAATTGCTTCTAAAAATGCAGGTGACTTCACATCCTTTCAGGCAATCATTTTAAATATTTAAACAGATTCCAACACAGTTGTAGTCCTAGTCTACATACCACTAGGGCCATATTCTTTGTTCATAACTGAATTTGGCAACTTTTTATTTGATTTAGCTATACATTATGATCACGTAGTGATGATGGGGGGATTTTAATGTACACATTGATGTGGAAACTGACAGTTTTAACAAATGTTTTACTTATTTGTTATATTCAGTAGGATTTTGTCAGATTGTCAAAGGTCCAACTCATAATCATAACCACATATATTAGATTTAATTATAACCCATGGAGTTGAAACTCAAAATTTAAATATTACTCCATTAAATGAAGTTATTTCAGATCACTACTTAATTACATTTAATTTGGTTCTGCCATTACCTATAAATTCACAGATTAAAACAAAGACAATGCAACATCTAGACTGTAATTCTCCTTCAAAATTTATAGATATTTTGAGAAAGTCAAGTGTAATCGTGGAAGACGATTTAGCTCAGCTAACATCAAATTATAATATGACCTTGAGAGATGCTCTGGACGCAGTGGCTTCCTTTAAACAAAAGTGATCAAAGCAGATAGAAACTCTCCCCGTTAATGAGAGCACTCAAGCTCTTAAATTAAGAGTGTTGCAAACTAGTGCGTCGATGAAGAAATACAAATCTGTAGGTCTTTCAAATTGCATGGACAGAGAGTGTTAAAAATATAAAAAAGCTCTCTTTAAAGATTGCTCAGACTAGTATTCTAAAATAATAGGTAACAATGATAATAATCCTCATGTACTGTTTAGAACAGTGGCTAATTTAACAAACGGGAATTCAGATTCACAGTGCAAAATACCAACAGACATAAGCAGTACTTGTACTATTACTATTGTGCTGTTGTATTGTATTCCTGAGGTGGCAATGATAGATTGCCCATCTAGATGTGTGAAGAGGATTATTTGTGTTCTGTTCTGTATATTGTATTGTATTTACCCCATTTTTTGACAATTATTGCATTCCCAACCTAACTGGAAAGGAGGTCTCATTCTGAATTGCCTTTCCCAAGATTTCTTCCATTTTCTCCCTACAAGGGTTTTTTTGGAGAGTTTTTTTCTTGTCCTCTTAGAGAGTCAAGGCTGGGGGGCTGTCAGAAAACAGGGCCTGTTAAAACCCATTGCAGCACTCCTTGTGTGATTTTGGGCTATACAAAAAATAAATTATTGTTGTTGTTCCATAGCAATCGGGACACTGAAAAGTAGTTCAGTTCTTCCTTTCCCATTGACTTCAATGGATTTTTTTGGAATTTGTCAAAATTCCCAGTTTCATGGTGAAGTGAACCAAAAAGGGTTTGCTTCTCACTAGTGTCTAGCAACCACAGAACATCATAGCAATTAAAAGTTGTAAAATAGAGGCAACCACGGGAAAAAATACAAAATGGCTATACTCTATCTATCTATCTATCTATCTATCTATCTATCTATCTATCTATCTATCTATCTATCTATCTACTCATGAAAAATAAAGAAATCAAATGGAAGAACTAGTAGAAACAAAATAAACAAAATGAGATGGTGATACTATAGCAACATTAAAAATATAAGCAATCAAAAATAAAAATGAATAACTTGAAGTAAACATATACAAACATTGAAAACTATCAATTATGTCTTTAACACACATGCCTTTGGTATTAAGTTTCTTCAAGAAGCCATTTTAAGCACTTAAATTAACTTATTTAATTTTGAATCTGCCGATAAAGTTATGAAATTTGCTGTATATTCACTTATTTTTTTGTTTCCATATTTCAGAATCTATGAGTTATTCATTAATTCCGGTCTGAACTTATGTAGTGACCATCAGGTGTAGAGAATACCCACATACATTTGGCCAAATAATTTAATTTTGCATTTTTGCTGTATGAAAATCCATTAACTTGCTGTATCATTCAAGGGGAGGACTTTGTACAGAGCATTGTCTGAAGAGAGCACAGATTCACAGGAGACAGCGTGGAATTTCCCTTCACAGAGTGTGCATGTGCTCAGCCTGATCTGCAAAACACATAAGTGGTTGATGTCTGACAATAGAACTTGGTGGGCTTTATGTGCTGTGTTTTCCAGCTTGAAAAAAACAGGCTAACACTTTTGATATGCGCTGTGCATTCAGTGTGGCATGCAGATGATGCAATAAAGGAAGAAACCATGTAATATGAACTTGTAAAAAATAAGCAAATAAAAACATATGTTTTTGTAAAAAAAAAAAAAAAAAAAAAGAGAGAGAGAAAAGAAAGAAGCATAATGCAAACCACCAAATGAAGGTCAAAGAAGCAAAGTAAAAGGTTCTGTCACTAAAATCTTCTCAGAAGCACCTTTTACTTTCTAAATAGGAACACACTTAAGAAAACTAGTAGATCCAAAGCTAGAATGCTAGAATCTAAATGGCTCCACCCAATATCAGAGGGGCATGAAGACATTATGTGTGATTTCAAGTCACTTGACAAGGAGAACACATTAAAACAGCTTCAGCATTGCAATTAGGATTGTTACTCTCGCTTTTGTGATTTTTCTTTTCTTTGTGAACTTATTGGATTTTGACCCCTGTTATCATTCAAGGTACTCTTATTGGATTTTGTTCTTTGTTTTGTTTGCCTTTAGGTTTTGCAAAGGCATGCTTGAACTGGTTTTTCTTTAAAATAAATTCTGTTATTATAAAAAAAACTTTGTTCTGAGGCTTGACAATGTTTCTCCTGACCCTCTTAATATTATTTTAGAGCATTTTTTGTACTTTAAAAGTCTGTGTTCCATTTTGTACCTGTGAAGACTCAAGCCTGCCGTTTGGGGTTAGGATGTTTGTTGTGAGGCCTGTGCCTTGACCCAGAGCAGAATCAGGATTAGTCTGTCCTTTTTTTGTTTGTTTTTGGAGGTCTTCTTTCATTTTTGTGCTTCTTTGTTGTGAATATCATAACATTTAGTTAGCTTCCTTACTTTCAGGCCAGTGTTCGAGACTAGTAAGGTTTTGCACCATGTTTTGCTCCTTCAATTTTTTTTTTGATCTAACTGTCACTACTAAAAACCAGGCAACTGAGCAGCATGTTTATCAAAATTTTGTTTTCTTTTTGCGTGCCAGCTGGTCATGACAGATATGGACTGTCAAAGCAATGTAATGCAATGGGAATGTTTTCTTGCCACATATTAGGCCTCTTAATACCAGTTGAACATAATTTAAATGCTGCAGCATACCTTGGAATGTTGCAGACGATGTTCATCTGTTAAAGTAATTTTCAAACAGGATAATGCTGGCATTTTAATATGGTGGCATGCAGAATCCACAGGTTTCTGTTTAGTAAAGGACCTTTGGGACAAGGTAGAACAGAAGATTTGCAACATGAATGTGTGGCCAAAAACAAGAAGGAACTATATGTTACCATAGACTCATGGACCAAAATCCCTCAGGAATTTTTCCAAAATCATCTTAAATTTGGATCTTGAGACAAATTGGGTTCTATCCAATACTAGATAGAGGTACCAGTGCTTTTCATTTGAATGTTATTATTTGTGTTCTGTTGTAGAGTTTGGTTTATGTCTTTATTTAGTGTTATTTGTGTTAATTTTAATTATATATTAAATGTATTAATCTAAAAATAAGTACTGTGCTATATAAAAATAAACTCAATTTTTGTCTTTTGAATTCCAAGTTCCTGTGTTGATGTACCTCTTGATTTCACATGCCGAGAGACATGGAAGGCTTTGTTCTTTCCACTGCCAAGGTCAACAACTTCAGCGTCCCTACAGATGCCATTCAAGTTGCTAACAATAGTTCTAATACTTAAACTTTTCAAGGTTTTTTTATTCTAGGCAAGCAACCCATTTGATTTCCTGTTGGTTTCCTCATCAGTTTACAGGTCATTTTTTTAAAGTATTTGTAGTACTAGGGTGATGTACCGTGTTAGCCATTATGAATGTAGTGAGAATCAAGCAAAGTGACACCTTTTATTGGCAAACTAAAAAGATTACAATATGCAAGCTTTCGAGGCAACTTAGGCCCCTTCTTTAGGAAAGTTGTAATACAGCAACTGGAGTTCCCTGTGTTTATATAGACACCAGGACAGATACAACATTGAAAAACCTTTAAGTGAGACTTCTTAAATGTAAAAAATTAACAGATCTCTTCAGGCTAAGATTCATTAAACAAGAGAGGAGAACAATGTATGGTCAAGATATTTGGGAAAAAAAGAGCTACTGCAATACCCAGAGATAACCTTCTGGAATATATCGGCCTTTTTTGGACAGTTACCTTATCCAAAGATCTTGACCATACATTGCTCTCCTCTCTTGCTCTTGCCCTCTTTATTTTCCATATCATTTATCACATTTTAACCTTGGTAATTACTTTGGTGGCTTCTGTAAGATGAGGCAAAAATCTCACATGCCTAGGTAGCCCTTTAGTTACATTCAGTCCTTATCCTTGTGTTTAATAATTCATTCTTTTATGAAGGTGAGTGTAAACATATTTAGTAAACTCATGAATGAGTTTATTTTTTTGCAATGAAATTCAATTATTCAGCAAACAAATGCAGGAGACTGAAGTTAATTCAAAACAACTGTGTTTCATATATTCAATTTGTAAATACACAGGTTTTTTCATATAAGCTTAATATAAGTATATACTTTAGATTACATTGTAAAAAATATTATATATGGACTTAAAAATTCTACAATAGATAGATAGATGGCACTTTATTTGGCCCAAGATGGAAATTTAGCTCTTTACAGAAGCTCAATAAATAAATAAATAAATATAAAAAATAACAACAAATCCCCTGAAAGACACACCAATATTACTAAAAAGAAAAGAAAATGTCTGACTTGGCTAAAGATAAAAAGAGCAGTCACAGTCACAGTGAGTCAATATACAGATTGCCATAGCTATAAAGGAGCCCCAGTAGCATTTCTTAACACACTTATACTGAATAATTCATTGGCTGAAAGTCCTCAGTGTTAGTGTGTCAGAGAGAGAGAATGTGCAGCATTGTTCATAATGGCGCTCAGTTTTGTTTTAATTCTATCCTTTGCCACTACCTCCAGAGGGTTCAGGGTTTGTCTCATATCTGAGCCTGCCTTTTTAAATAGCTTGTTGATGTGGTGGGCCTCTCCTGAAGTGACGCTATTGTCCCAGCACATCATAGCATAGAAAATCACACTGGCCATCACAGAGTTGTAGGTTTCAGAGTAAAAGTGCATAAATTTTCTTATATAGCATTTCATTCAATGATACGAGTTTCAGTGTATATTGCAAGAGTTTCACTAAATAATGTATACTATTAGTATATAATGTGTGTGTCACATCAGAGCATGTGCACCTCAGTCCATATTGTATGTTTCAGTATGTTTCAGTATATAGTTGTGGAACTGTAAGTCCACAAGTTGAATTGTTGGGGCACCAATCTGGTCATCCCCGTTTAACTGAAACGAAAGATTAAACAAAAACGTGCAATTGACGGCGCTGAACAAATGAGAAAGTCAGGGTTCTTGCATGAGGAAATTTTATTGGCTGCTAAAACCTCTGAAAAAAAACAGAGGGAAGGAGCTCCATACTGCTGTGTGATCTCCTAATAAGTGACACCTTCTTTCAGGGTACATGTTATATGTAACAGTGGGACTGGAATGTGGCGGATTCAATTGTTCTCACTGGGCGTCTTCTTGGCACTGAGGAGGGAATAAAAAGGATAATGCCAGTTCCCTCTCTCGACCCTGGGTGGAAGTACATACCTCAGAAGAGCTTGGATGATAACACACTGATGGACATGCTGACATAGTTTAAGAGTTTGAGAATGAAGTGTATTCATTTCATTATACAGTGTATGTGTTTCAGTGTATAGTGTAAGCCTTTCAAACTAGAGTGTATGCACAGTTAAGAAAAATTTAAATGACACCTCATAGATTCACACCACTTTATTTTTGTTTGTGTAGAGACAAGCCCATGTTACTTTTTAGTAAATATCCATAGTTTGTTGCCTTTTTCTTTCAAAATCTCAGGATGTTCTGTTTTTGTACCACTCATATTTAGGGCATATCTTTTACAAAGACAAAACAGAAAACAAAAAAGCCACAATTTAGAGTAGTAATGCTAAAATTATAAACTTATAGAAACCAATTAAGTGGATTGTGGTAAATAACAACATAATGTTGTTTTTGCTTAAGAGCACATAATGCTAAGATAATAAATCTGCATTCAATGGCTCATGTATGCCTAATTTTTACTGTAAATATAAAGCTGAAACTTACTACCGGTAGATATTGCTATTTGCAAAAGAGACATTTTTACAAGTTGCAATGTCACATTATGAATAATTGTACTTATTTGTCTATTCCTTTTAGGAAGAAATGTATAACCAACCGATTTACTGCTAATGTGCATGTTTCTGCATCTCTGAAATAACATCTCCCAGAAGACAGTTGAACAGTTTATGACATATTTCTATTTTTAAGGTCATTGGTTTTATGACAGGTTCATTGATACATAGATGCTGTAGATTTGAGCTCTGCAGTGCTTTATCTGTATTCACATATTGGCCTAGAACAGTTTCATGGTAAACAAGAAAAGCAAACAGTGAGGCACTAACTGATTCCTTTTAATGTTATTACAATACTGTTTAAATAATGTTTAAAAATATGTTCATGTATATAATGTTGATATGGTCTTCTCAAACTAAAAATACAATATATCAACAAGAAAAAATAAATTTACTTTAGCTGAAGAGTAAAGAAATATTACTGTTTCATCTTTGCATTAAGCAGGCATATATCTCTGTAGCCCTGAGTCTCCACCCTGGAGCTCCATGTACAAGGAGTTGACTCTAATGGTCAGTCCAAGTATGTGCAGTTGATAGATAGATAGATAGATAGATAGATAGATAGATAGATAGATAGATAGATAGATAGATAGATAGATAGATAGATAGATAGATAGATAGATAGATAGATAGATAGATAGATACAGTACTTTCCAATGAGCACCAACATAGTCCAGCTGCAGAGCTCCACCAGATTTCACTATGTTGTATTAAGATTACAGTTGTGGAAGGGTTATCTACCTTAAAATAATTTAATAGAGTGCCCATTAAGTCAGCTCCACCTACTTGGAGCTCCAGGGTGCTGGCTCCAGACCCCAGAGATAACACTCACATTAAGGGCACCAAGGACACTGCCTCCCCATTCCAAAACAGGTGGCACTGTTTAGCAAAAATTAAATAAACCGTAAACTCACCTCAATATATTTAACTTATTGTTTATTGCAAACTCAACTTTGTCATCATAATCCAATGCTTGTAATTCTCTATAATATGCTCAAATGCAGTTTCTTACATAGGAAAACATTTCTTTATAGAGTATGTGGAATTTTCCTTGTGCAGGCAGACCCTTCACCCCTACAGTGTTCTACAAATAGATTTGCTTATGTGTACACATGTGCAGCCTGAACTTATCAGTTCCACCTTGGAACTTAAAGGCTAAATCCCTTCCTTAGACTCACTGGCAGCCACTTATCCAGGCCAAAGGAGTTCAGCAGATAAACAAGTCTGTTAAGTTCTGTTCTGTTCTGTAAGTGCTTGATCATCTCACTGTTACTCACACACAGCTTCTGTGGCATCTTGGGATTGCTCCATCATTTTTAACAATGTCACTCTCTCTCTCTCTCCTAAATCCATGTGGCCTCACTAGAATTATTTTGGCCGTTTTGTTTGCCTGAAATCTTTGTATTAATAATAAAAGGTTTGTGTAGCTGTCAGATATACTAATAGAAGACTACAAGTAATCTTTTAAAATAGATTAAGAGACTTATGGATGGTTGCAAGCTATTGTTTTACATTATACCGTGTGGATGGAAGTAGAAATTGAGAACTTTACAAATTTCATCCCCTCCTTCATTGTTTTTTGATTGTTAGTTTCCATATTACATCATTAAAATACATCCTGTGTTAACATTGCCTGTGCTTAGATTCCAGGTAGATAAATCTCAAATGGGAAATACAATGGTAGTCCAGATGTTTCCCTGTTGTTGTTAATTATGTTTAATTTCCTTAGAGAGCCTTGCAATTCCTTCAGAAGTGTTAAAAGGTATATATGAGCAAATATGCAATGTTGAACACTCATTAGTTTAATTTCCAGATATTAATGCTAAAGGCACTAAAATGCAAAGCAACAGCGTAAGTATTGAAATGTTGCGCATAATAACAAACATCTAATCTCTGAACTTTAACAGTTTAACACATTATGATTGCATGATCAAAATTGTTAACATGGCAAATACCCAAGGTGTGAAATATGGAAGATCTGTGACTATCTAAGTAACCCTTTAGACCCGCTAAAAGACTAAAAATCTAAATTTTTGAAGAGCTGTTGAAAATGCATCTAAACTTGTTTTATTGTTACACATCACTCAGTGCCCATAAATGGGTCTGTGAGAAGGTATTGTAACAGCAGGAACAGTGTTAAAGGATAAGCTTGGTATTTTTCAAGTCAAAGTTCACAATTATGGTATTTATTAATTTGCTACATAAAATTGTGCACTAAAGTGTTTTTTATAATTTAAAAAACAGTGTGTCTGTTCTTGCGGCTTATAATGGGGCTCTATGGAACACCACGTCCATATGTGATGGAAATAGCCTTAAAACTTACCAGATATGTCCACTTTGCTGGTCTGAGGCTGGGAGGAAACTGATTTATGGCGGGTAGTTACCTTAATCTGCATGATGAAAGAGATTGGTATACACAGTGCGTATATCTCATGAGAGATGCTTGTTCTGCATGGTAATGGTCAGAAATTTAAGGTGGCAAGGTTTTTCTTTGAAGATTGCATATTCTTGTATAATGTGATTCTTCTCCTCAAGACATGCATATCTTAAATAACAGCATTCCCCACAACTAATTCATTGTGTAATTTATGGTACCAGTGTAAGATTTCAGTGTTCAGCCAGCACTGGAAAACTAACATGATCTCCTGATTACTGCAAGGTATTTCCTACTAATACTATACAGTTAATACTGTACTAATACTGTACTCCTTCAGCCTCAGCATTAATTATATTTATTATTGTTTGAACTATCTAAATTGAATGTCTCAGTTTTCCATATGATGTTTACACTTACTCCTTGTGTTTATGTGGGATTTTTCTCAGTATTACCTCTACCTCAAATAGTTTATGTTGTTTTATCAAGTTGATTAATAAAGCTAAATTGAGTGTTTGTGTATGTGTGTGTTTTAACGTATGCACACACATATATATATATATATATATATATATATATATATATATATATATATATATATATATATATATATATATAATTGTGATATATGGCCGGCCGTTCATCCCGGCCAATACCCCAGCCGCCAGGTGGAGCTCTCCCTGCAGCATGGAGGTGCCCCGAAGGCCAGCAGGAAATCCTGGATAATGTAGTTTTTCTCCACAGTCCTGCTGGATACCATGGGGGCCACTAGAGGACGCTGCAGGGAAGCCCAGAGACTCTTACGTGCCCTATAACCCGGAAGTACGTCTTAGTCACAGCGACAGGAGGAATGACGTGCTTCCGGGATGAAGAAGAAGAGTTTGTATCTGACCCGGAAGTGTTCCTAGTCACATGGACAGAGAGTGAAACACTTCCGGGTCAAGGACTATAAAAGGACTGTGGAAAATCTCAGACGTTGAGCTGAGCTGGGTGGAAGGGTGGCAACGCGTCTGGGAGAGTGGAGGATTGGTTATTGTTGGATTATTGATTGTTTATTGAGTATTGTGGAGTGGAGGGTGCTTTGTGCACATTATTATTATAATAAATTCATTTTTGGACTTTTATCTGGTGTCTGACGTGGTGTCTGAGGGTTCAAAGGGAGCGAGTGCACCCCTATCTGTCACATAATCCAATCCTATTTGTCACATAATACCAAGCGATACCTGTTTGTTTATTGTTTTTAAAATTTTGTCCTGTTTCACAGTATAGCATCAAGTCATCGAAACTTCTGGGATATTGATCTGGTCAGTTAAGTAGCAGAGGGGGTTGTTAATCAGTTTCAGCTGCTTTGGTGTTAATGAAATTAACAACAGGTGCACTAAAGGGGCAACAAAGAGACGACCCTCAAAACAGGAATGGTTTAACAGGTGGAGACCACTGACATTTTTCTCTCCTCATCTTTTCTGTTTTTTCACTAGTTTTGCATTTGTCTACGGTCAGTGTCACTACTGGTAGCATGAGGCGATACCTGGACCCTACAAAAGCTGTACAGGTAGTCCAACTTCTCCAGGATGGCAAATCAATACATGCCATTGCCAGAAGGTTTGCTGTGTCTCCCAGCACAGTCTCAAGGGCATGGAGAGAGATTATAAGAGATAGGTAGTTACTCTAGGAGAGCTGTACATGGCCGTAGAAGGTCCTTAACCCATCAGCAGGACTGGTATCTGCTCCTTTGAACAAGGAGGAACAGGATGAGCAGTACCAGAGCCCTACAAAATGACCTCCAACAGGCCACTGGTGTGAATGTTTCTGATTGTTTGGTGACTTCATGAGAGTGACCTGAGGGCCTGGCATCCTCTAGTAGGCCCTGTGCTCACTGCCCTGCACCATGGAGCTCGATTGGCATTTGCCATAGAATACCACAATTGGCAGGTCCACAACTGGCACCCTGAGCTTTTCACAGATGAGAGCAGGTTCACCCTCAGCACATGTGACAGTCATGAAAGGGTCTGGAGAAACCATGAAGAACGTTATGCTGCCTGTAACATTGTTCAGCACAACCAGTTTGGTGGTGTGTCAGTAATGGTCTGGGGAGGCATATCCATGGAGGGACGCACAGACCTCTACAGGCTAGACAACGGCACCTTGACTGCCATTAGATATCAGGATGAAATCCTTGGACCCATTGTCAGACCCTATGCTGGTGCAGTGGGTCCTGGGTTCCTCCTGGTGCAAGACAATGCCGGCCTTATGTGGAGAGAGTATGCAGGCAGCTCCTGGAAGATAAAGGAATTGATACCATTGACTGGCCCCCATGCTCACCTGACCTAAATTATGTTTTGGTCCATCCTTCATCGCGCAGGTTGCACCTCAGACTGTCCAGGAGCTCAATGATGCCCTGGTCTAGATCTGGGAGGAGATCCCCCAGGACACCATCTGTCGTCTCATCTGGAGCATGCCCCGATGTTGTCAGACATGCATACAAGCATGTGGGGGTCATACAAACTACTGAGTATGATTTTGAGTTGCTGCAATGAGATTTCGGCAAAATGGACTAGCCTGCTGAATCATTTGATTTTCAGGGTGTCTTTGAATTCAGCTCTATGTAGGTTGATAATTTTCATTTCCATCAAATGATGTGGCATCCTTTTGTTCCTAACACATTACCCAGTTCAAATCAGTATAGATATCCAGCATGATTTTTTTTCCCATTGAGATCTGATGTGTTTTCAAAGTGCTCCTTTAATTTTTTTTAAGCAGTTTATTATACAGTATTCACCAACATATTTAAATGGATAGTAATACGAAAGTCATGCTAAAAATTTTGAATAGCAGGAATTATGTGAAAATATTAAAATTTGTGGTGCGGTTTAATAGTCCCATCTATTGACACACATCACATCACACTTGAGGCACATGTACATAGTTCAGAGCAATAAAACTGACAATATGGATGTACCTTTTGACATTTTGAAATGACTGAATTACTTGTGATCAATGAAATCCTTGAAGTTGAAATTGATGTATTAATTAAATGTCCATATGGCTTTTCAAAGTTCTAGAAGAGCAGTGAAACTGTATCTAGATCAGAATTTTATACACAAATGAGAAAAGGTACATAGATTAATTGGTCGATGATCATTTGCCATTGATATCTTTACTCAATCTTAAATGAATACGCTCAATAATTGTACACCTACATTGAATCTTCTTTTAATGTGATTTTTTTTTATCCAAAAGTTGAACATAGTTGAACATGAATCAAGGTAAAAAAAAGTATGTACAGTAAAGAGACATGATCAATTGCAAATTGACGAAATTATATTTCAAAGGCAATATGGGAAAACATGGTGAATGGCACAAAACACAGAGAAAGAGCAGTAAATGAGAAAGGCTAACACCTTAGGGAGCAAAAAGTGAGAAACATTTTCCATTTTTAGCATGTTTAGTGAGAGGAAGACTAGTCAGTAAAAAGACTGAAGCAGAACATTGACTTCTTGAAGGACCGTACATAAGGAATAGAGACTATAAGTGCTGTGGTGGAGAGCCAAGCAAGATCAAGACTAGTTTTGAAATGGATCCTGATTGCAATTGGAAACCAGTGGAGAAACCAGCAGTAGTGAAATGGCAAGGTGTTATAGAACACACCCGTTAAAAAGTTGCATCATGAAGGAGTAAGAGAGGCCAGAACCTTGGGAACCCTGCCAGGAGAGAGTTGTTGAAGTACAGCTGAGAGACAACAAAAGCTAGAGGAATTATTTGAGTGTCAGAAATGGTGAGGAAAGGTCAAAGTTGACACCCTGTCTGCCCCGCATGAAAATGAAGTGGATAAAGCAGGTTTGAAAATTAAATATCGGATGGATGATTAATGAAAGCTAAACATGACACCTTTTATTAAATACTTAGTATGTTTCAGTACATTTCTAAACATTTAATCAGTTACTCTGATTTAATTATATACTATAGCCTGATAGACCATAGGGATTACAGGCATATTACATTAACATTAAATGAGAAAGCCATTTTATGATAGATTTTGGAGGGCTATGCTTGCTCTCTGTTTTCAGTAGAGCTCATACAGTATTTCATTTATATTGCCAGGTTTCCAATGCAGAGAACAGCATACACAAAGTGATGAAATAGAAGTCTTTGGGACTTTGATTAAAAAACAAAATCTGATTTAATTTCAGAATTGATGTCTTAGTCACTGTATACGAACATTCCCAGAATACTTTGGATGTGCATGTGATTATCTTTGAAATTACAGTTATTATTGTTGTTATTATTATTATTAACAACCTCCACACACAACAAAACATGAAAAGATATATATGGTATTACGGATAGATAGATAGATAGATAGATAGATAGATAGATAGATAGATAGATAGATAGATAGATAGATAGATAGATAGATAGATAGATAGATACTTTATTAA
The DNA here is from genome assembly GCF_900747795.2 of Erpetoichthys calabaricus. Lineage (NCBI taxonomy): Eukaryota > Metazoa > Chordata > Cladistia > Polypteriformes > Polypteridae > Erpetoichthys > Erpetoichthys calabaricus. The sequence goes on along the minus strand of NC_041406.2, from coordinate 64,300,802 downwards.
TCCCCAAGGGGAAATTTACATACTCCAGCAGCAGCATACTGATAAAAACAATATTAATTAAAGAGCAATAAAAGCGCAGTGGAAGTTAAAAAAAAAAAAGCAAGATGGAGAGTGCAAGGCAGGTATAATAGACAATAATCTTGTATGGTGTTAACATTCAACCCCCCCGCCGTGTGGAATTGAAGAGTCGCATAGAGTGGGGGAGGAACGATCTCCTCAGTCTGTCAGTGGAGCAGGACATTGACAGCAGTCTGTCGCTGAAGCTGCTCCTCTGTCTGGAGATGATACTGTTCAGTGGATGCAGTGGAGTCTCCATGATTGACAGGAGCCTGCTCAGTGCCCGTCACTCCACCACAGATGTCAAACTGTCCAGCTCTGTGCCTACAATAGAGCCTGCCTTCCTCACCAGTTTGTCCAGGCGTGAGGTGTCCATCTTCGTTATGCTGCCTCCCCAGCACACCACCGCATAGAAGAGGTTTGCATACATTTTCCGCATCCACTTTTTCTCTTGTGACACTGTGGGCAGGCAATGTGTCAGGATAGGGCCTAACACTGGGTAGGATGTGTTTCTGTTGCAGTGTTTGCTTACACACACACCTACAATCACTAAACTGGCCAAATTGTATATATATATATACAGTATATAAGACTGGATGCAGACAGACTAGATAGACAAACATATAACATATAGGCTGGCTGTTTACTAGGATTTAGTGATCTACTTTATCTTGGCACAGATAAATAGTTTTATGATGCCAGTTCTTTAAAGATATTACCTGATGTTGTGTGGAGTTGTTTTGTTGTTGCTCCAGGTTCAAGTAGAAGATTCATCATGTGTGGCAGTGCACTCTTTCTCTTTGCTGCATGATCCTTGTCAGTGTTGTGCTGCTGCTTCCTCAGCTTTTCTTCTGCTGTCCCTTTACCACTTCACAGAGAAAGGGCATTTCTCATTCTGACCCAAGAGTTTAAATGCTGAAGTTCCCTTCTAGAAGTAATGGCTCCTTGGCCTTGTCAGACTACTGGCACACTTCTTTGGTTTGACAGACTGGGAAGAGAGAGAAGTGAATTTCACCTTTTCAGCTTACAGCTGTTTAGTTGGAAGATTTTAGAAAGTCAGTTTTGGAAAATTTGCAAAGAGTGCCCCTGGGAAGAGTCCCATAATTCTCTAGGATTCCCTAGAGAATTTCAATGAGAGTGTCCAGTTCCCAGTTCTCCAAACTTCTCTTTGCTTTGCCCCATTCTCTGCTTCTCCTTCTGCTTCCTCTTGAGAGATGTGGTGCATGTGGTTTTTTAAGGAGGGAAGAAACTTCACCTGATTGAATTTAAATCACATCCAGTTATACAATCAGTGTCTTGTAATAGGTAAGTTATTCTGGTCGACAAAGAAAAGAGAATGTCACCCTTTTCAGCTCTTCATGAAGTGGGCAGCTTTTCAGTTTGAGTGAGGATTTTAGAAAGTAATTTTGGAGAATGTGCAGATAGTGTCCCTGAGAAGAGTCCCAGAATTCTCTAGGATTCTCTAGAGAATTTCAGTGAGAGTGTTCAATTCCCATTTGCTTCTTCCCATTGTCTGCTTCTCTTCCTGCTTCCTTTTTGATAGATATGGTTTTAAAGGTAGGCTGAAACTTCTCCTGATTGGATTAAAGTTACTTCCAGTTACAAAATCAGTGCCTTCTGTTAGGCAACTTATTCTGTCCATCTTAATTGTCATTCCCTGAATTATAGGTCTTTGTCCTGCCTGGAGTCTATTTTCATGCTCTTTTTCCAGAGAGAGGGCCTTGGCAAAGATGTCAGGTCACCTCTGATTTATATTTTTGTTATCAGATGAAGGACAGGCAGATCCTATTATGAAGAGTTCAGTCACTTAGTTTGGAATGCAAGTGGGGGTTTTGTGCAGCTGGAGATCTGATAAATCTGCTGCCTTACAGGAGTGGTGTGCCACTAAACCTAACAGAATGGGCAATGCCCACTTTGTCCTGCACAGAATTCATCCATCTGGATCTAAACTGTTTAATCCAGTTCAAGGTCATGAGAGGCTATCCCAGAAGCATGGTGCAAGGCAGAAACTAACACTGGATGGGGCAACAGAGGCAAGTGTGCAAACTTCATGTAGACAATCATCTGACTGAAAGTCAAATTTTGGTTTCAGGAAGTAGGGGTGCAGAAAACTGTGTCACCGTGCTCTCCTCCTGATTTTCAGAATCCTTAAAATAATAAACTTGGAACATGTGTTATCAGAGTAGAATTCACACCCTAGCCTGGATAAATATTTGACATCCTGCAGTTTTTTCAGTACAACTGCCAGATAAGATAGTTGTTTAAATGTTAGATATTTCTGCTTGTGAATTGAAAGCAACATAATCAATATAGACAGAAATATTGCTGTTGCTGTGTATGTATGCATTTTTTTAGTTTTAATGATTGCAAAGGTGACACTTTGGGAAAGAATATTTGCTTTCTACATAACCAAATTAAACAGAATAAAAATCCTGTTCAAAAATAATACAATTATTAAATAAAACATGCTAGAAAGGAAAGCTAAGAAATGGCATAATAATATTGTTCTTTCCTGTGCAGGATTTTTATTGACTGGTGGCGGGGTCTTTTGTTTGCTTGATACTCCAAGTCTAATGAATCTCCTTCTGGCCTACACACATTAGTACTATGACAACCACTGTGTCTCCCACTTCCTTACAGGAGGCAGCCATTGATTCCCCCTCATAGGATGGCTTCAGGAGGAGAGATTAATTTATATCTAGATTCACTACTAGCACTGTCATTTACCAATACCTTGGAACGCTGAAGTCTAGAATGTTAAATGACATAAAATTACAATGGATCACCTTGCATCCACAATTTAGGCATCAGCTACATTTAAAAGTTTTTAGCATTCCCCACCCAGGACAAATTGTAGAGGAGGACATATTTCAGTCAGCTTTGCCTATTAGACTTCATCCAAGTGATTAGAAGTGCACCTTCTGAGCAAAGTGCTCTACAACACTTTTATTTCCTTTATTTTATTTGCTTTTCTGTACTGTATCTGAATCACTTAAGAACAAAAGAAATTTCCTTTCTAATGTTATTGATTTTAAGAACTCACCTCTTCCCCTAACCATCTAGACAGCAGAAGAAAAAAACATCAATGTGAAGTAATCCTTCAAAAATACTGAGATATCCAAAAGGTGAGCAATGGTTTAGCTTACTCAGTTAACTCATGGTAGTACAGAACAGAGTTTTCATAATGAATTTTGAAAATAAATAAGTAATCTCAAATAGTAGTTGAAAAGAACTTATCTTTTTAGTAAATGAACAAATCTGAACCCACTGCAGGCATTAGCACTTGCCTGTCCCCAGGCTGTATTAGTTTTGAAAGTGTTCCCTGGGATACATAAAAATGGGAAAATTAAATGATCAGTCTTATTAGGCTCTTAAAGTGCAGTGTTACTGTATATTATTGTTCAATAAAAACAAACAGTCATATGAAAAAGTTTGGGAACCCCACTTAATTCTTTGGATTGGATTTTTGGCTGAGCTTTCAAAGCAGCATCTTCCTTTTATTATATGACATGCCTTATGGAGACAGTAGTATTTCAGCAGTGACGTTAAGTTTATTGGATAAACAGAAAATATGCAATATGCATCATAACAAAATTAGACAGGTGCATAAATTTGGGCACCCCAACAGAGATATTACATCAATACTTAGTTGAACCTCCTTTTGCAAATATAACAGCCTCTAGACACCTCCTATAGCCTTTGATGAGTGTCTGGGTTTTTGGTGGGAGGTAATTTTTGACCATTCTTCCATACAAAATCTCTCCAGTTCAGTTAAATTTGATGGCTGCCGAGCATGGATAGCCTGCTTCAAATCATCCCATAGATTTTCGATGATAGTCAGGGGACTGTGATGTCATTCCAGAACATTGTACTTCTCTCTCTGCATGAATGCCTTTGTAGATTTCGAACTGTGTTTTGGGTCATTGTCTTGTTGGAATATCCAAACCCTGAATAACTTCAACTTTGTGACTGATACATGAACATTATCCTGAAGAATTTGTTGATATTGGGTTGAATTCATCCGACCCTCGACTTTAACAAGGGCCCCAGTCCCTGAACTAGCCACACAGCCCCACAGCATAATGGAACCTCCACCAAATTTGACAGCAGGTAACAGGTGTTTTTCTTGGAATGCAGTGTTCTTCTTCTGCCAGTCCAAAGAACTTTGTTCCAAAATGAATCCGGCTTGTCTAAATGAGCATACAACAAGCGACTCTGTTTGTGGCATGAGTGCAGAAAGAGCTTCTCTCTTATCACCCTGCCATACAGATGTTCTTTGTGCAAATTGCGCTGAATTGTAGAACGATGTACAGATACACCATCTGCAGCAAGATGTTCTTGCTGGTCTTTGGAGGTGATCTGTGGGTTGTGTGCTTTGTACTGAGGTGTATGCTTTGCAAACGCTAGAGGCTGTTGAGAGTTTTTGGTCTGTTCTGTGGTGTGAGATTTAAAAAAAAAATACATTTTGCTCTTAAAAATTTGGGTTTTGGTTGCCGATAAGGAACCCTGTGGGAATTTTTAAAGCTTTTTTCCCTTTAGAAGGGTTTTTTTTTTGCTTTTTTTTTGCCTGCACAAGAGCAAAAGTAGCTGGGTGTTTGGAGGTGCGCTTGGAAAAGTTACTTGTACTTGTACCTGTACTTGTTCTTGTTATCTGTATATGAATTAGCATCGAGGAGGTAGGGTAGAAAGCAGCAGGAACTCATATCGGCATTTCTAAGCGAATAACTGCGTTGTCGTAACAGCGATTCCTTAATTTAAAGGAAAAGAAAAAATGGCCGCAGCTGACTTCAAAGTAGTAAAAGGGGAAGGCTCAGAAGTGCATAGGTAAGCGGCCAGCGTTAAGACACCTATCAGGAACAAGGGGCTGTAGGAGCAAATAAGGTAGTAAAGGTTTATTTGTTTGTTTATTTTAGATTAAACAGTCCTTAGTGGTCCAGAGGTAGAGCAGTTAAGTGGGCGACAGCATAAGGGTTCATTAATATGGGGGAATACAAACAGTACGAGTGGAGAGCTTATAAGTAAGAGGAGCGCAAAGTTAGGAGAATAGACAGAGAAAAGTAAAGTTAACATCATAGAAAGACAAATAGCAGGCAGCTGAGAGGGAGAACAGTACAGGAGCTTAAGGGGAAAAGGTGTAAAATATCTGTAACAGATCTTAGTGTTACTATTTAAGTTAAGGAGCAACCGAAAGAAGAAGAAATTTAATTTGAAGAAAAAAAATAAGTTAAGGCAGTTTTCTAATCCCAAATCAAGTTTTAATAATGAGGCCAGTGCAATGCAAGTCCTGTTGGTATGTTGGACTTTTTAGATGATGGTTTGGAAGAGCCAGTTATCTATGAGGGCTACATCTGCAAGAGATGCCAGCTGATCCAGCACCTCGAGCTCAGGGTCGCTGAACTGGAGGAGGAGTTGGCTGACCTGCGTTGTAATAGAGAATTGGCGGATTTGGCCCAGGTGTCCCTTAGAGAGATTGTGTGCACCCCCAAGGTGGCGTGGGAGGAGATTCCAGACTAGACAGGTAGAAATAGGTGGGTCATGGTCAAAAGGCGTAAGGTAAAGGGTGCATACTGACCAGGGGCATCAACCCCAGAATTAGAAGTGCCAAACATTATCATGTCCTTGCAGAGCTGGACAGTGTCTCTGATAATTCTGAGGTGGTAGGCAGGGATGAGGAGCCCCAACAGGCCACCTCAAAACCAGTTTCCAAAAAGAGAGAGGTAGTGAGAGTTGGGGACTCAATCATTAGGGGGATTGAAGCGCAGGTGTGCTCCAGAGAGAGAGAGTCTCACATGGTGTGTTGCCTTCCGGGAGCACAGGTGAGAGACCTCCCTGGAAGGGTGGATAGGCTCTTGGCCAGAGCGGGGGTGGATCCAGTTGTCATTGTCCATGTTGGAACAAATTAGATACATAAGGATAGTCTGTCAGTTCTGCGATCCAAATTCAAGGAGTTAGGTGCCAAGCTGATGAGCAGAACTGACAAGGTAGTCTTCTCCGAAGTTCTGCCTGTGCCACGCGCCAGTCCAGGTAAGATTGAGGAGATCAGAAGGCTTAACGCCTTCAAATGGCTCAAATATTGGTGCAGGGTAGAATGGTATACAGTAGGTTTATGGGGCATTGGGACTCCTTTTGGAACAGATGGGACCTGTTCCGTCGTGACAGGTTGCATCTGAATTAGAGGGGCACCAATGTATTGGGGAGGCGTATGTGTAGGCTAGTCGAGGATTGTTTAAACTAGGGAATGGGGGGGTGCAGGGAGTTTAGGACACATATTAATGTAAATTCTAAGCAAACATTTAAATGTAGAAGGAGTAACACATTAAAATAGCTTGCCTTAATGCTAGAAGTATCAAAAATAAGGTGAGTTGGAGTTGTATGTAGCAGAGCATAATTATGATATTATAGCAATAACGGAAAACTGGCTAAATAACAAAGATGGGGATGAGTGTAACATAGAGGGATATACATATTTTAGGAAGGATAGACAGAACAGAAAAGGAGGCGGGGTTGCTGTTTATGCCAAACAGGATTTAAATGTAACACCTCTTCAGTTGGATGATGAGCCCCATCTTAATGAGGACATGTGGCTTCGCCTGGAAAATATTAGGGAAAGAGGTCTTATTTTAAGAGTGTGTTATAGACCACCCAATTCAGACAGTAATTTCAACACACATCTTATTAGTAATATCAAAATGGCAAGTTTACAGGGAGATATTATAGTCATGGGGGACTTTAATTATCCAAATATTAACTGGGATAACATTGCAGATGGAGGAGCACAAGAGTTTTTAAAAGTAATCAGTGACTGTTTTCTAACACAGCATGTTAAAGCACCAACAAGGGGTGAAGCCTGTCTGGATTTAGTGTTTTGTAATAATCAGGATAGAATTGAGGGTGTAGAGGTAATTGAACCACAGGGTCAAGTGACCATAATGTAATACAGTTCTCAGTATTTTGTAAGAGTACAGATGCAAAGACTAAAATTGTTAAGTTGAACTTTGGTAGGGCTAATTTTGAGTAGATGCGACAATGTCTAAGTAGGATACACTGGGATAAGCTTTTAAGTGTGGAGACAGTCGAGGAGCAGTGGAACAGATTTAAAAATGTTTTACATGTAATGCAGGACAGATACATACCTAGATTTGGAATTAATAGGAAACTGAAAAAAAACTCCACGGTGGATTAATAAAGATTTAAAAAAGAAGTTGCAAAGGAAAAAACTGTTTTATAAGGCATATAAGACTAATGACTGCAAAGTGAATTGTAGAGCATATGAGAACATGAGGGCAACCATTAAAAAGGATATCAGGGAGGCTAAAAGACAGTTGGAGAAGAATATAGCAGATAAAGTGAAAGACAACTCTAAGAGATTCTTTCAGTATTTTAGTAGTAAAAGAACAGTCAAGGAGGAGGTCAAGTGCATCAGAAATAGTAAAGGGGAATTAAAAGATACAGACAATGAAATAGCGGATGCCCTAAACTTACATTTTTCTGAGATGTTTACAAGTGAGCAAGCAGTTAACCTCCCAGGGAGGCGGACTGGTGGCTCTGAGGCTAGGGATCTGCACTGGCAATCGGAAGGTTGCCGGTTCGAATCCCGTAAATGCCAATAGGGACTCTGCTCTGTTGGGCCCTTCAGCAAGGTCCTTAACCTGCAATTGCTGAGCGCTTTGAGTAGTGAGAAAAGCGCTATATAAATGCAAAGAATTATTAACAGGGACTACTAAGAAGGTACTAAGGGATTTGGAAATTGTAGAGGGAGATGTGCTGCTCAGATTAAATAAGCTGAAATCAAACAAATCACCAGGACCAGATAATATTTACCCTCAAGTTCTTAAGGAGGCTAGCGAGTACATATATAAACACTTGACACATATTTTTAGGAAGTCACTGCGCACTGCAGAGATTCCGAAGAACTGGAAAATGGCAAATATCATCCCATTATATAAAAAGGGTGACAGGGGAGATCCAAGCAACTATAGGCCAGTAAGCTTAACATGCATCACAGGAAAATTAATGGAAGGAATTATTAAGGATAAGATTGAGCAACACCTGGAAAGGACGGGAGTTTTTCTGAACAGTCAGCATGGGTTCAGAAGAGGGAGGTCGTGTTTTACTAACATGCTGAAATTCTATGAGGAGGCAACAAAAGGATATGATCAAAGTGGAGCATATGATATTATTTATCTGGTCTTTCAGAAAGCATTTGATAAGGTGCCACATTAGAGGTTGGGCATCAAATTAAAAGAAGTGGGAGTTCAGGGTGATGTTTTTAGATGGGTGCAGAATTGGCTCAGACACAGGAAGCAGAGGACGATGGTGCAAGGAACCTCATCAGAACTGCACGATGTTAAGATTGGTGTTCCACAGGGGTCAGTGCTAGGGCTGCTGCTATTTTTAATAAATATAAATGATTTAGATAGAAATGTATGTAACAAGCTGGTTAAGTTTGAAGATGATACCAAGATAGGTGGATTAGCAGATAATTTGGAATCCGTTATATCATTACAGAAGGACTTGGATAACATACAGGCTTGGGCAGATTTGCGGCAGATGAAATTTAATGTCAGTAAATGTAAAGTATTACACATAGGAAGTAAAAATGTTAGGTTTGAATACACAATGGGCGGTAGGAAAATCGAGAGTACACCTTATGAGAAGGATTAAGGAGTCTTAGTGGACTGGACTCTAAGCTATTGACTTCCCGACAGTGTTCAGAAGCCATTAAGAAGGCTAACAGAATGTTAGGTTATATAGCACGGTGTGTGGTGTACAAGTCCAAGGAGGTTATGCTCAACCTTTATAATGCACTGGTGAGGCCTCATCTTGAGTACTGTGTGCAGTTTTGGTCTCCAGGCTACAAAAAGGACATATCAGCACTAGAAAATGTCCAGAGAAGAGCGACTAGGCTGATTCCAGGGCTACAGGTGTTGAATTATGAGGAAAGATTAAAAGAGCTGAGCCTATACAGTTTAAGCAAAAGACGATTAAGAGATGACATGACTGAAGTGTTTAAAATTATGAAGGGAATTAGTACAGTGGATCGAGACTGTTATTTTAAAATGAGTTCATCAAGAACATGGGGACACAGTTGGAAACTTGTTAAGGGTAAATTTCGCACAAACATTAGGAAGTTTTTCTTTACACAAAGAATGATAGACACTTGGAATAAGCTACCAAGTAGTGTGGTAGACAATAAGATGTTGGGGACTTTCAAAACTCAATTTGATGTTTTTTTGGAAGAAATAAGTGGATAGGACTGGTGAGCTTTGTTGGGCTGAATGGCCTGTTCTCGTCTAGAGTGTTCTCATGTTTGTCTGTAACCATTCTCACAATCCTGCTCATATGCCGCTCTTGTATTTTTCTTGTCTTGCCATACCTGGGTTTAACAGCAACTGTGCCTGTGGCTTTCCATTTCCTGATTACATTCCTTACAGTTGAAACTGACAGTTTAAGCCTCTGAGATAGCTTTTTGTAGCCTTCCCCTAAACCATGAAACTGAACAATCTTTGTTTTCAGATCTTTTGAGAGTTGCTTTGAGGATCCCATGCTGTCACTCTTCAGAGGAGAGTCAAAGGGAAGCACAACTTGCAATTGACCACCTTAAATACCTTTTCTCATGATTGGACACACCTGTCTATGAAGTTCAAAGCTTAATGAGCTAATCCAACCAATTTGGTGTTGCAAGTAATCAGTATTGAGCAGTTACATGCATTCAAATCAGCAAAATTACAAGGGTACCCACATTTTTGCACAGCCAGTTTTTCACATTTGATTTAATTTCATACAACTAAATACCGCTTCACTTAAAATCTTTGTTTGGAAAACACCTCAGTACTCAGATGTTCCTAGGAAATGAAAGAGATACCACTGTTATCTTTTTTGTTGAAAGTAGAGTAAATATTATGCAGGCTGAGAGGGGTTCCCAAACTTTTTCATATGACTTTTTATATATATACTGTATATATATGTTATAGGGATGAACCAGAGGCAGTGCAATCGAGAGGACTTCAATTCCCAGCAGTCAGCAGAAGGTCACAGGGGCAGACAGGAGATTGCCGTATATTTTAAAGATAGTTGACGTCTTCTGAAAATTCAGAGGCGTTTGTCTCAGACACAGACCTGAAGAGATGACTTCCATCTCTTCAAACAGACCTCAGTCTCAATTAGACTGTGACAGAATCTTATACACTCATTCTAAAAGTAGCCGTAAACATTTCCAGCTGACCAATACTATATACTGTATGTGGATTAGGTTCTTCTGTCAGTTTAGCACATTTAGTGAGCTATTTGCATGCTCTTCTGACCATTACATACGTTAACCTTCTTATGTCAAACTGGAAGAGTGTGTTGTGTTTTTGAGCCAGGGTTTTCCTTGTGGTTCACTGAATGCAGTTGAGGGGTGGCGGTGAGTTCTCCAGTGTTTACTGCTTTTAGATTATTTGTGATTTATTGGATTTTTCACCTAATGCTCTGTTTATGACTTTGTATTCTGGATTTGTGATTGGGATTTGTTTTCCTTGGATTTCCATTTGCCTTTTCTGGCATCACTAACTGTGCCTTTTGTACTCTGTGCCACAGAGCATTTTTGTCAAAATAAATCTTTTATTCATAAGATTCTACATTGCTCTTTTGTGTTACTAGCTAACGTTGACAGTTTCCCCCTGTAGTGGGCATTTTGAGTCATTGTTCAGCACTTTTTGCTTTAGAACTCTCCAGATCATATGAGAAACTCAGTGCACCTGCTCAAATCAATAACCTTCCTTCAGGTTCCTTTTTACAGTCCTTAGATTGGCACCGCTGCCTGGAAGGATGTAGTCTGAGTTAGCAAATCTTACACATTTTTTGTTCAAATGTACATTATTTGCATTTTTACTAATTATAAGTATATTAAAAAAACACACTCACATATCACAGTATCAGAGAGTTATTTTTCAACTCTAGTTACACAGACAAAACTGAGTTTACTATAAGCAAGTTCTGAATTATTGATAAAAAATAATTTAAATTTTAGTAAATATATATCTCTTGAAAGCATAATTACAACAATGTTCTCTTTATAAATTTCATTTTAATTTCCCCACTGGTATTCACTTTAAACTATTTTTAAGTATAAGTTAGTATGACATAACATTCTCAAACCTGCTTAATTCAGTTCAGGGTTGTGGGGCACCACAGCTTGCACCAGCAGCTTAGTAGAAAGCAGGAACCAGACCTGAACAGTACACACTTAGATACACATTCACATGGAGCCAATTCACAAATGTACTTTACCATAACACACCTATATTTGGGTTGGGAGCTGGAACATCAATGAAACCTACAAATGTTTGGCATATTAACCCAGAATGCTGGACCATGACATACTGCAGGTAAACGTTGAGACTTTATCTCAATCCAAAAAAAACAGAGAAAAGAAAAAAGCCATAGACATTTTTTTTAGGCATTTGTAGAAATGTATCTGTCATTAATTCACTCATTCATTTTTCCACCACTTATCTGAAACCAGGTCACAGAGGCAACAGTATTAGTAGTGAGACCCATATCCCTTTCATTAGCCACACTTGCTTACTCATACTTTGGGATCCCAAGGCATTCCCTGGCCATCTGGCAGATATAATCCTCCACAGGGAGGTGTCAAGGATACAGTGATCCCTCCTCGATCGTGGGGGTTGCGTTTCAGAACCCCCCGCGATAGGTGAAAATCCGCAAAGTACAAACTATATGTTTATATGGTTATTTTTCTATTGTCATGCTTGGTTCACAGATTTGCACAGAAACACAGGAGGTTGTAGAGAGACAGGAACTTTATTCAAACACTGCAAACAAACATTTGTCTCTTTTTCAAAAGTTTAAACTGTGCTCCATGACAAGACAGAGATGACAGTTTCGTCTCACAATTTAAAGAATGCAAACATATCTTCCTCTTCAAAGGAGTACGCGTCAGGAGCAGAGAATGTCAGAGAGAGAGAGAGAGAGAGGAAAGCAAACAATCAAAAACCGATTGGTGCTGTTCGAGCTTTGAAGTATGCGAAGCACCGTGCGGGAAGCATATCGCTTGACAAAGCAGCCGCAAGGAAAGGAGCAATGTGAAGGTAGTCTTTCAGCATTTTTTAGATGAGTGTCCGTATTCTCTAGGGGTGCGAACAGCCCCCCTGTTCACACCCCCTCCGTCAGGAGCAGAGAATGTCAGAGCGAGAGAGAGAGAAAAGCAAACAATCAAAAATCAATAGGTGCTGTTTGAGCTTTGAAGTATGTAAAGCTCCGTGCAGGAAGCATATCGCGCAACAAAACAACCCACAAGTAAGCCCAGCAAGGAAGGGAGCAATGTGAAGGTAGTCTTTCAGCATTTTTTGAGGAGCGGCTGTATCCTCTAGGGGTGCGAACAGCCCCCGTTCTCACAATATATTTGAGGAGTTTTATTTAATACGTAATACGTGCTCTGATTGGGTAGCTTCTCAGCCATCTGCCAATAGCGTCCCTTGTATGAAATCAACTGGGCAAACCAACTGAGGAAGCATGTACCAGAAATTAAAAGACCCATTGTCCGCAGAAATTCGCGAACCAGCGAAAAATCTGTGATATATATTTAAATATGCTTACATGTAAAATCCGCGATAGAGTGAAGCCGCGAAAGTGAAGCACAATATAGAGAGGGATTACTGTATATCGGTATCAGATGCCTCAATTGGCACCTTTCGATGTGGAAGGTCAGTGGCTCTACTCTAAGCCTCTCCAGGATGACTGCTCATCTCACCCTATCTCTAATGGAGAATCCAGCAACCCAGTAGAGAAAGCATATTTTGTATCTAATTTTAACAAATATTTCTGTATCTTGTGTGTATTAAATATATTTCACGATTAGGTTATACCCAACGTATGAATTTACTGTTATATTTCTGGAACCATTCTAGGACTTTTTAAGCCATGTGGCATGGAGTGTTAGTCTGCTAAACACTCCAAAAATTTCATTGAAATGATCAACTTGGTCAGCAACAATGTTCAGATAACATGTAGCATCTAAAAGACCTAATGTGAGATGCAACAATACACTTCATTTTATTATAACATAGTAGGACTAATACAGCGTTTCTCAACCTTTAAGTATTTGCGACCCGAGTTTTCATAACAGTTTTAATCGCGCCCCCCTAATGTTATTTTGAAAGGAGCCCACTGATACGAATTTGTTCTTTTTTAATTAATGATATATCATAGATGCATATTTTATTATACCTACTTAAGTTTTATCGACATTTATCTAACTCTATATTTTTCTAGTATCAGAATGTAGTTTAAGTTAATTTGTTTTGGTTTCAATAGATGTATTTTTCATATTTTCGATTCTTGTTTTCTTTTTTTCACATCTTCGCACCCCAGCCCACAGTTTGAGAACCACTGGACTAATACATGGATTTAAGTTTGTTGTTTTGGCCATATCTTTGTCCGCTAATTTACTAGTCTCCAGTATGGAGGAATATCTAGGACAAAATTGAATAAATAAATAAATAAAAGTACTGTTAAATAAATACACAGATACATAAAAGAACTGTAAAATGTGAGCATAAATAAATAAATGTGTCATGAAATATGTTTTTTGCTGCTTATTTATTTAATTTTGTCCGTAATATTCCTCCAAACGCATCATGAAATACATCTTCAAATAAAACTGTCACTTTCACTCGTTAAAGTTGAGAGGGTGGGCTCTAGCACATACTGTGTCTTGATTGGTGAATTGTCTTCTGTAGATTGCTCATGCCTAATTCAATATGTCTGTGCTGGAGATAGAGGTTAATGAAACAGCACAAGAATTAAATAAAAAAAAATGCTTACTACTGCAGATAAAATTGACTCTGTCGAAGTATCATGTATTTCAGAGAGAAAACTGAAGATTTATCAGAAAAAATTACAATGTTGCTGGCTCTTTTAGGCTATGGTATCGATTAAACTGTTTTTGAAAACAACAAAGAACTGGTGCAACGGACTAGGATGAACACCAATTTATGTGACAAAGTTACCTGCCCTGGACACCCACCCTTTGACTTTGACCTTCTATGTAACTTAAAAGTACAACAGATTGCAGATCTATATGGTGTATCAGAGACGATCAGAGACCAAAGATGAATGAGCCAGTGTGAAATACCACACACATACCTAGGACTCGTACTCCTTGTGATTTCAGATGGCTGTGTTTCATCTTATATCCCATTTTTGGGTGGTGTCTTTGAATGTTAGAGATAATGGCATCTAACTTGTCGTCTGAGATGTAGGAATACAGATCTGAAACAGTCAGTCAATCATTTTCCAAACCACATAGTCCTGAACAGGGTAGCATGGGGGTGGTGGAGCCTATCCCAGCTAGCACAGGGAACAAGGCAGGAACAAACCCTGGACAGGGCACCATTCCATCACAGGGCAAATGTAGAAACACACACACACTCCAACCACAGACCAAAGCCACTTAATCCACTTAACTTGCATATCTTTAGACTGTGGGAAGAAACTGGAGTACCTGGAGGAAACTCACATAGACACAGTAAGAACATGCCAACTCCATGCAGGTTGGTCTCCATACTGCAAGTTTACAGTGCTACTACTGTGCCACCATGATGCCCAGCTCTGAAAAACTGTGAAACAAAAACAACGATGAGGCTGAAGTTACTGTATATGGCTGGCTACTTGCACAGCTATACAGCTGTAATCTGTGAGAGTTAGCAAACAATTTAAAGTGTTAAAATACACAAAACTTTTACCATTTTTTGTAATAAGAGACCTCCCTTGTTTCAATTAGATTTTGCTTGGCCCAATGTGGGTAAACTAGTCAAATTACCTGGCAAACCTGGCACATACTGCTTAAATTGCATTGGGATCTATCTTGTGGCAGTTTTCTGACAAGAAGCACACTTCGGTTAAATTGCAGTTGAAAAACCTTTTACAGTGCCTGCTAAATATTACAGATCAGTGAGGTAGATAAGAACCATCATGTTTGCTACTGATCAGAGCTGTAAAGTTCTTTGAAAAAGTAGCTGCAAATATGCACCTGACTTTAGAATCTTAAAACAAGGGTGAAATATTCAGTTTAACATATTAGTTGACGCTGCTTTGGGCTTTCCGTGTCAAAATATCTAAACTGATACAGCTGGTGCATTTCACCGTATCTCACATTGCTCATTCGCTTTGTGATTATCTTCTCTGATAGACCATATAGATCTGCAATCTGTCGTAATTTTAAACAGCATAAAAGAAAGTGTTCTATTGACTCAGCTTGACTGTCAAAGGACGGGGGCCCAGGGCTGGTAATTTCGTCACTTGAACTGGCATGTAGCCTAGTCCAGTGTTTCCCAACCTTGGTCCTGGGGGCACACTGTGGCTGCAGGTTTTTGTTCCAACCAGCTTCTGTTTTTAATTGGACTCTTGAATTAATTATGTGGTGTTTTTTTTCGCCAAGTTCTGTGGGAACAATGTAGAAATTAGAAAGTTAGGTAGAAATTTGGTAAAAAACAAATATATACATATATATTAAAATGTACCAAGCAGTTATATGAGAATAATGTATTTTTTTCTTTTTAACAATATTTTCATCTTAAGTTTTATTCTACTTTTCTAGGTGTTCTAAATGTTTAATTAATCCATTATTTACTAATTAGTGGGTCTGATGCTAAAGTACTTGCAGCCTTTGATTATTTAGTGTTATTTGCCAGCGTGTCTGCTCTGCTCATTTTTAATTGTCATTAATAAGATACAATGAAGGGGGAAACTGCACAGAGAAAGGGCAAAATATAATGAAATCAACTAAAGAGAGTTCAGTATTTAAATCTATAGCAAAAGCAGAAATACTTTTAAATGTCTTATAAATGTAAAAATCATGCTGCTGTACTTTTCTGACTGTAAAACAAAAGAAAAATAATACCAACTAATTAAATGAGATCAGTGTTATCAGGTGATGTCACTGATTAGGAATCTCGTTGGAACAAAAACCTGCAGCCACAGTGTGCCCCCAGGACTGAGGTTGGGAAACACTGGCCTAGTCTGTTGTACCAGTTCTTCAATGTTTTCAAAAATAGTTTTATCGATATCACAGTCTAAAACGGCTGACAATTTCTTCTGATAAATCTTCAATTTTCTCTCTGAAATAAGTGATAACTTCAGCAGAATGCCATTTCATCAGCAATAGTAAGCATTTTTATAATTAATTCTTGTGGTATCTCATTTACCTCTATCTCCCACACAGACATATTGAATTTGACACGAGCAGTCTACAGAAGATAATTCACCAATCAAAACACAGTATGTGCTAGAGCCCACCCTCTCAACTTTGATGAGTGAAAGTGACAGTTTTATTTCAACCTGTATTTCATGATGCATTTAGAGAAATATTATGGATAAAATTAATTAAATAAATAAATAAGCAACAAAAAACATATTCCATGACACATTTATTTGTGCTCACAATTCATGGCATATTTATTCATTTATGCTCACATTTCATGACATATCTATTTATTTTTGTTCATATTTCAAAGAACTATTATTTATTTGCACATTTACTTATTTATTTTATTTTGTCTGAAATATTCCTCCATACTCTAGTACTTGTATCTATCATCCCAATGATTTTCCAGTTTTAGTTTTTTCACAGAGAGAGTAGAAATTGGGTCACTTGTTGGTAGCTATACCCCATCAGTGGTGAAGTTCAATAAATTGTGCATATTTGTTTTGTTTTTAGCCTCATTCTTTCTAATCACCTCTTAGATCACTATGTCAGGATCTCATGGTGTTTGAACAGCATTCTAAATACATTTGACTTGATTATGCATTGTCATAAGCACAACAAAGGAGCCACAAAAAGTTTTGCAGCACCCACCCATATATTATTCCTGGCTGCAAAATGGATATTATCAGTGTACAGATAAGTACAGACTGGAGTCCACAACAGAACTGATTTGATAACACAAAGATGGTGGCTTTAAGGGAGAGCGGAGGAAGTGATGTCATCAGTAGGGACGGAACTGGAAGTGTTGTCATTGGGGCCAGGATCCTGATATCATCAGTGGCCCCAGAACCGGAAGTGACTCCTTTGAACCCCGGAAATGGAAGTGATGTCATTGGGGCCAGGCAGAATTTCCCACATCTGGGGCCTCATGTATAACGCCATGCGTAGAACTCACACTATAACATGGCGTAAGCACAAAAGCGGAAATGTGCGTACGCACAGAAAAATCCAGATGCAGGAATCTGTGCGTACGCAAACTTTCATGTTCTTACACTACATAAATCCCGATCAGCGTGAAAAGTAACACACATGCACACGCCTGCTGTCCCGCCCCAACTCCTCCTAGAATTACGCCTCTTTGAATATGCAAATCGATATAAATAGCCTTCTGTGAAAAGACAATGGGAAAAGCATGGGAGAAAATATAAGAATTTCAGTGAATACCAAGTGGAGGCAAAGGAAAAACGTACTATTTGTTGGTTTAAACAGTGGTATAATCAACAAAAGAAAGTTGATCGAGTGACATAGTGTCGGAGAAACTCGAAAGCTCAAGTTCACAAAGTCGCACAGTGCCAGAAATAAAAAAGAAGTTGTCACATATCAAAGTCGGTGTGAAAAGGCGGCTTGTACCGGACCGTCTGAGTGTCATATGAAAGCTTATTAGGGTACAGGGAAAAAAAATAGGCACACAGTGGGAAAAAAGCACGAAATGTCAACTTTAATCTCGAAATTTCCACTTTAATCATGTAGTTTATTTTGTCATTAAAGCAGAACATCATAAACTTCATCTTAAAATCGTTTATTTTACTAGTTTCTCAAGTAGCACCTTTGTTCTGTATTTGATCTTCTATGTGCTCTATGTGTGTGAATCACTACATGCTTCCGTTCTTTCTCTTTCTCCGACAGGACACAGAATCCATTGCATTCGTGATATTACAGCTCTCTGAATAATTAAAATACTGAGATGTATACGTGATATCTTTTTTATGATGATAGGAATGAAAGCATGTTATTAAACATGGGAACACGGTGGCGCAGTGATTGTTCATATCTCACACAAGAGGCTTGCTGCGCCATGTGCGACCTTCGATGAAATAATTTATTACAGAAGTACTGTCTCTTTCAAACGTACTAACCTCCAATTCCTGTCCTTACTTTTCTTTCTCCAAATATCCAATCACCACACAATCATCTCTGTAATAGACGTTAAGCCATCTGTAATCTTTGAACGCCGATTCTTCAAAACTTTTAAGGAACATTGAAATATCTTCGTAGTACATGTTTAATTATTCTATCCGTCTATCCTTCCAGTGTCGCGTCAGCACCAGCAATAATACAGCGCAAGGCAGGAGCTATCCGTGAACTAGCTAGCGCTGCGGCACCGTGTCCTCACATGTTTAATTATTAACAATACTGATTATTTAAATGAAGTTAAAGTTTTATCTGTATACTATAAGCAACATATTTTGCTGCATTTCATCTTAAAAATGATATCGTCATCATACGCGCTTTATAAAGTGGCGCAGGTTGTGCAATATTATAACTGTAGTGCAAGTTTACAGTGAGGTGATTGTACTTATAAGTACAAACAGTTCTAAAATGGAGCACTTGATGGACTGATTGAGTGCGTTTATAGTTCTTGGGATGAAACTGTTTCTGAAACGCGAGGTCCGTACAGGAAAGGCTTTGAAGCATTTTGCCGTGGCTGAGGTAGTGTGTACTTGAAACTGTATACTGATAATTCTCTTTCCGATCAGCTGCTGCTGTGATTCCCCACTCAGATACAGTGATATAAATACTCCGAGTGGTGAAGTGAGAGTAATATGGAAAAAGATGATCTGCTGTGGCAACCCTTAACGGGAGCAGCTGAAAGAAGAAGAAGATGCAGTGAGCGTAACAACGCTAAAGCAGTTATGGTACTTGGAATACTATGGCTATTCCCTGGACCATTATATTGCTACAGGTTAATTACAATCAGATGTATTACACTAATAAACAATATGCAGTTAATTTCAGTGTATTTATAAAGCCGCATCAGGAATGTGGGTCTAAGAAAGAAAGGGTAACCACACAGGAACAGTAGCACTGCTTTGACGCTGGGTGCCGCCAGACTGCAAAACCGAGCGGAGAAATTGCGTACGCCAGGGTATGAGGTACCGTGGAAATGTGCGTGGCTTTATGCCAAGTTTAGGTTTTATACATTGCGATTTGAGCGTGGAAACGTTTGTACACAACATTTCTGTGCGTACGCACCGTTTATACATGAGGCCCCTGGTCTGCAGAGAAGTGAGAGAAAGAGTTAGTGCACTCCGCCACCCACTGGTCTGCCATGGAATTACTCTCTTTCAGGCCCTTTAGCTGCCTCCTATGCACACTTGTGTGACAGCATTTATTACAATTTTGATGAATGTGGCTATTTAGTTTACATTTTTCAACATATAGCTGTTGTGTTGTAATGGTATCTTCTGAGATATACTGTAGCACAAGTCCACACTGTCAGCAATGTGTGCATGGACATTGAAGTATTAAATCATGGATGCTGTTTTGTACATACTGTAAGAGTGCTATTAGCTTTCAGGCTTTGTTTTCTTGCATTAGTCTCATTTCTAATTACATAAATTACTAATTACTAACTCATTACACAGTCCACTGCACTCATCCAGGGGTGGTAAAAGGATAAACCCTCGGCCCCGAAGATGTCCAAGTTTAGAGTTGTTACCTTCAATGCTGAAGGCATGTCTTCAAACAAAGTGCAACTCCTTAAATTACCCAATTCTGACATTATATGCCTGCAGGAGACCCATAAGACCTCTACACCTCCCACAATGCCAGGAACGGACCTTGTTATCTTCCATCCAAGCTCAGTTCACAGAAGTGCAATATATGTCTGGGACAAATCCACCATCCTGACAAGCAGAGATTTTACAAATGAGGGGATTGAGATCCTGTCTGTGGAAATGGAACAACTGAACATCATCTCGGTGTACAAGCCACCTCCAACCCCATTTAATTGGCCTCGGGAAGTCCAGCTTGAACCAAAAGCACACCTCATAGTATGCAACTTTAATAGTCACAATACCATCTGGGGATACAGTCAAACCAATAAAGATGGTGAAGCTGTGGAAGAATAGGCACTAGCTAATAAACTCACAATTCTCTACAATGCTAAAGACAAGCCATCTTTCCAAAGTGCTCGCTGGAAACGAGGGTACACTCCAGACCTGGTTTTTGCCTCATCAAGACACTACCCAAATTTTGAAAAGTCAACCACAAATCCCATAACTAAATCCCAACACCAACCGATCCTAATTGACATCAAACCCATAATAAGACCTAGAGAGACACAATCAAAACCAAGGTTTAACTTTCGGAAAGCCAAATGGGAGAAATTTACAGCGGACCTGGAAGCTAACATCTTAACTATCAGACCCGTCCCACAGTGCTATGCAGAGTTCCAGAATACTGTATGGGAGTGCTCTAAAAGTAACATACCAAGGGGCTGTAGAAAAGAGTACATCTTAGGCCTCAGCAAAGAAACCAAGGCTCTTTACAGAGATTACATTCAAGCACATAATGAGGACCCCTTTGCTGAGAATACAATAGAGCTTGGAGAAACCCTAATGACCTTGTTAAGTGGGGAAAGGAAAGATCGGTGGAAGGAAGTCATAATGAACATCAATATGACTAGTAATAGCAAAATGGCCTGGGCTACAATTAGGAAACTAAATTCTGATAAGATTTCCTCTGGGTACTCCGGTTTCCTCCCACAGTCCAAAGACATGCAGGTTAGGTGCATTGGCGATTCTAAATTGTCCCTAGTGTGTGCTTGGTGTGTGGGTATGTGTGTGTGTGTGCCCTGCGGTGGGCTGGCACCCTGCCCGGGGTTTGTTTCCTGCCTTGCTCCCTGTGTTGGCTGGGATTGGCTCCAGCAGACCCCCGTGACCCTGTAGTTAGGATATACAGTAGCGGGTTGGATAATGGATGGATGGATTCTGATAAGAAACCTCCCAAACATACTGCAGCTGTAACACCTAATGAGGTGGCACACCAGTTGTTACTCAACGGGAAACCACCATGTAAGGAAAAAGACATGAGTCGAGTCATGAACACCAGTGACAACCACTTTGATCCATTTGTCATAGAAGAATTGAATAACGCTTTAAAACAACTGAAGCCTGGTAAAGATGCTGGATTAGATGTGGATTACAACAGAGATCATACAGCACTTTGGTGATAAAACTAAACAGTGGCTTCTCTCATTGTTTAACATCTGTGCTGCATCATATCGCATCCCGAAGATCTGGAGAAGACAAAAGTTGTGGCACTACTGAAACCTGAAAAAAAACACAGAAGATCCAAAAGGGTATCGCCCAATTTCACTGTTATGCATCTTATATAAGATATATGAAAGGATGATACTGGCACGCATGTCCCGAACCATCGAGGATCAAATGTCACCAGACCAAGCGGGCTTTTGTCCCGGTCGATCTTGTTGCAGCCAAGTCTTGAACCTAACTCAATACATTGAAGATGGGTTTGAGCAGAAACTAGTTACAGGGGCAGTGTTTGTAGACCTTTCCGCTGCCTATGATACAGTGAACCACAGAACACTTCTTCTGAAATTTGCTAGAACCATACAAAACAGTCCATTGGTTCATATAATCGAGTCACTACTGGTCAACAGAAGGTTCTATGTAGAAATGGACGGTAAAAAGAGTAGCTGGAGGAATCAGAAAACTGACTTCCACAAGGATAAGTGCTGCCTCCGGTTCTGTTCAATATCTATACCAACGACCAGCCTGTGTTCACCAACATTAGGAGGTTCATTTATGCAGATGATCTCTGCTTAGCCTCCCAGTCTGTTTCCTTCCAAGATATCCAAAAGAGACTTACCAATGCCCTCAACATTCTCTCAGAGTATTACACTAAATTGTTCCTTAATGCCAACCCAGGGAAGACACAGGTCTGTACCTTCCATCTTAACAATAGGCAAGCAAACACAACTCTAGAGATCAGATGGAATAACGAAGTATTGAAGAACACCAAACATCCTGTTTACTTAGGGATCACTCTGGACAGGACACTGTCTTTTGAAGAACATATTTGTAAACTCAAAAAGAAGATATCCAGCAGAAATAATCTCCTTGGCAAACTAGCAAACACATCCTGGGGAGCAGACCCTAAGACCCTGCGATCAACGGCCATGGCACTCTGTTATTCAACAGCAGAGTATTGCGCACCAGTGTGAGCTAGGTCAACCCATGCCAACAAGGTTGACCCTGAGCTAAATAGTGTATGCTGAATCATCATCAACGCATTGTGAACAACGTGCCTTCCTGCTTTATACAGGCTGGCCAGGATCGCACCTCCCCATATACAATGAGAAAGCAGTTCAAGACTGAGGTGGGCTGGCACCCTGCCCAGGGTTTGTTTCCTCCCTTGCGCCCTGTGTTGGCTGGGATTGGCTCCAGCAGACCCCCGTGACCCTGTAGTTAGGATATAGCGGGCTGGATAATGGATGGATAGATAGTTCAAGAGTAGAAAGGTTCAAGCAACTGATGGACTCCAGACACCAACTTCACCATCACCAGGAGGTAAATCGTTGACTACCTTCTCATCGGAGCTTCGCCACAGTGGAACCCCTTAATCCAAAGAAAGACCATAAAACATAGGCTCGAGAGGTGGCGAGAGACTTCTTGTAGCCCTCCCAATGAAGCACTTCCTATACCTCAAGAGCATCTACCCAATGGAACATCCCTCTCTAGGAAAGACTGGGTCGCGCTTAACCGAGCTAGGCCAAAGGTGGCCAAAACAAGGGACAACCTTTTTAGATGGGGCCTCACAACAAGCGCTGAATGTCCCTGTGGTGAGCCCACCCAAACAATAGACCACATTCTCCATGAATGTTCCCGAGGCCCTACATGTACCGATGAAGATCTTAAGGATGCTAATGACGCCGCTCTTACCTGGCTACGGCAGTGGTGTGATAAGATATGATAAGTAGTGAGAATTTCATATTACAGAAAGTATATAGTGTTAGAAAAGAAAAAAAGAAAAGACCTTAGGGATAGGAAAAGGTAGTAAACTTGTCTCACTATAATTTGGTCCTTTTTTATCTTAATTTTGGTGTTACAGCAAAAACAAAAAACAATCATTAACCCAGGGCTATAAAAATAACTAATGAGTGTTTTTTTTAGAAATTATTATGCCTTTACAACTCTATAATACTAAAACCATAATTAGATATAACGACCTAAATCTTGTACAAATCGATTAGAAAATGAGACATATTATAGGCGGTTTATTAGTCTGTACAAAATGTTTCAGCCTCTGTTGATCATTCTCAAGACATCCATGGCGCTGTTGTGTATGACAGGTTTCTTTTTACTGATTCCCTAATGCATGTATATCTGGTGTTTCCTCTGTGTTCAAAACCATTTCATTCTTTATGCATGGCTATTCTGCTTGTGAACAGTATACATGGAAAATCCTTTAGTTACAGTATCTTCTTTGAACAGTATTTGCACATAAAATGTCATTGAATGAGCTTCCAATCGTGTGTAAAGGGTAGGTGTACTTAAAAGTATTGCTTTGTTGTGTGGTATGAAATAGAATAATATATGCTGGGTAGTGTTTGTCAACTTTACAATTAACTAGAAACTTCCTGGAACAAAGTTCAACTATACCCATCAATGTGACTGTGGTGATGCACGTTAGGGTCCATGGCGGTGTATGTTTAAAATAAAAAGTCTGAGGTTCCATGGGTGCGGCTGTGGAGCGTTCGTTGTGCAGAGAAGCTGATTACTTGATTAGGTCGACTGTTCCACATCGGCCCTCCATAGATATTAATTAGAACATTGTATCTATAAGAGTATAAAAAGCCTAGGGAAAACTAAAGAAAACACAATGTGAAAGAAAAGAAAAAAAAAACAGAAGGTTAAATCGAGTGAAATGAGACGGTAAGACAGGAGGTTATAAGGACAGAAAGAAACAAAGAGGAACATCAGAAATGAGGCTGAGCCGGTACTACAGAGTGGAGGTAAGTAGCCGGGGATGGCCCCGGGTGGATCGAGTGGATGTCCTTACATGGCTGGGTCACTCCTACTGAGCAGACAGGGAACTGAAAACCAACCGCTCTTGGTTATTCCACGGGATATTCTGGGGGTGCAGTAAGGCAGCGGGAGAAAGAAGTAGGGTTTGCAGTTCAGACACCATGGGATTGCAACGAGAACACAAGCCAGTTTATAGGTTGATCGCACTTGTCGGAGGACATCTTCTCTCGCTAAGAAGGTTGTAAAAGTTAAAGAGAGGACACATTGATTTGGAAGAAGGCACAGATGCTAGCAAGTGCTTTTATTGGACAGATCCTGACTGCTATTTTGTTCTTGATTTTAACTGTTTAGATTATTTATTAATTGGATTATTTGTCTGAATTTTAACCTCCACCAACACTGTTTTTATTGGGATTATGTATTCATTTGAGGTAGGACTGCACCACACTAAATTTGTTTGGACAATGGATTAATAAAAGCACTTTGCACATTTGCACCTACTCTTGCTGTTATTCGCCCCCATTGCCCAGTTGATCTCAGTTTTATGACTACAGTATCACTGTCCCAAGTTCAAGGAGGTAACACAAGCTACAGGCAACCTGGGCACTATAGTGATACCTACTGTATAATCAGAAATGTCTGTTTTAACATTCA
Organism: Erpetoichthys calabaricus; assembly: GCF_900747795.2. NCBI lineage: Eukaryota > Metazoa > Chordata > Cladistia > Polypteriformes > Polypteridae > Erpetoichthys > Erpetoichthys calabaricus. The sequence continues at coordinate 64,276,052 of NC_041406.2, read as the reverse complement.
AACAAAACAATTTGACTTAAACTGGGTGTTTTACAAATGAATCAAAAATATATCAGACATTTAAATGGGTATATGCTGCTGTCAGGTCCTCAAAAACTAGTGTTGACCATGGCAAAAATATGGAATGAGTTCAACTTGAAACTATACCCTCATCAAGATATGGCTGATGATCAACAAATCTTTACAAAAATGAACTGAATTGAACTGAATTAACTTCATTTGCCTAATTCTGTACAGGGTTATAGGTCAATGTTTTCTGTACTAGCAAGTTGCACAAGGGAGGATTTAACCTTGCATGTGACTCACTTTTATCTCATGGTATATCCATACCATTTCACAGGCCGGACTAGAGGTGCCAGTTAGTGTAACATGTTTTTGGACAGTGCCAGAAATCATGAGTGACCAGAGGAAACCCCTGCAAAACACAAAAACTCCATGGAGAGGGCTAAGGTGCCAGCAGTCACACCAGAATCACTCCTTATTGTGCCCCCTAAGTGAGTCTGTGCTGTGAGTTTATGATCAAAGATTGACAGAATTGGTGTCTATAAATGTTAAAGGGAACAAATATTCAAATATCTAACAATACTTTGTATCAGTTTTTAGTACAGTAATCCCTCACTATATCGCGCTTCGCCTTTGCGGCTTCACTCTATCGTGGATTTTATATGTAAGCATATTTAAATATATATTGTGGATTTTTTGCTGGTTCGCGGATTTCTGCGGACAATGGGTCTTTTAATTTCTGGTACATGCTTCCTCAGTTGGTTTGCCCAGTTGATTTCATACAAGGGACGCTATTGGCAGATGGTTGAGAAGCTACCCAACTTACTTTTCTCTCTCTCTCTCTTGCGCTGACATTCTCTGATCCTGACGTAGGGGGATTGAGCAGGGGGGCTGTTCGCACACCTAGATGATACGGACGCTCGTCTAAAAATGCTGAAAGATTATCTTCATGTTGCTCCCTTCTGTACAGCTGCTTCGTGAAGCGACATGCTGCACGGTGCTTCGCATACTTAAAAGCTCGAAGGGCACGTATTGATTTTTGATTGTTTGTTTTTCTCTGTCTCACTCTCTCACTCTCTCTTTCTCTGCTCCTGACGGAGGGGGTGTGAGCTGCCGCCTTCAACAGCTTTGTGCCGCGGTGCTTCGCATACTTAAACGCCAAACAGCCCTATTGATTTGTTTGCTTTTTTCTCTCTCTCTCTGACATTCTGTGCTCCTGACGCGCACTCCTTTGAAGAGGAAGATATGTTTGCATTCTTTTAATTGTGAGACGGAACTGTCATCTCTGTCTTGTTATGGAGCACAGTTTAAACTTTTGAAAAAGAGACAAATGTTTGTTTGCAGTGTTTGAATACCGTTCCTGTCTCTCTACAACCTCCTGTGTTTCTGTGCAAATCTGTGACCCAAGCATGACAATATAAAAATAACCATATAAACATATGGTTTCTACTTCGCGGATTTTCAACTTTCGCGGGGGGTTCTGGAACGCAACCCCCGCGATGGAGGAGGGATTACTGTATAGCTTTTACTTTTTCAAAGTATATATTTTGCACATGGACACTTACCATGAACTGGATTCCCTATTAGGGTTTATTTTTAAGACCTCAATGTACCCCCAGTACCATAAATTACAAATACATTGGATTATTATTCTATATTAAATTTAATTAGTATTCACAACATTAAAAAGAAACTACTAAAAATAAATATTACATAATCACTTTATTGAAATGGGTGTTAGAAGCATAAATATATAGTAAAAACAGTATACAAAAATAGTGAACCTAGACACAAGACCTTTACAACATACTCCAACAAACACGTACTCACTGTTTACAGAAAGTTTTTTAAAATGTCTACCCTTACAGCATTCGCACAATATACAATGCAACTCATATTTCAAATATTTACAGTACGCATTAAATAAATTTAATATCCATTTACTATTTAAACAATACAACACAAGTGTTTATTATATGCCTGTTCTTTTCAGTAGCATGAGGTTAAACATGTTTTTTAGTGAAATATTAAACACTTATACAAACCATAATAAAACAGTAGTGTACAACTCATTAAAGCAGTGCAACCATAACCAATTTAATCGACCACTGAGTAATCTGATCTTGTCTTTAAACAAATAGGTACTTTACACCGCAATTACATCCTGCAGTTCAATATAGAATGCCACCAAACTTTGCTTACATTGCTTCCAACTTCATTGTTTATTGATATCAGGTTAGTCTTTTTATTAGTTTAGTTGTCATTTTGGAGCTTTTTCCTTCTAATTTTCATTTTTGTTGTCAAATGCATCTTATTATTCATTCGCCCTGAAACACAAGGATTAAATCATATATTAAATGGACTAAAAAATACACTTATTATGTTGACAGATGTAACTATGTCAATCATAAAAAGCTTGTTACCAGTTCCTTTACAACAGAATACTGTACTTTTAGAAAAGACATTTTATTTTATCACATTACTGAGTACATATGTAATGTCCCCACAGCAGCAGGGCAAGATAAGAGAATAATAAAGTGTGTGCATGGGAGACAGTTTAAGTGCTCAGGAACAGAGAGTGGCACTGTATGATAATGTTCTCCATCTTTCCTCACTCAATTGACAGTTCTTCACCAACCTCACTTCCGGTGTCCATCCACATGGACTCACCTCTTCCTGCCTGGCTGCCATATGACCAGAAGACCCACCATCTTGGGCTCACATCTGAGAAGACTATTTTTATACATTTTCACTCATTTCTTTTGAATTAATACATTCTATTATACAGGGTTTGCCTCAGAGTGCCCCAAGACACTGACGGTCTCTGTCCTTACATCTTACAACTATTAGTTATGACTTTTCTAAATTCAAAATACAGTACATACCTTTTTTACAAATAGATGTGCATGATTCAATTGAAGGAAAATTATTTGAATTGCCACCACATCCAGAATATGTGAACTCCTTACATGCCTTAAGTTTTATATCATAGTAATATCGAGTAACAGATGCAGAACAAGAACCAGGATCTACAGGTCCAATGCAGATGGAAGGAATTTCTAGAGACAGAGAAAAAAATTAAATGAATACACAGTACATTCAACTTCAAATACTGGAAAAGCTCATTAAATAAATTGGGTTATACAAAAATGTATTTGCCATTTCACCAAAATATAAAAGACATGTTAGGCTGATACAAAAAATGTATCACTACATTTTACTAAAGGGCTCTGCTGTAAGGGCAACACTAAGAGCAACAACACCACACCAGCTGACACTGGCAGCCCTTTCGCAAGAATGCTTTTACCATTGTCACACACATTGTATGGGAGCCAGCTACAGGGACCACAGGAAGGGGATTCCCCACACCAGGCCGGGGGGTGGCATGGATGTACTAAACCTTCTTATTTTATCCCCGCAGACCAGACACGGGAAATTCTGCCCAAATCCAAAGACGTCACTTCCAGTTCAGCTCTGAGGACATCACTTCCAGCCACAGCCCAGAGGATGACATCACATCTGGTCCCAGGCCAGAAGATGATCTCACTTCCTCTGACTTCCTATAAAGCCCGACTTCCTCCCTCCGTTAATCAGTTCTGTTTTGGACTCTCTACTCTATTGTACTGAAAACTTTGCCTTTTTGCAGCCAAGGTCAAGTACACGGGTGGCTGCCCCAATCCTTTTTCGTGTGTTGAGGCTATTCATTTCACAACATATAAGTGGGTAAACTACTGAACAACAAGAAATGGAAATGTAATAATACATTAAATTTATGCTTAGTAGTTACTTACTTACTGTTCTGCTAAAAATACAAAATGTATCTCATCACTGTGCAGTAACAGAAAGCAGACCTTTCACTTCATTAGATTTGTTATATTCAGTATACAGCACACTTATCCTCAGCACAAAAAGTGAGTTAAGCATGTAATTAGACACTAAACTGTGAGGAATTTAGAACTTAGTTTTACTTTATTTGCAGCAGATGAACATATATATCACTTTTAAACAAATTTGCTTGATAATCATATTAAGTGCAACAGTAAAACAGAACCTAGATCGCCCTTAATTGAGAATAGTCCTGACACCTGTGTTTAAAATTCTCTTTCCACATCTGCATGACTGCACAAAGCGCTTAATTTTCTGCAATGATTATTGTTAAAAAAAAAAAGGACACAATAAAATGCCCCATCATAATCATCACCACTAGTTTATTGGCCATTTTCTGGGTTTTTCTAGCTTAGCCAGTTGCCCCTTCAAATTTTTTACTTCCTTTCTTCACAGCCCTGGGCATCCCATTGAATATTATTTTAAAAAATTCTGTTGGACATTAGTTATACTTTTTTACCTAACAAGTGTCCTGGGGTGGGGATTACTGTTTTAATGTTTGTTTAAGGCTGTGATGTATTTATCGCTGGCACAGACCTGACTGATGTGTACAGCTGCCAAAATGAGGTCCTTAGTTTCATAGTCATAAAATGGCTATCATGTAGACTAGACGAAAAGCTAATAAATGTCGAAAATTAGGTAAATGGAGTAGTGCAGTACCATTATTTGAAAGGTATTTTATGATATTTATCACTAATGGGTTACATATAGCACTTGCAAGCATGTAACATGCCTCGCAGTTAGGAGACCCGGGTTCACTTCCCAGGTCCTCCCTGCATGGAGTTTGCATGTTCTCCCCATGTCTGCATGGGTTTCCTCCGGGTACTCCGGTTTCCTCCCACAATCCAAAGACATGCAGGTTAGGTGGATTGGCGATTCTATATTGTCCCTAGTGTGTGCTTGGTGTGTGTGTGTGTGTGTGTGCCCTGCTGTGGGCTGGCACCCTGCCCGGGGTTTGTTCCCTGCCTTGTGCCCTGTTTTGGCTGAGATTGGCTCCAGCAGACCCCCGTGACCCTGTAGTTAGGATATAGCGGATTGGATAATGGATGGATGGAAGCATGTAACAATGGTAATTACTTTAAGTCAATTTACACTACGAATTTCAGCATGCTTTCATATACCAAGGAGCAAATAAAAAACAGACTAGAATTTTCCTTACTAATTCATTTAAGCCACATACAAAAGTGAGCTAATTCTAACACAGCTTTAACATTTTGCCATTCAAGATCAGTACTTTTAAATTGTTTGGTTGATTTGCACATTTCATTCACCTTCTCGTTTACTAAAACTACTTCATCCAGTTTTAGGTTTGTGGACATGAACCAGCTCCCAGATAGGGCCCAGCTCCATCACAAGCCTTGTCAATATTCACACAAATGCAGCCAATTTACAGTAATCCATCAAACAAAAGTGCTCATCTCTAACATATGCAAAGAAAAAAAAACAAAAAACTAAGGCATTACAGAATATGAGGGTTCCATGCTGATAGTACTCAGGTCACAAGTCAGACTCGGTCTCCTCAGTTCTCATTCTGTCCACATTCTTTTTTATTCCAGTTCCTTGGTATTTTTCCAACAGTCATAAAACATAGGTCTAGTGGTAACTCTAAATTGGTCCATAATTGTGTTCTCTCATTGAAAGGTGTCCTGTCCAGGGATGGTTCCTGCCTTGCACCCAATATACAGTAGTGTCGTCACAGCGTGTGGTCCTTGAGACTCTAAACTCCAATTAAACAACTTTTGCTGACAAGTTTTAATTCAAAGTGCTTAAACATAAGTTTGATCTACATGAAATTAATATTTTGGTTTCTTGGCTTGATCTAACCTTTACTTGACACATATCTAAACTATCCAAGATCTGTTTTTTCTAGCTTTGTGTAGGGTATTATAATATAGTTCAGTCAACTGAATCAAGTACATCTGACTACCAGAATGCTTTAGTGTCAGGCTGTTCAAATCATTCTACTGTACCACTACTCATTAGAACATTACAACATTAGAACAATCTAGACAAGAACAGGTCATTCAGCCCAACAAAGCTCACTAGTCCTATCCACTTGATTCTTCTAAAATAACATCAAGTCTAGTTTTGAAAGTTCCTGAAGTCTTACTGTCTACCACACTACTTGGTAGCTTATTCCAAGTGTCTACGGTACTCTGTATAAAGAAAAACTTCCTAACGTTTGTGTGAAATTTACCCTTAAAAAATTTCAACTGTGTCCCTGTGTTTCTTGATGAACTCATTTTAAAATAACAGTCTCAATCCACTGTACTAATTCTCTTCATAATTTTAAACTCTTTCATCATGTCACCTTTTAATCTTCTTTTGCTTAAATGGATTATAACTTGTCACATAACTTCACTGCTTTTACTAAGTCCCTGTGTTGGCTTCAGGTTCATTTCTGATCTGATTACAAAATTTTTATTTTAACATACTCTTCAGCATAAAGATATCGGTTGCTAAGCCCCCAGTACAAAAAGCATCTTATCAATGCCAACTGTATATTCCTGTAAATACACTAGAATCACTAAGAGACAAAGGCCTGGTTTTCCAATGAAGACCTGTGAGAGATTAATTTCTTATTCTCACTATCTGTTGCTTTGAAGGGTTGCAAGAAGACTGGTGAGAAGAAAGGAAGAGAACCTCGCAATGGTAAAACACCAAATCAAAAAACACCAAAACATCTGAGCGAAAACATCCTCATAAGAGCCATGGCCTCCTAAAGCTTTTACGAAAGCACTAGTTTAAAATAGGGGCCCAATGTGAAGCAATGCAAATTAAATGATGAATTAATGAGGATATTCAAGATATCAATAAAAGAAATATTGTAAGAAATGAGCTATGCTCAAAAATATGAATGCCCAAAAAATAAAAAATAAAATTTTTTAAAAATTATTAAAACACGCAGTGATGAAATTGTTGACACAACACATTATTAAAAATGCATAAATAAAATTACTCTGTGGGAGAAAAGGGTTGTGACAAAGGCAACTGTACAGGGAGCATGCAATGTCTATACTAGTTGGTATTAGGCTAAAAAATAAAAAATGGACAGCCACAGCAGTGGTTAGAGGCACAGAAACCAGAAGTGAGCAGAGAGTCTCCTCTGAATTCTTTTAATTCCTCCACACTTTCACCTTAGCACCCAAAACCTCTCTTACAATTTTAATCTTGTCTATCCTTCTGTAGGATAATTTTTTTTACTATTTCCTCTTCACTTATGCTCTCAAACATATTCAATACTTCTTTGCATTTCATTCTCTTCTATGATGTGTCTTTTAAATATTATTTTGGTGTCTTAAGCATACTGTGTGTAGTAACACAACTATTTTCCATCTGCTGATAGGATTATAACAGTATACATTGTACCATTCAAAACCTTTAGCAATTCTCATGCACAAAGCCACTGAGAGCCTTGAAAGCTCTTCCCACTGGTGTAGGTGCTTACAAATTGTTGTATTTTAAGCTGCTGAAAAACTAACCCACAGTATTTATGTACAGGTTACCAAGAATTGGAAATGATCTGCCTGCTTCATTCTCATGAACGTAGCATAGTATATATTTCTTAAAATTGTTAGTGTTTTTTAATTAATATGTTTTAGCAATTTTGTTTTAGTAATAACCACTTAAATTGACTGCTACTAAAATATTCCAATTCTGGTGTCCTGATCTGAGGTACTACTTAGATAAAGTTAATCATCCTGACTTTGCAATGTGACCCTTTAAAGACCACAGAAATTAGCATAACTATCAAAAAACTCATCATCACACTTTTGTCATATTTCACCAAAATCACAGACATTAGGCTGTGCTGCAGAACACCATTACTGACCCTTCTCTATTCTCCTTCTCTTCTCTTCTCGATATTCTGCTGTGGCACTTGGTGCCACTGCCATATTCCCAAGCTGTTCTCCTGCCCAAGGGAAAGACACCACAATTACTGGAGAGCCTCAGAATCCAAGGATGAAAGAATTTTGTTGCCTGCAGAACAATCTCATATAATGCAGTGGAATGCCCAGGAGGGGCACAGAAATGTATCTGACTTTTGTCTGTTATGCTGCCCTATGGCCCCCAGAGGTTAATTTTCTCTAGGGGATAATGCATACTGGAGCTTTTGTTTTCCTACTGCTGTCAAATGACCATATCTCAGTGGTGATTGACATACATTGTAAGGATGCATTTATTTTAATGAGACTGAAATTGTTTTGTTAACTATGTGTTTGACTAAATCTGTATTTTCAGGTCTGTACATTGTATATTTTGCAAAATGCGTAATTTATATTTTACTTGTAATCTGTGAAGAGTGTTATATACAAATAAACTTAAATGAAGTGAACTGAAAGCTCAGGGGAAGTTAAACTCCACAAGATACCAATTTAAAATTGCCTAAATACTACAGGCTCCTGCTCTAGCGCCTTCAACACCATCCAACCTCTGCTCCCTAGGGACAAGCTGACAGAGATGGGAGTAGATTCATACCTGGTGGCACGGATCATGGAGTATCTTACAAACAGACCTCAGTATGTGCGTCTCGGGAATTGCAGGTCTGACATTGTGGTCAGCAACACAGGAGCACCACAGGAGACTGTACTTTCTTCGGTCCTGTTCAGCCTATATACATCGGACTTCCAATACAACTCGGAGTCCTGCAACAGGCAAAAGTTCGCTGCTATCATGGGCTGCATCAGGAGTGGGCAGGAGGAGGAGTATAGTAACCTCATCAAGGACTTTGTTAAATGGTGCGACTCAAACCACCTACACCTGAACACCAGCAAAACCAAGGAACTGGTGGTAGATTTTAGGAGACCCACACCCCTCATGGACCCCGTGATCGTCGGAGGTGACTGTGTGCAGAGGGTGCAGACCTATAAATACCTGGGAGTGCAGCTGGATGATAAATTGGACTGGACTGCCAATACTGATTCTTACTTAGAAGACTTGTGTCCTTCAACATCTGCAATAAGATGCTGCAAATGTTCTATCAGACGGTTGTGGCGAGCGCCCTCTTCTACGCGGTGGTGTGCTGGGGGGGCAGCATTAAGAAGAAGGACGCCTCACGCCTGGACAAACTGGTGAGGAAGGCAGGCTCTATTGTAGGCATGGAGCTGGACAGTTTGACATCTGTGGCGGAGCGACGGGCGCTCAGCAGGCTCCTATCAATTATGGAGAATCCACCGCATCCACTAAACAGTGTCAACTCCAGACAGAGGAGCAGCTTCAGCGACAGACTGCTGTCACTGTCCTGCTCCACTGACAGACTGAGGAGATCGTTCCTCCCCCAAACTATGCGACTCTTCAATTCCACCCGGGAGGGTAAATGTTAACATTATTCAAAGTTATTGTCTGTTTTTTACCTGCATTTTTATTACTCTTTAATTTAATATTGTTTTTGTATCAGTATGCTGCTGCTAGAGTAAGTGAATTTCCCCTTGGGATTAATAAAGTATCTATCTATCTATCTATCTATCTATCTATCTATCTATCTATCTATCTATCTATCTATCTATCTATCTATCTATCTATCTATCTATCTATCTATCTATTTGTTTAATCAGAAATCTCAGCACAACAGAGTTTTCTTTTCCTTTATCTTATAGCAGCTAACCTTACCTTCATATAACAGTATTTACATAATTACCATTTAGATCTAAAAATAATAATTCTGTACATGTATACCATATAGAGCTGTTCTCACTACTCAAAGCGCTCTGCACGCAGTGAGAACCTGGGAAGCAAACCCACAATTTCCTTACTGCAGCAGCACTACCACTGTGACACCTGGATGGATAATATAATAGTACTATCAGGAGGTGTAACAGTAATATCTACATTTTATATATGTTAGTGTGAACGTATTCTGTGGTATTTTTGTGTTGATAAAATTGTTTTGAATGTCTTATTGCATTCTGTCATTATTGAATTTATTTTACTTTATAATTACATTTGTAAATGTGTATAATACTCAGAACTTTTTAAATGAAGTGTGCTGTTTAAAATTAAATTGAATTAGATAAAATCTTACAATGAACTAGTTTTTAGTTTGAGAAAGATAATTTGCCTTATGAGAAAAACTCTAAATTCTGTGAGTGCTTCCCTAAAATTTGATTATATGGTAGTATTTAAGTAAAGGTACAAAATATATATAGTTAGAGGAATAAAAGAGGTGAATATTGAAATAGAAAAATCTTGAAAAGGTGACTATTTACATGTCAATTTTGCTTTAAATTGCATACACTACAGCATACATAAGACAGATTTATGTTCATGCCTCCTGGTGGGTGGTCTTTGTTACTGGGAAATGTTTTGCTTTGTGCATGTTGTGCAACTAATGGCCTTTAAGAGAACAATGTCTTACATTCATAATTACTTACTGTATACACAATAAATATGTTTTGGGGGCTGCTGCTTCTGCAAGCTGTTTACTCATCTTGAATCAACAATTATAAAATAGTTGACTATAAGCTCCATAATAACCAACGTCCTTTGACCTCAATAGTTTTAAATCACACAGCATGACACTGGCATGAGAATATTAAACAGCAGGGAGGTAGAGGGGGCTCCTGGTTACCATGCGCCATATACACACAACAATTTAACAGACGCTGTTTTTCAGTGAGGGATATTTGCTGTGCACATACAAGGATGTTGAGTTGCAATGTTGTATTTGTTGAAAATTGCTTTAAACAATCAAATCATATTTAATGGTGGATCAACAGCTAAATATTATAGTTGATTTATTGTCCAAGCTGTCAAAGTGCTCAGGCTTTGCAACACTTACACAGATGAGGAAGAAACAAAAGTAGAGCAATAATCTGGACCCACATATGAACTAGTAAGAGTTGTAATGCTTTAGATTTAATCCACATAAGCATTAGAGAGCTAAGTCATGGACAGGAATAAATTATTCTTTTGCTACAACAATCACATCCAGCTGTTTTCAACGCAAACTATATTTCAAAAGGGACTTAATGGCACAAGTAGAATCATTAGATGGGAAACAGAATACACAATGTGAGTGTTAGACCAAATGTGCATTACTGAGTTTGATTAAAGGGTAAAAATTAGACAAATGACCCTGATAATGGGTTACTAATGTTAACCATTCTGGCATGCACTGAGTTGGAATAAAGAGATGTGACAACACAGCATTAAATTTGTGCAAACACAGCCATATTTTATGAACTTTAATTTAATGCTTTTTGCCCAGTGTCTTATAAGCCAGTTTACAAGAGAAAGAAAATGAAAGAAAAAGCAGCTAAAGCATTAAAAAGTAAGGCAGCTATCAGATATATGTGGTGATAATCAAAGTCATGTTGTTTTATGTTTTGAAATGAGGAGAGAGTGCAATGTGGCACAGAACCATCACATACCTGTCTGTGGACTACAAAAGCTTAGACAGGAAGCTCTATTATCAAATCGGTTGTCATTGCCATAGCAGCCTCCATAATAGAAAGGTTCACACGCCATGGAAGTGAAGTTGTAAAAATATATTTTTAGCAAGGCACGACATGGGCCTTCATCTGCTTCAAGTCTACAGATTTTTGGGACCTCTGTGAAAAGAAAACAGTTTAAAAAATCTTTGTGCTACTTACTATAATATAATAAAGTTTGTAAATAAACAAAACAAAACTGTAGGCAAAATATACAAAAAAAATCACAGATATGCTACATTTAAAGCATTAGATTATGAGTGTGATGGGAAAAGGACAAGTAACTTTAGTTGTATTTTTGTAGTGATATTAAATTAGTAGGCAGGTGGTAGGTAGCGTGGTTAAGCGATGCTCAACACTGCTGCCTCACAGATCTACCCTCCAAGGTTCATCTCTAATGCATGGTCATATTCTTCTCACGACTGCCTGGGTTTCCCCTGGGTATTCAGATTTCCTCATACATCCTCCAAAGACATATACGTATATAGGACATGAAATGGAGTGGCACGCTGCCCAAAACATTTCCTGCTGACCCTGAACTGGATTAAGCAAGTAACAGAATGTTATGTTATGATATTATACAAATAAGTTTATGCATTTTCTCCCTGGTTCTCAAGAACTGGTAATGTGGGAAATTTTTGATTTTCTATAAGGTATAGAATACTTCATTTTTCAACCGATAAGACAGAAAATCTTTGGGCAATTTGAGATAATAACATGATGCACTATGTGCCATTAGGAATATCAGTCCTTCAGGGGCACTGAATTCTGAAAAAGCTTAAATGTATGCTTATTCCTTTCTCATATCCAATTCATCAGATGTTTCCCGAACAACAGTATTGCCAGGTTCGTGGTTTTCTCATCCAATCAGGCCAATTTTGATCATCTTCCAAAGGAAAAAATGGGCTTTAGCAGTTGTGGTTTTTTGGGCTACTTTTTTTTTTAAAAAGAACACAGTATTTTGGGCTATTTTTCAACCCCACTCCACCATTGTAAACCATTGTAAAATCACCAAGCCCTCCTCCCATTGTGTAATACTTACTCTGTCACTCTGAAATATCTCAACTGGCTTGGGCTTTGATGGTGTACCTAAGTCTGTCACCCCGACATCAGTGTGCCATTCTGTCTACCGCAGGCATTGGGCTAGTCTTTTGGGCAAATTGACTATTTTTAAACTGTCTTTGGGCTATATATTTTTTAGGAACCTGGCCACCCTGCAAAAACAATAACAATTTGCAATTTTAAAAGTACAATTATATTTGTTAAAACTAACTGCAACCATACAGAGAGTTACATATTTCGTAAGATGCTGTCTACACAACAGCAAATACATTAAACATTAGCATTTATACTATACATGTACAGTATTATATACACACACTCTTAAAAATGCCATAGGGGAACCATATTTGGTTCCCAAAAGACGCGTCCACATGAAGGTTTCAGAAAGAGCCTTTATTTAGTTAGATCCTAACAAGCTCCATACAGTAAATAACCATGAACAGATGGTAACAAATTTGTGAAATACCAATGGGTCATGATTTTCAATGGACTACTGCTGCATACAATAACACAGTCCGTGATTTCTTAATCTGTCAGTGTCCTGATAAGCACCCTAGCCACACATTAAAGATTTGTTTTTCTTTTTAATGTATTAAGAAGTTTTTCAAAGCACAAAGAACCACCTTTATATGCAGAGAATCCTTCCCAGAATTAAATTGTGCTTTGTCAAGCAATAGTTCTACACGGAACCACACAATCCAGTAAAGAACCATAAAATGGTTTTAAAGAACTATTACTTTTAAGAGTGCAGTGTGGATGTACAATATATATATATATTAAATATTTGTATAAAGAATCTGATAAATACATAAATGCAGCCATTCATTTTAGAATCCTGCTTTGTACACCATCGCATCAAGAGTAACAAATGAACAAATAAACAAAGACAATTAATTATGAAACAGATAATAGAGACATAATAAAAAAACCTCTTCTATCATTTAGTTTGTACTTTGATGTCAGCAATCAGTTGGACAGATTCTACACAGTTTTAAAACGTCATTTTTTGGTGGGGGAGTGAAAACCTTATTTATCATTAAATGCTTACATTTGTGGTTACTACAATTAATACCTTTTTAAAAATCTAACTTCACTTAAAAAGTTTTGTATAAATAATGCAAAAGATGATGTAACAATATACACAAATGACTCTTATTTCTTGTCTTTTTTGTACCTCTGAATTATATATACATGGATAGCAAAAGATGTACATTTTGTGCATAGTTTGCAGAGTTTTCTTACAGTAAATCTAATTTTTGGGAGTGAAAATACAGTTACATGAAAGAAATACCTTACAAATGAGGTTCCTCCACAAGTTGCATAATATTCTGAGCAGTTTGTCTTTTTTTGATTGTGCGAATTTACCTACAGTGATACTATATTAAAATAGGGAGTCTTTAAACACGTTAACAAAGAGTTCAGTTTTGGCATAAAACTGTTAGTTAAACAATTAAGAGGTGGATTAACACATCCAGATAATTATACGGTAACTATAAAACAAACCGACTGTAAGCGCACTCACCGGAGACAAATTAACAAAATCTCCGGGAAAGGAGCATTCCTTTAAATTGGATTGAATAAACTGTCAATTTCCTAGCAACCGCTGAGGCAAACCCAGTAACACAACACTGTAAACTCGATGTTTTACAGGATCTATCTATCTATTATTTTGCGGCAATGGCACACAAGAGTACTCGTGCTTAATAATCTAATAATTTATTTACCGCCTGGCCTTTCTTTCCAGCCGGGGGTAGCTGGAAGCCGAAAGCAGTGTAAGAACCAAACCCGGGCGCACTTCCAGGCAGGTATTCACTCATACATTTGCTCATCTCTATTGCAGTCCGTTAATCTAACACGCATAACTTTCACATATACGGGATGCCCAAAGATTATGAAAAATACCCTGTTATTCACAAATCTCCACGTCACGTTTGATTTTCTATTTTTACAACAGATGAGTCATTTTTGCAAATGATTCATCAAATTGGACTAAGCTGGAACTAAATGGATGGTTGGCTGGATAGTTGGATGGAACCTGAAGCAGAATCACTCGCTATTCCTTAAGCGTTTCAAATATTTTAGAAAATAATTTAAAATCTAAATGTAATTTGTTTACTTTGCTATAGGGAATTAAATTAATTTTAAAAAATCTGTAGAAATATAACTAACATTTCCTATGGGATGTACTACGGTCTGTCTCAGTTAGACTGAAACATTTCAACTTGTGGTGTTCTCCCAGTTTTGGGGTTCATTCAGCGACCGCGGTGTAACAAGAAATGAACCGAATCCAACTTACTTTTAATCATCCAACAGGTTTTTTCACAATCCTCAAAAGTTTCAAAGTTGTTTGCATTTCCTTCGCAGCCTCCGTATTCGAACTCCTCGCACTGCTGCGTGTATCTGTTGTAATAGTACCGAGATAAAATGGCTCTGCAGGGCCCGTCGTCTTTGGGAAGCAGACAGATGTCCCGGTTATCTGAAGAAGATGAAATTAGAACATTGACGCCTTTAACATTCAAACAGCTACTTATTCATAAAGATCACTTTTTTTTTTTTTTTTACTTTAACTGCTTTAAAGACTTGTCACATTAAAATCAAGACAAACTCACTGTGGTGATCTGCCGATAAATACCGAGCTATTTTTAACATTTATACACGTCATAGAAAGAAAACAAAATATTACCCGAGATTTGCTTCCCCGTTACTTGAAAGAGCAAGACGGCAAATATTAACGAAAGAAGCAAGAGTTTCTTCATCCTGATTCTGCTTAGCGATATAACTTTTGAGAAACGCAGCACTGCCACTTTAAAGTGCAGGGAAGACGGCGATCTGAACGTCCACTCTCTGTTGGCTTCGTTTATAAACCAGCGGTTTTCCGGTATTCAAAGCTCCTGTGGGAAGGGTTTATGAATCATTTCCACTCAGTGAAAGTTTCTTCGTGGTTTTATTTCTAGTTTTTACTGTGGCACTGCTGGCTCACAGATGACTAAACCAGCGAGGTTAATTAAAAGTTAAAACAACATAGCGTCAACAATTCCCATCGATTTAGTTTCATGTGAAGCCTTAAAATTACAAAAAAAAACCCAAACAAACAAAAAAAACGGGTCGAGTAGATTCCGGGTAAAGTTGGTCGCTTTCCTTTGTTTTAAAGCTTAACTACTAATGCAATGCTAAAAATGTGGTGGATTTCTTTATATATATATATTATACATTATACATATGTGGTGCTTTTGAGCTCGACCCATTGTTCAGGTTCACCTAGCTGTTCTGTTATAACCACGGGAAAACTAGCATGTAATGTCAAAGTTACCTGAATAGGCAGTACAGAACAATACCAAAAGTATGTAGTTGGTGTATGGATAGCCTCAAAAAACCAAAACAAAGCAAAAAAAAAACAGAAACAGCATCTGTGATTGTAAACTACATATATAATTGAGAATACCAAAGCTTAAAATGATTCTTGATGGCATACTGTGTTCAAATGGCTATGTGAAATATCAATAACAAAGAGCGTCTGGTCCTTCAGCTACAGTATGTTTTGAAAGAGAGAGAAGAAGAAGAAAGAGGAGGGAAATATTTAAAAACATTCTGGCACCAATTTACTTTAACAATATCAGGTATTTTCTGCTATTAAGGTAAAACTAAGAATACAATTTTAATCTAAATCCAACTAAAAACACCTCCGCAGGTTTAGTTTTTCACCAATTTGCAGACTCTGCCTGGTTGTCCACCCACCATTAAACTTAACCTGTTTTTCAGCAGAGATACTGCCAACTCAGTAACTGCACAATGTTTTCATGGCTTCATTTGAAATGAATTTTTCAACCCATACATGATTTTTCAAACAATATTTTGCTCTGGAATGTCAAGTGTAGTGAATATTATTTTATTTTCAAAAAGTATCTCTAATTACTGTGTGAGGTGTCAGGTAACAAAATACAAACACCAGAGAAATAAGCCAAAACATTTTTCACTTGTGTTCTGCTGTCCACCACTCATTTCAAAGAAAGATTTTGTTGATTGAGCACATTTCAACTTGAGGCTTTTGAATTGTTACATACAATAAGTGCAAAGAAAGCCAGCCGCTTGTCGTGACTGAAATCAGTAATTTGGTTTCAGTGTGTGCTGCTGTGCAGTTTGAGCTCTTTCACAATTACATCTAACTTGCTATCATTTTTGAACAGTCTGAAATTCTGTAATGGATCATCAGCATCTGATATATCTCTCATGCACCTTGGTGATCAGTGAATGGCATCTTTGAAAGTTGCCCAACATTCTTGTGATACCATTCAGAAATGGAATTATAGTTTACTTATGGGCCACTGTCACTAGACCTAGAATCTATCATGCTGTCACTGGCCATTTCTGAACAACTGTCACTATTATCACACAATAAATTGCTTTCTTCTTCACACATTTTATGCACCAACAACCACTGTGCAACAATCCTGCAGCAATCCAAATGCTGTTGGAACAGTCACCCTTCATGACCACATGCAATTTGGTGGAGACTTGTAAACTCAGGGGAAGATGGAGAGTGTGAAGTTACAGGGGTGAATGTGTTGTCTCAGGGATAAAGGTAACGGGGGTTAAAGAGGACTTAATCAGCCAGTAAAGCTGCATGAAAATTTCTTTGAAAAACAAAGAATATTTTTTTTTAATCATGATTCATTTCAGAGCCCTAAGCTGCAGCCCAGGTTAGCCCTTTAATAAGTCACGTCATGCTTACCAACTATAATACAGTTCAAGGCTTCCCAACAATGTTTTTTAAGAGTCACACTTTTTTGTTTTGTTTTTATGTTATTGATTTCTTAGTGTAATAGATAGATAGATACTTCATTAATCCCAAGGGGAAATTCACATACTCCAGCAGCAGCATACTGATACAAAAAAAAAAAAAAACAATATTAAATTAAAGAGTAATAAAAATGCAGGTAAAAACAGACAATAACTTTGAATGATGTTAACGTTTACCCAAGGGTGGAATTGAAGAGTCGCATAGTTTGGGGGAGGAACGATCTCTTCAGTCTGTCAGTGGAGCAGGACAGTGACAGCAGTCTGTCGCTGAAGCTGCTCCTCTGTCTGGAGATGACACTGTTTAGTGGATGCAGTGGATACTCCATAATTGATAGGAGCCTGCTGAGCGCCCGTCGCTCTGCCACAGATGTCAAACTGTCCAGCTCCATGCCTACAATAGAGCCTGCCTTCATCACCAGTTTGTCCACGCATGAGGCGTCCTTCTTCTTAATGTTGCCTCCCCAGCACACCACCGCATAGAAGAGGGCACTCGCCACAACCGTCTGATAGAACATCTGCAGCATCTTATTGCAGATGTTGAAGGACACCAGTCTTCTAAGGAAGTATAACCGGCTCTGTCCTCTCTTGCACAGAGTATCAGTATTGGCAGTCCAGTCCAATTTATCATCCAGCTGCACTCCCAGGTATTTATAGGTCAGTACCCTCTGCATACAGTCACCTCTGATGATCATGGGGTCCATGAGGGGTCTGGGCCTCCTAAAATACACCACCAGCTCCTTGGTTTTGGTGGTGTTCAGGTGTAGGTGGTTTGAGTCGCACCATTTAACAAAGTCCTTGATGAGGTTCCTATACTCCTCCTGCCCACTCCTGATGCAGCCCACGATAGCAGTGTCATCAGCGAACTTTTGCACGTGGCAGGACTCCGAGTTGCATTGGAAGTCCGATGTATATACTGAATATATATGTATGTACTGAATATATATATATATATATATATATATATATATATATATATATACACATACACACAATATATATATAATGAAGACCATATGCCTCCAACATCAGCTTCTAGCCATGTTTCCATTCATCTATCCAGCCTTCCAGGCAGCCATTCATCAGTTTACTTACTGAACCAGCTCAGACCAATTTGAGATTTACAGGATGATGATGGTTACCCTGGTAGTGCTGGGTTAAAGAGCAGATTCCATATTCAAATTTGAACTTGACAAAGTTTACTGCTTCTTGTAGAATCTTTCTATGCTGCCCAAGCAGCATTAAGATCATTAAAATTGTTCCAAACAATATTGATCTTCTTCTTTCTCACTGTGTCTTCCTCCAACCCATACCAGGAGAGCCAGCATTTTAACTACACTACATGAGGAGTCTCTGCATAATATAAATAAATGAAATGAGAACTGAATTAAGTTGATACTTTGGTAAAATGGAAATGGTTGTTTAAACCTAGCAAGTATATTTTAAATAACAGCTAATGTTTTGTTTTAAGTTACCATTTAAAAGAGCCCCGATCACTAATTTTATACAGATTATACCTGGCTGCACCAGCTACACATAAACTATCAGACTTTTTTATCCTTTATTGTGAGATAATTGATCTCTCCTCCTCCCATATGACCTGTACACATTTTAAAGGAATTGACATATGCGTCAGAGAGGCATCTATAATTTGTCTGACAGTGTAAATGTCAATTTGTTATGACAGTGTGGCAATAAGAATTATATTAGCACAGTACTGCATAAACAGTACAGTTTTTTTATTACATACTGTAGTTTTAGTTTCATTAAAAATTTTAATTACTCAACAGCATATAAGGTCAGTGTAAAAATAAAACTCTCCACCATCTAAATGAATTTTAAAAAGTACCTGATTACTGTACTCTGATAGAAATTACAATCATAATTCCTTAAGGCTAAATTTCTAAATGTTACCATGGGAAAATACTATTAACAGCAATAGAGAAGAAAATAGAGATATGACAATGATCTTATTATGGATTAGTATTGCTCCGATGACAAAATCTCCATGTTAGAGACACTATAATAACACTATAATCAGTGACACTAACACTATAATAAACTCAGAAGACAATAACCTCTTTGTCATCAAGGGTCTGAAAAGTTAAAAACAAATTTCGTTAAGGGATCGATCCAAAGGGAACACTCTGTGGGAGCTACACTAGCTGCCATTTTGAACATATTGTACCAGCTTGGTTTTAAATGGTGCTGTCAACCAAGGGTAAGAATCCAAATGAAATGTTGGGGTGCTGTTTATGAAATAGTAAGAAAACCAAAATAACAGGCACACCAAACAGTCAACGATTGAGCCCCCTGGTGTACCGGGATGGTAGTGCTTACCTCTGATGAGCTAGAAAGGTGATCCTCTGACATTTATGTGTGACAACAGACTAGACCCTACTTACCTAATTGAACATACCACTGCATACAGACTGGAGAAAACAAAGAGGTCATGATGCCGGTCTACTAAAGATTTCACGCATTAAGCATTTCTTCAGTCTTAGCTTTTTAATCCAAGCTAAAGACTCCAGTTGCTTTAGTCTGGTACTAGGGGGCTTCACCCCCTGCTCGCTTCGCTCGCCAACCCCCGTTTTTGTTTTTCCAGATACACACGATTAAGAGTTTTGTTTATTTGAATTGTTGCTATTTCATTAGTTTCACTTTTATTTCTGAACCTCTGTAAAAACAATATTTGGAATCTTCTGAGTCCCAGTGTGCTGAATCTATTAAATGAGGTCCATGAGATGTGTTTAATAACTTTGTACCAATCATTTAGGATAGGCTTCTCTGTTTAGAATTTCAGCACAGACAAAACAATCCACATCATCAGCAGTTAATGTTTTTTGCAAAGTAACCAATAAATGCATGTGAGGTAAACTTCGTTTTTAAAATTCTCTTGACTTAAACTTCAAAGCCTTACAATATTTACATACTTCTAACATATCACCTGTGTCCACGTATTCGATCTGTATTCGACATTTCGTTATTTCTCTGAGTAATAATTTGTCTTTCTTTGTGCTAATGCAATGTTTACTTTCTTTGTTTTGACACTGTCGTTGTTTTCTGCTTTCATATTCTGTATCTTGCTCTGCATGTGTTTCGTGCCTACGTTTTTTTTGAAGCTTTTGAATTCCAGTTTTCATTATCTCCAACCTGCTCTCCATGTGTTTGGCCCCCTTTTTTAACCTCTGTATGACGTTTTACTTTGTTTTCTACTCAGTCTTTTATTTCTGACCTCGCTTTATCCTGCTTTTGTTTCAATGAGACCTGGTCCGTGGTGATTATATTTTCCCTTTTTCGAGTAATAATTTCCATTTGTTTGCGATCTTGTGATCTTTACTGTACTGTCAATAATGCATCACTGTAATGTGATTCACCTATGCTGTATAGTTTGGACGTGTGAGGATGACGTATGCTTAATACGGAGCGTTCGCCCGTGTCACTCTGGGGCCCCCCACTGTTAATACGGAGCTCCTTCCGTACTATTATGCGGTGCATTGTGGACCACTGCGGACTCCATAGTGTTTCCCGTTTCACCTTGTATTTCGGTCAGTCGAGCTCTTTCTTTTTGGAGCCATGCCTTCACCACACAGTAGTGCCACTCACAGGTTCGTAGTCTCTCCCGTTTCGCTCTGGGGG